>NC_090731.1:146516207-146653707 GCF_036898095.1 Palaemon carinicauda
TAATTCTGATTTCGGTGTCAAAACGCAGACTGCCAATCGTTAAACTTCCTGTTCCGAATTTTAAGGTTTTCGTTAGAGTAAATCTCTAGAGATGCCAGGGAACTCAAAAATAATGTATACATTTTTTGGTTGTCATATTTACAGATATATTCATTCTTAATTTTGTCATCCAATAATATTTCGTCAAAGTTATTTTGATGAAAAATTGGTGAAATTAATTAATTATCAAGGCAAATTAGTATATACAGAACACTAAGAAAAAATAAAACGAGAATAATGCAATACATTATTTATTTGTGTAAATCACCATTGATTCAATATACGAAAAATTTAGATATTATTGAAAGTACATCCAAATGATAAGAGAAAGTGTATATTTTGCTTATCGATGTATCAAATAACATGTTTTGAAATATTCTCATCTACATAAAAGCAAACATTTCAAATTATGGTTTGATGAAAATGGATTTATCAAAGATGCAAAGAGATTAGAAACAATAATTTTGACAACGAATGGATAAAATGATTTGAAAATTATAAAAACTTACAGATATTATTCATTAGAGTTGTAAAATTTTCTAAATGATAAAAACAAGCAGATATTACCCAGCAACATGCATACAAACGCACACGCGCATTATAAGCTGGATTTCATTACAGTAAGAAGAGTAATCGGTGTAGGGTACAACTATCGTATTTCCCATGCCAGACAGAAGTTACGCAAAAGGTTATGGGCTCCATGGTGAGAGAAAATACCTCATAAATGGTAAAAGCCTCTTATCGAAGAACAAAAGTAATATACTGTACACTCACTCACTATGTCAGGAGACCGATGTCAATAAAAAAAAATGCTGGATTTGACCGATCGTCAGATCATGGGATTGTCAGCGCTGTATTTTGGAATGATATTGTCATCCTTAACAAAAAAAAGTAAGTCTTAGAAGCTTTCAATATGGTTTGTTTAAGGAGAGAAAGCTAGATGGTTTGGCAGTTATAAAGACAAAGGTGGAAGCTGCGTTGAAAATAACGAGGGATAATGATTAGGTTCAGAGCCAAGTGAGGGTAGCCTACTTGTATGTGGGACTGGAAAATGTAGAAAAAGAGTGGCCATATATTCTATATTTTACTATAAATGTAATTTTTCTTTTCAATTATGAGTTTGTATGACTCATGGATGTTAAAGAATAGGTGAAAAGATATATCGTTAGTGAGGTTGAATCAGTACTAGGCTAGGTTTAGAGAACATGAAAATGTAGTTGTCTGAAACGGATTTTGAGCGAAGCAAAAAATCTATTTTTGGGTGAGGTAGCCATGTCGTCCTGATGGAAGTTCCTATTAGGTAGCTTTCTAGGGTATATTTGACTACAGTGATATTCCCAGAGAATTTTACCGTAAGGTATCCAGAATTCTAGCTCCTGGAGCGAATATCCCTAAATAATCTCACAGGGATATCGCATAATATCAGAGGACGTATTCTTGACACGTCACATAGCTATCTTCGCCCCGAACAGTATTAACGCTTCGAGGGGAATAGTGACAAGAATCTGAAACGAGAATGAAAAGAGAGCCGCTTATAAGGTATCTCTCCTATTCCGTTTCCAGTGTGTATCTGATGAAGGTGGTAGCGCCCTCTTTATTCCTTGTAGCGATATACGAGGTGGTACAGATACTGTATTATAGGGAGGGGTCAATAAGCCCTTTTACAATAAAAGGAAGGGCGGGTCCATCAGGACGACATGGCTACCTCACCCAAAAATAGATTTTTTGCTTCGCTCAAAATCTGTTTTTTGGGCTTAGGCTATGTCCTGATGGAAGTTTACTAGAGAATTACTGTATCTGTGGATTCCCAATCAGTGCCGTACTCTCAAGAAAGTATTTTCCTGGTCCGTCTAGACCTAGAGACCTATGATGTTACCGTCATACATCATTTCATCTAAGCATGAACTATGTTAGTGCTTCCTGCCCCCTACAGGGATGAGTCATACTAGACTCTGGAAAAGTCTCGAGGAGTACATAAAACTTATGGATGACAAAATGACAAGCTTGTATAGTGGTCTCGCCCTATACATTATAAAGCAAAGTTTGTATAAGAGTCGCCAAAGTCAGAATGAATTAGTGACACCTTCCCCAAAGTGACCACTCTTAGTAACTATTGGATAATGGTTGTATCCGCATAGAAACAAATTTTGCCTCTTTGCCACCAACCCCTTAGGGTACCACGTCAACCCTTCCAAGGAAGGGTTAGAGTGAGTGGACTTTTGCTTGAATCAGGGAACAGTCTCGAAAGACATACCATGATAAAAATATCCATATTTTAATCTTAATGCTCAGTACATTTCTAATAAAATGAGTGTGGGCGAAAAGACGCAGGGTTCATTATGAACTATTTTATTAAAATTTAATAAACGAACATATCAGATCACATTTATAAAATTTATATAATGTGGATGATATGCGTAAAAGCATAAAGAAAAACAGTCAACAGAAAATATTGTTTCATCTACTAGGAAACAGATTTGCCACTTCAATAGAATTATTGATAATAATGATATAGTCTGTATATTGTTTACATACACTAGCGTAAAAAACGCTTGGCACAAGTGTCCGTATTAGGCTATAGATTACCGACGTCAATGGAACAGTTCGTAAGGACGCTTTTGTGGCCTATCGCTCAGCGTGTAGTAACATACAGTGACTACACGCGCACCCTCTTAATTAATCGTCCCAAATTGATTACAGTGTTCCTCGCAGACTTAAAACAGAAGGTTAAAGAATTCTACCTGCTGCTACCACAGATCTCATAAGTTGCTCCACTTGCTTCGCATAGTGCATAAAGAACGCCTTGGATGACTACCAGCCGGTGTGCAAACAAGGATGTTCAAATTCCATATAATTCAAGAAATTTTATGGAGGGGGCAACTTTCCTCGGATCATGACTAACGGGTGTACTGTCTGGATCCGTTCTGCGAATAACACGGGTGAGTTTCGCCCTTAGTTATAGATAACTTTGAACCCAGGGTTTCTCTTCTGAACAGCTGTCCTCCAAAAAGTCTGAAGTTCTATGAAGATAGACCTTTAGGCACTCCACTGGACATAGAGATGCATCTTCCTCCAGAGGGCAGATTCTCTAGGGACCCCACCTGTTGGTGGGTAGCTTGTTCCTGGTAAGAAACGTTGGATCTGGAAATAGATTCAGTTCTCCCTCCAAGAACTGGATGTGGCCTTCCTCTGTAGAGAGAGCCACTATTCACTAACTCTGGCCCCCAAGGCGAGTACAAACAGAAATATGACTTAAATTCAAAACCTTCTAAGCACATTCCTCATTGTTCATTATTTATACACAATGAGGAATCATATCTAATGACCAAGCAGATGGTCTTTGGAAGCGCTGAAGGGCTAGTTCATTAAGAACGTCGTTAGAAAGGTTGACCTGTAAGGCATATGGTATCTGACTTGTCAAGGCAGGCTTGAACAATAGAATTGTGTAGGCTGCTAAACCTTGCTCATGAAGGTGAATGAAGAATGATAAATAGGAATCTGTCGGGATTTCTTTCAGTTTCTTCGCCTTGACAAAGGATAGCTATTTCTTCTCTGAAGCCTCATAATGTCTTCTGGTTTCCTCCAAAAGTCTAAACCGACTTTTAAACACCGAATCTTTCTGTCATCGTTAAGGAGAGAAAATCATGAGATGTAGGTTCCGTGTTTTCTGTGATGGAGCGAAGACAGTTGACTTCTGTACTCGCTGAGACAGGGATGGATCCGGTAGCGGAACGAATTTTAATCGTAGTTCCAATGCTAGAGGGAACCACACGCTATTTGGCCACTTGTGGGCCACTATTGCAGCTTTCCCTTTGAAGGATCTCAGCATATCGAGGACCTTCAAAAGGAGTTGTGCTGAGGGAACAGATAAATACAGGACCATCTGATCCAGTCCAGGGACATATCGTCCACTGCCTCCGCTAACGGATCCTCGTAAGGGGACACGTAATGAACTATTTTCTTGTTGTCTTTCGTCGCAAAGAGGTCTATCTACAGCTCTGGGACTTGACTCGAGATGAAGGAGAACGATCCTGCATCAAGGGACCATTCTGACTCTATAGGTGTAAATCTAGATAGAGCGTCCGCTGTCACATTGCGGAACTCTTGAATGTGAACTGCTGACAGGTTCCATTTCTTCGCGCGTTTGATGCATATTTTCTCCAGACTCCTGTTGCATCCTTAAGCTGTGCTCTTAGCACTGGATCTGTTATCGAAGCAAACTGTAGAGAGCCAAGCACTCTCTCCTGATCGCGTCTTGATATCCGTTTGGATTTCAATAGTCTCTTGACAGATCCTGCTATTTCTTTTCTCTTCTTACTAGGAATGGAAAGCCGATGTGACTTCAAATTCCAGTGGATTCCCAACCACCGAAATTTTTGAGCTAGAGAAAGACGAGACTTTTTGATGTTGATCTTGAATCCCAGATGTTCCAGGAACTGGATCACTATCTTAGAAGCTTGCATGCATTCTCTCCTGGATGCTGCCCACACCAGCCAGTCGTCCGAGTAGGGTACTACTTGGACCCCTTTTAGGCGTAACTGATGGACGGCTGCGTTCGCGAGCTTCGTGAAAATCCTTGGGGCTATGATTAGCCCGAAAGGCATGGTTCTGAAGGTATAAAGTTATCAAAGTAACTTGAAGCCTAGGTAGGGGGAGAGGTGACGAATAATTGGAACGTGCCAATAAGCGTCAAACAAGTCTATAGACACAGCATATGCCCAGAATGACTCTGAGTTTTTCTGAGTCCTCCTTTGGAACACAAAACAGCCTTCCTTGGAATTTGATGGACTTAAACTTCCGGATTACTCTTTTGACTAAGAGCTCTCGGAAATATTCTTCCAGAGCGGGGGTTGAGTGTTGGAAGAATTGAGGAAATTGAGGTGGAGGACTGCTCCAGCTCCAACCTAGTCCATTCTTATTTAGGCTGTGGGCCCAGGGATCGAAGGTCCAGCGATCCCTAAAAAGCTGTAATCTCCCTCCTATTGGAAGTATCTACTTCTGCTGTTGTGGACCTGAGGCCTTGCCTCCTTGACCGCGTCCTCCCCTGGATCCCCTTCCTCTTGAAGGGCGTCTAGAAGAACCTCTGGCTGTTCCTCTGGCTCTCGAACGAAAGGAAGAAGTCTGCCTTTCGGAGGCTGGGTTAAGAACTGGCGACAGTGTCGCCGTTTGTTGAGGTACCAGCTGGTACGTGGTTGGAGGTTGTGCCCCTGTCTGAGGCACCACGGTCACAGGAAGTTGTTGTTGATGTTGCTGTCGGTAGGTTTTAGCCGGCCGAGAGGATGGCCTAGGCCTTTTGTCTACTACCTCTTTAACCACTTCATTGGGAAAGAGGTCTTTACCCCAAATACGAGAGGAGATCAGTTTCCTCGGTTCGTGTCTCACCGCAACCGAGGCGAACACGAACGCTCTACAGGCTCTCCTAGCTTTAATAAAGCTATAGAAATCATTCGTAACTGTGGCCAGAAGGGTTTTGACCACAACCATGAACATGTCCTGGTTCTTGGGGTCACTTGCCATCGTTTCTAGTGTCGTTTGCAACGACATCGATGCCGCAAGTCTTTCCTTTGTCTCTTGCTCTCTACGCAAGAGAACCTCCGACAGTTTTGGAAGTGCCTCACCGAACTGGCGTTCAGCAATATCAGCTTCCAGTTTCCCGACTGAGAAAGTAAGGTGTACGTTCTTCCAGTCTTCTTGGTCCAAGGGCAAGGTCAGAGATAACGGCTTGCACTCCTCCAAGGAGGGGCATGGTTTCCCTGCCTCCACCGCTTTTAAGTCAGCCTTACATCCCTTTTCCAAGAAGGGTAAGGCTCTGGTAGGAGAGGCCACAAAGGAGGGAAGCTTCTTACTCAAGGGGGGCACCTTTGAGTTAGTGAAGTCCCTCTCTTTCATCGAGCTCGTTAGTAATGTCTGAGCTTTACTATGGTCAAAAACTATGACCTCCGGCTCCGTCTCCTCCTTTAAGGCTGGCTCCTTCCTAAGACGGGCATAGCAGTCCGGATAAAAATCTTTGTTGGGCCAAAATTCCACTTCTTCTAGGGGAATTGCTCCCAACTTTTCTGAGATCACGATCTCCCCGGTTGTCATTGGCATGTGTTCGGCATACCTCCAAGGATTGGTATTCGAGCACAAGGGAAGATCCTTCACGCTGAGCCGCTTCTGGGGCCCACGTGATGCTGCAAGTCTATGTAACTCCAGTTTCATTGCAGCTTCCTTCTCATCATTCTTCCTTTGAATTTGTTGGATCATCTCAACAATGGAAGAAAGAGACCTTCCCAGTTCATCTGGGATAGCAACGATGTAGAAGGAACAGGTTCTGGGTCCGGAACCAACGTAACCGACACTTCGTCGATTTCTTGTTCTTCTACTTGAGGAGTCTGAAACAGCTCCTCCTCCTGACCTTCTCCTAGAAGGTCCTTCTCAGAAGAATCCGACACCTCCGACATCCTATCGTTCAATTGGATGTCTTGAAGGGCGGCTGAGACTTCAGAATCTACTGGATTCAGGGCAATTGGTAACTCCACCTGAGGCTGGGGGATGATTGCATCACCCGATGCTTTAGGGAAAAGGTAGGCCCTCATCTTCTCATTTGAAAGGTAGGGACCTGAGGTGTTTTTTTTTTTTTTTTTTTTTTTTTTTTTGAAAATCCCTCACCCAGGATCGTAACGTTTCCCTGGCAGCATCCCTTGACTCCGTTGACTTAGGGTCGTCAAAAGCCTCGGTAATCAGGTTATAACAAACTGTACATATCTGAGGGTCCCAATAGCGGAGAACACCTCTGGAGGCTGTGCATGCTGCGTGCCTCCTGCAATATTGATGTCCACAGAAGTTCTACTGCGGACATTATAGAACACACTCCCGCACTTCGGATGGTCCTCCTGTAAAGAGAAGAAAAATCCATGAGTATCAAGTGAAAGCTTTTCACTTATATTGGAACATTTAGCTTATATAGAAAAGCTATAAAAGAAAGAAGGAAAGACACAGACTTATATTTCCTGTTCAGTCAATTGCTGTAACCTCCCAAAATATTAAAACTAAGGTTAATTCTATACTAGAATACCTTATGTAATTTCCTAAACGGAAATTTAATATGTAGTTTTAATATACGGGATTGAAAGAATACAGAAAGAACTCACTTTCTATATAAAGTACGGTCTCAACAAAAGGCTGTGCAAGATAACATTAAGTATGATGAAGAACTTTAGTGTTATAACAAACTCTGTACAGCAGTTTCTACTAATGCAGTGTGTACTACACTACGAATATAGCAACTACTGTACATCGCATGTTATTGTGCCGGCCGGCAACTACCCCTTTATAGATCAAAGATATACTATCTTTAACTAATGGGCGGCAGCCCACTGATTCACGACTGTGTTACGGCCGGCAATCATTGCCAGCCGACGGCTGAGAACACTAAAACCCGGCTGCCAGCCGCTATAGTAGTAGCCAGCAGATTTGGGCTGTGTTTCCCCTGCCGGCAGGCAAAGATAATAAAACCCGT
The DNA here is from genome assembly GCF_036898095.1 of Palaemon carinicauda. NCBI lineage: Eukaryota > Metazoa > Arthropoda > Malacostraca > Decapoda > Palaemonidae > Palaemon > Palaemon carinicauda. Next base: position 146,523,748 of record NC_090731.1, read on the forward strand.
GCCCGCTGACAGTAGCCAAGAACCAGAGAACCTCCACCTGCCCGGCTGTCGACTGTTAAGCCGGCAGCCAGGTTAGGGGTGCAACACAATAGACAGAGAAACAGTATGGATGTAAGGTTATAAGGCGGCATTGCCATACGACCTTCCATCCAGAAAGAGTGAACTTATGGAAGGGGAGAATGTAACATTCAGGCTTCCAAAGAATCCATAGTCTGCCGGGCTCTACCGACGGACATGGAAGGGAGACCAAGGGAGGTCTGGGGTTCACTCTGCAAAGAATAAAGGGTCTATGTGTCGGCTGGCAGAGAGCTGAGCCTATCCTCCATCCTAACCTATACTAGGTACGGAAGTAGGACTGCGGCTAAAAGAAAATAAAAGAAAGAGAGGTGGGGAAGGGATAAGGGTCCTATAGACTTCGTTCTAGCAGGAGACACACTCAGCCGTTAGGGAAGCTCATCCTAACCAAGAGTTGTCTATTAGGGAGGAAGATTGGCAATACTTGCTAACCTCCTCCCTACCAGAACAAAGTTAGGTGAAGTTATTTCGCCGGGCAACAGAGAAAACTCATTCTCCAGCCCGAGAAAAACAACACAGGACAGTCTGCTAGGCCACTAGAGGAAGGAATCATCCTTCCAACATGGACTAGGGGAGCAAAGCTTCCTGTGTCCGCCCCTAACCTAGCAAAGGAGACTCTTTCTCTATGCTAGGAAGAAGCAGACCACAGACTAGAAACTCTGATGTTCTGCCCTAACCCAAAAAACCAGTCACTCTGGCTATCAGGTCAGGACAGACATATCCTAGAATAGTTATACCTGAATTATTATACAGATAGAACCACTAGGATTAAGCCGAAGGCTTACAGAGAGAGAGAGAGTGATTGAACTTAGCCTCCGGAGGAGAAAAAGAACAATCGGGGATGTGCGAAAGTATACTACTGTACCTAGAATACTAGACTAAGTAAGATGAGAATCTATTACCTAAATCACCGAAACTCTCCTGTATACAATCTTGGAAAAAACATTCAACAATATCTTACATGTATAAAATATTTGCCTATAGCTTCAATAAAATAACACTCGGAAAAACTTATACCATGCATGAAAGTACTAGTGCCAGACGTCTAGGCTACGAAGCCTCGCGAAAGGCAGGATCGGTACCTCGACCCGTGTCGAAATCACCGAGCTAACACTGACCGAACAATATAAGCATTTCTAGAGTAGCTAAATAGCAAAATTATTAAAGCGTAACAAACTGGGAACGTCGCTCTAGCTAACTAACTGACCCATAAGAGCGAGCGATAGCATCCAGGATGCCTCCGGTAGGCAACAGCTCTTGTTTACGTTAAAATCACTTTTGATTTAATTCAAAACGACAAGAGCTTACATTTATACATAGTAAAGATAATACTCAACTTCTTAGAGGCAGAAGAGGCCGGAGAAGTCATCAAAATGTTGAATTAAATCCAAAATAACGAGAGAACACAAGGGAAAACACCGAGTAGTAGAGCTACACGAAAAGGAATAAAGAGGGCGCTACCGCCTTCATCAGATACACACTGGAAACGGAATAGGAGAGATGCCTTATGAGCGGCTCTCTTTTCATTCTCGTTTCAGATTCTTGTCACTATTCCCCCTCGAAGCGTTAATACTGTTCGGGGCGAAGATAGCTATGTGACGTGTCAAGAATACGTCCTCTGATTTTATGCGATATCCCTGTGAGATTATTTAGGGATATTCACTCCAGGAGTTAGAATTCTGGATACCTTACGGTAAAATTCTCTGGGAATATCACTGTAGTCAAATATACCCTAGAAAGCTACCTAATAGGAACTTCCATCAGGACGACATGGCCAGAGCCCAAAAATTTGTATGTAAATTTTGGAAACAGAAATGTTTCTGGTATATCTTTAAAGTATAGAATTTCTAGAATACATAAAAATTGACGACTTCTTGTGGAAACTATATTCATGAAAGTGGCTTTATTGAATGAAATGGAAGTTTATAAACAATTTATGAAAGTATTTTTAAAAAGGAATAAATTTTGCTAGATTCTGCGTTAGCATAGTGTAGATGTGAAAGCAAGTAAAGCTATATAAAGGTAAAGGAGGAGTTACTGGAGGTATGCGAGATGATGGTTTTAAAATAGAACTTTAAGAATACAAGTGACAAGTGAGTTTGATAAAATATAATTAAGATAGCAAATAAGGAGAGAAGGGGTGGATTATGAGCGAGAGTTAAAATTGCACGGGTGGAAGGAACATACAAGCAGCTTATAACATTCAACATTTAATCATATTATATACTATTACTAGATAAGCTACAACCCTAGCTGGAAAAGCTGGATGCTGTAAGCCCAAGGGCTCCAACAGGAAAAAAAATCCCAGTAAGGAAAGGAAACAAGGAAATAAATAAACTACAAAGAGTGGTAATGAATAATTAAAATAAAATGTTTAAAGAACAGTAATACCATTAAAGTAGATCTTTCTTATATAAACGATAAAAACGTAAAAAAACAAGAGGAAGAGAAATAAGATGAAATAGTGTGCCCGAGTGTACCCTCAAGCAAGAGAACTCTACCCCAAGACAGTGGAAGACCATGATACAAAGGCTATGACACTACCTAAGACTAGAGAACAATGGTTTGATTTTGGAGTGTCCTTCTCCTAAAAGAGCTGCTTACCATAGCTAAAGTCTCTTCAACCTTTACCAAGAAGAAAGTAGTCACTGGAAAATTACAGTGTAGTAGTTAACCCCATAAGTGAAGAATTGTTTGGCAATCTCAGTGTCGTCAGACGCCTGAGGACAGAGGAGAATGTAGGAAAGTTAGGCCAAAGTATTCGGTGTATGCGTAAGCAAAGAAAAAAAACGAGCCGTAACCACAGAGAAGGATCCAATGTAGTACTGTCTGGCTAGTCGAATGGCCAATCTACTACCTACCTATGGATAGCAGGGAGTGCTTGGCCATTTAGAAGGGTAAGCCGTGTGAATAAAAGCATCTAGTAATGGCAAGGAAGTCGAGAGCTATTTGATATGTATTTACTTGTCAGAGAAAAGTATCATAAATAGCAACGACAATTACAGTCAAGCATGTATGTATTATAGAGAAAATTATGTCACTGGTACGTGTCTGTCTAACAGCCTACATAAGAACAATACTGTGATAAGTATAGAACCAATGTGGATAAGTTCAGTCTTATTTGAAATATCACCAATATATTTTGAAAGGAAAATATCTAATTTCCTCCACATTTCATGCATCTTAAAGTTTTATCCTATGGAATTCTAGTTAAAATGTAGTAAATAGTCGAAGAGCATGCTCACATTCAATTTCAATTTTGGTTTTATATATAAGATAAGATCATATGACCATCTGGCTTGGTGGATATTTTTAGTACACCAACTGACCTCTTATGTAATTACTTCAAGATTTCATTACAGATTATCAGCTTGTAATATCATCTTTTACTGCACAGTATGATGTAAAACTATGAAGGCCATTTGACTCGGTTGCAAAGTAAGCTTAATTGATTCTGCCTGTTTATGACATCTATGTTAGGTTTACATTGAGAATATTGTTTTTTTTTTTTTGTTTTTTTTTTTTTTTTATGGGTGTCATACATCACTGGGTGTTACTAATTTCTTACAGTATTTTGTGATGATATATATAAACTACTGAATAGATTTCATTTGAAAAGGCAAGCCAGTTTGCTAAGGAGCATGACTCGGACCCATTAGAAAAATGTATTTTTAGGGTTACTTCAAACTCCTACAAGTTTTTTCTCGACTGAAATTTTCCATCTAATAACCATTTTTAAAGAGAATTGTGTACATCAAAAGATTCTATTATTCCTTCGAATAAATACATTATACAACAAAATACGAATTACAGTCTTGCAGTTCCATCACTATCTAAGCTCGATCTAATAATAGTATCAATTTGAATATCATATATTAGCCATGTGCTTCTCAATATCTCTCTCAAACTAGCAAACGGAATTAATCAGTCATTTAGAGAAACTGTAAAGTTCATCCTACTCCTTATGACGTCCTAAGGACGTATTATTCGTAATAAAAATAAGGATTTAGTAATCATAATTTTTTCCTCTGGTAGAATGTGTTTTAAAAACATCTTTATATATTTTGGATATATATATATATATATATATATATATATATATATATATATATATATATATATATATATATATATATATATATATATATATATATATATTTCCATTAAAACAAAAATATCATCGGTGCTGGTTTAGTATGTGGCTTACCTTTTTTTATTGGGGTTTAGTTTGTGGCTTACCTGGCTTGTTAGGTTAGTTTAGGTTAGGCCACATACTAATACAGATAGAATTTTGTAGGCCATATTCGAAAGGTAGGCCACATATGCTAAAACCGGCACCATATCATCTCCTTCCGTCCCTTGTATAGCGTTGGAAGGTAATATCATCTAAATTCGGTCTAGTTTTTCGAACAGCAACGCATAAGTGAACAGAACTCCGCCATGCAATACATTCCAGTCCTCTGATTGGCTATAACTCCACAAATGTGATTGGTTGTTGTCTTTATTTGCTATAGCTTCACACACACACACACACACACACACACACACACACACACACATCGTAGCCAAAACAATCAATTATTTCCTCGAATAATTTACATTATGTGAAATGTAACAAAATACGATTTACAGTCATGTACTGTAGTTTCTTCCCTATGTAAGCTTGCTAAGATTCATTTGAATTTCGAATATTAGCCATGTGTTACTCAATGCCTTACTCAAACCAGCAAACAGAAGTAATCAGTCATTTAGACTAGCTTTAGAGTTCGTTCTACTCCATATGACGTCAAAAAAACGTATTTGCTAATAAAAATCATTATTTTGGTAATTAGAATGTATCCTTCTGATGAAATGTGTTACTAAAACTACTTATAAAGGACTGCCTCCATATATTTTGAAGAAAATGTATTCCTAATTCCCTTAAAAAGAAAAAGAAAATCTTCAGGCTCGCCCCTCAAAAGCGTTTGAAAGCAATTTATGGAAATTTTGACAAGGTTTTCGTACAGCAAGTTAGCAACCCATAAATCCCCGGAACTCTTTCTTAGCGGGATATCCACTCCTCTGATTGGCTGTATCTCCTCAGCTGTGATTGGTCGCTGCCTTTGTTTACAAATTCATACATACACTTCTTACATCGTAGCCAAAACCGAATTAATTATTCCTTCGAAACGGACGTATTCATTTAGCTGACGTATTTAAACCAGACCCATTATCTATTTCCTTATGCAATTAATAATATTTTGAGTTTATTCTCTTAAAAATTTTGATTTTTAATTATAAACTTATGTACAGTAATTATAGGCATTTTACCTTTACCCAATTGATTTCATTCATAAAATACGATATTGCATGACGTAACATACAACCACCAATCACAGCAGAGGACAAATCAGCCAATGAGACGCCAGATATGTCCCGCTAAGGAGACGCACAGGGTGAGAAGGTTACTCGGCATTATGGGCTGCTGTTGGCAAAAAGAGTCAAATTCACACCAGATATCTCGTTCAAACGTTCTAGTTGGAATAGTTTTTTTTTTTTCATCATATTTAAGGTCCATTTTATTACTAATTGATTGTTTTGGGTTTGTTTCCATAAAGACTGCAGTTTTAAGTCTGCATTTATCTGAAATATGTATTGCTTACTGCTGGTATTTTACCCCTATTGCTATGACGACATATCTTCTAATAAACATATGATTTGGTTTACATTACACTTGAAATGTAACAAAATACGAATTAAAGATGTGTAGTTTGTTCATTATTTAAGCTAGGTATAATAGCAGCTAACAGAAGCAAAGGCAAGTTGTAAAATTCATCCTACTCATGATGACGTCACAAAAACGTAGTTTCTGAATAATAATAATGATTTATTTGGTAATTAGAATCTATCCCTCTTATAGAATATGTCATTAAAACATCTTTTAAGGGACCGTTTCTATATATTTTGAAGAAAACATATCTTTAATTCGCTTAAACATAAAAAAAATTTCATCACCTCCATCCAACATCAACTCGGAAAAATTTCATCACCTCCATCCAACATCAACTCGGAAAAATTTCATCACCTCCATCCAACATCAACTCGGAAGCCCTCGGAATTTTCTCTTTGCGGTAAATTCCTGTCGTCTGATTGGCTATATCTTCCTCAACTGTGATTGGTGGTTACCATGGTGTACTTTCTTTGGTTTACTATAGCTTAACAGACAAACAAACGCACATATAACATTATAGCCAGAACACAGTCAAGTATTCCTTGAATATGGCGTATTTATTTAACCTATACTTTTCAACAAGATCCATTGTTTGTTTATTTATAAATTAATAATAGTTTTGAGAGTATTTCCATATATTTTTTTTAATTTCAGTGTCAAAATTTGACTGCAACAAGTATGGGTATTTCATCACTACCCAGTTAAATTCATTCATAAAATACGAGAATACATGACGTCACATACAACCACCAATCAGAACTGAGATATAATCAGCCAATGAGACGCCAGATATTTCCCGCTGAAAGAAGGTTCCTCTGGGCTCTGGATTATGAGCTGCTGTTGGCAAACTAGTTAAATTCATGCTCGGCATTTCACTTAACGCTCTAGCTAAGGAAGTGATTTTTCTTCCTTATTCGTTTTTATACCCATAACGATGGTATTTAAGTAGCCTGAGAAGAATCTTTTACATATCATGATAATATCTATCAATTAAAGACTTTCTCTTTAAAATCTTTTCTTTTAGGAGTGAGAAATACGTATATGATTTTATCATTATTATTTCTATCATTGTCAATATCATTAATATTTTTTATATTTTCTGAGAGAAAGCTGAGAATTTTGAGTTCATTTTTATTAATTTCATTACAAAAATAAAAACCTCAAGTCAGAAGTACAAAAATAAAAAATAGTAAATAGTAATGTACAGGCTATGTATAGACTTGAATTTCCTTTGCTTATTTTGTTATAAACATTATTCAATCAATGGCTAAAATACAGAAGAGGTCAGTTAATTTTGCCAGTGCTAAAGGATTTTTGTTTTCTTCTCAGTTTCCTTTATAAACTGGAATCATTCAACTGTTTAAAAAGCAAAACAGTATCAGCAAAATTGATTGTTGGATAGGCCTCGTAAAATGTTGTCTTTCACACTCAGTTTCTTAACCTAACCTAATAAAGTGCACTTCTCTTTAAACTATTGATCGATATTAAGTAGATTATGAGGTGTAGGCCTACTTAGTGATCAGGGTCGAAACTTTTCTTGAGAAAGTCCAGTCAGATTGTAGGCTACCGTATTTACATCAGAGGTTCAGTCACCTAACATTCTCAAAAGGATCGATTTTCCCAAATTGATGAATTTGAGATCTATAGCCTAGCGTTGGGGTATGTGAGACCGTTCAGAGATAACATCCAGAGTGGCATAGGGCCTATTTGATTTATCAAGGCTACCAACCGCTCTCTCTCTCTCTCTCTCTCTCTCTCTCTCTCTCTCTCTCTCTCTCTCTCTCTCTCTCTCTCTCTCTCTTCATTGATAGGGAGCAAACAGGATATCCACATTAATATTGATAGGCTATTTTAGCATCTTACAGTACTTTGAGCCGAGCCACATAAGGCCATATCATTCCAAAGAATAACCACCACAATCTCTCTCTCTCTCTCTCTCTCTCTCTCTCTCTCTCTCTCTCTCTCTCTCTCTCTCCACTGAAACTAGGACTAGCAGTAGTAATATTGATAGTAGAATAAATTATTATATATATATATATATATATATATATATATATATATATATATATATATATATATATATATATATATATATATATATGTGTGTGTGTGTGTGTGTGTGTGTGTGTGTGTGTGTGTGTGTGTGTGTGTGTGTGTGTGTGTGTGTGAAATTAGCGAAAATATATACTGACTTTATTAGCATTTCCTCTACTAAAATATATTCCATTCCATTTTGAATAGGTTCATAAAATTCTAAATAATGGAACTCCCATAACCCATTATTGTGCTTTCTTTATACACAAAAATCTAAAGCTCTCTCTCTCTCTCTCTCTCTCTCTCTCTCTCTCTCTCTCTCTCTCTCTCTCTCTCTCTCTCTTCCAGTTTTACCATCAATTCAGTGCATATTTTAATTAAAAAAGGTAGGTCGAGACAAATGAGATTTGGAAATAAATAAGTGGAAATGCGTTCTATTTGGCTGAATATTGTTGGATCCTTCTTGAGGGTGCAAGTTCTCGGAGAAAGTAGTTGGAGGCTTGGAGCAACATTTGTACCCATTCATTTGTTAGTGTTCCTCCTCTCGGACAGCAAGGACCCTCTCAATATTGAATTATGCAGTGCAATTCTTCTGTTTCTCATTGCTGTGAAGGTAATGCTTAATAATTTCATTGATAATCAAATGATTTTACAGTCAAAGCGGTGTTCCTACCTGGTGTGAAACTAATGTGATTGAAGTAATTTATAGCCTAGGCCCATTTTTTCCCCCAAGGTGTAGAAACTTCCTGCTGGATTAGGCCTTTCTTCTAAGTAGTCTTGGTATTACAGATTCTTGTAGGACACGTCGTGGAATTATTTAAAAAAGCAATAAAGCAGAGACTAAACCAAATGACACAAGCAAAGTTTGCAAAATAAACTCGTGTTAATATTGTAGTTACCTGACCTCACTTTACCTACTCTTACTTTAGCTAACTAACCCATGCCTTGCCTACCATCACTTTAGCTACTCTTACCTTACTGAACCTCACAGATATCCTTAACTTCCTAACCTCAACTTACCTGCCCGTACCTAAGTAACATATACATTACCTTCCCTTACCTCACCTACCCTTACCATACCTACCCATACTTTACCTGACCCTACCTTGCCTACTATTATTGGTTTTAATATAGCCTTATTTTACTCTTACCGGTATTATTATAGAACTATAGGGGAAAACTTTACTAATAAAGAAATTGTGTTATATATAGAAAGATTCCTGTTTTATTAAAAAATGGGTATTATTGTACTGTATTACAGGGCAATGTAACCTAGGAAAAAAACTATTTTTTTCTATTGAAAAAATTACCTTTTCTTCTCTGTACATTATTCTCTGGTATGCATAGAAAATTCACAAAAAATTACAGAAAATGTGGGACTCCTGATCCCCTGAAATATGTATTTCACTGTTTTGTTTACATTTTTGGAGTCGGATATTTCTGTTCCCGTTTGTGCCTTGCGCAATTACGAGTTTATGTTTCCTGCGTATCTACTTCCTTTGCTACCATATGACGAATTTTACCATATTTGGGCCTGTATGTATGCTGGGGTGTGATATAGGCAGTTCTGTGACACACCCTGTTTTCTTAGCACAAATGTTCAGTTCCTTTGTAGCTGTGTTACGTGTCGGGTGTGTTATGCAGCTCATGTAACGGAGTCATAGGTGTCAATCTTAAGGTAAGGAATTGTTTGTGATTTACGTTATCATGATGAGGAATTATTTGTAATTTACTTTTGGTTTGTGACCTGGGAAGGGGGTCACAGGGGGTTTTCACCCCCCCTCCAGTTAGGTCTACGTCCAGGGAAAGGGGTTCTTGGCGATTACCCCCGGCTATGTCTGTTACCTGGGAACAGTTAGGTTAGGTGGGTTGTTAGGTTCTGTGGCCATTTACAAATCTTGAAAGTGTTAAATAATCACGTTTTGTCCTGTTTTTCACACCCAAATTCCAAGGTTCCTACCTGTGTCTGTCGAGAAGGGGGTTGAGTGTCCATAGGGGTAAAACAACTTTTGTTCCGTAACTGAAATACAAACTACGCTATTTACATAGGGTAATTACTTCGGCGTAGCTGAATGACGAGCCATAAGAATTTTAACGAGGGTTTACTACCCCACCGCTAGTTAGCGGGGGGGGGGGGGTAGGGAGGGGTAGCTTGCTACCCTTCCCCCCTCACACGCACAGTGAGTGCTTCACTTTACTTCTGGCTCGGAGAAACGACAGACGTATCTGCACTCTCCTTCGTTTTGACTGCCATAATCTGTTTTGCTTTTTCTTCCAGAGTGTGCTTGAAGTTGGCCTCTATCCTTTTATTATGCGTACGGGCCCTGGACTTCCCGGCCGCCCTTGTGGTACCATTATGTCGGCCACGGACACCGATCCTCGCTCCTTATGTCCTCAGTGTAGGGGCCAACGGTGTGATAAGTCTAACGTATGTATTGAGTGTAGGGAGTGGTCTACCTCCCAGTGGGAGAGGTTTGCCCGTAAGAAGAAGGCTAAGAGGGATATTTCTCCTTCAGAGGTTTCTCTGAAGAGACAAAGTTCCAAGTCGTCTTCTTCCGTTGCCCTTTCCTGCTCCGAAGCTCCTACTCGATCGGCCTCTCCCGGGAGGCCGGCGAGTGGTAGCGTAGACCGTGGTTCTGTTCACCGATCCCGGGGTGTGGGAGAGGTAGTTGCCCCCCATAGCGAGGCAGCTGCCCCTCCTCCCCCGGAGGAGGATTTTATTTCTCATTTGCCTGTTAATAACTCTTGATTTATTACAGCTTTGGGCTTCCTTGGGGCTTCAGGGTTTGCCCTCCAGGGAAGCCCTGTTTGATATGATCAAACTTGGTGCAGCTGTCAAACAATCGCCAACAACAGCAGGGATAGATCCTCTGTCTGTGGTTGACGTTGTTATGACGGAGGCATCGAGTGTTTCTGTTCAAACTCCCGTGCCTGTTGCTGTCGCCGAGGTAGCTGAAGGCTTAGGTTCCCCCTCCGAACATCCTTCGAGGGAGGAACTAAGTCCTACGGTCTCTCCTGCAAGTGTTTCTCCCCCTCGGGGGAGGTCACTAACAGAGACTCCTCTGTGGAGGATCTTTTGAAGGTCAAAGTGCTGATCCAAAGGCCCCTCATGGCCGTATAAGGCGAAAGGCTCGTCCTCCCCTTCGCCGTAGAGGCCTTCCTTCTCCTCACAAGGGAGTTAGGAGGCGCCTCTTCGGCTCGTCATCCCCGCAGTCCTCTGCAGAGGAGACAACTCGCCGCTCTCCTGTCCTGCCAGCTACCACCTTAGACCTCTCCAGGGATCGTTCGCGATCCCCATCGGAAGATGGTCGTCCTTCGGGACACTGTATCCAGAGACCTGCTGACCTGCCGTCACCCTTCAAGGATGATGCGCTGTACGTGCCTACTAAACCTGTCTTTGCGCAGGCACCGGTCCCCTCGGGGCAAAAGGGTAGTGATCACAAAACTGCGCATCCAACCCTTGCGCGCCAGGTTATACCTGCGCGCCCTTCTGCTGTTGCTGCTGCTGATCCTGATTTAGCGCCACTGCACTCACCTACGCGCGTGCGCTTAAATGTTCCAGTTACGCGCCAGGGTTCCCCTGCGCCCTCACAACCTTCGGCGCGCCCGCGCCCATCAGCAGTTCCTGATTATCGCGCTGTCCAAGAGGCACCTAAGTAAGCGCACAGGCGCTCGCAGGTGCCTCTAGACCCCCAGCACTCTTAATACTACCAAGAGTGATGCTCGCCAACCTCGCGCAGTTTATGTTATAGTGCACACGCACTTGCCAACGCGCCAGCGCGCTTCTACATCTCAGCGCGCAGTCCAGGAGGTTCCTAAGCTAGAGCACGGGCGCTCACAGGTTCCCCTGGACTCACATCCAGCTGCGCGCGATGTACCAACTGCGCGCAATGTTCCAGTATCACGCGAAGTTCCAGCTGCGTGCCAAGTTCCAGTTGCGCGAGATACGCGCCCAACACAACAGCGCACACCCACGCGTTCAGTTCCTGCTGCGCGCCCATCACAACAACGCACACCTGTGCGCCCGCATCCTGATGCGCGCCCACGATCTCCTGCACGCCCGGCTATCTCACGATCGCCTAAGGCACCTGCGCAACCTGTTCGCCCGGCTATCTTACAATCGCCTAAGGCAGCTGCGCAACCTGCGCACCGCTCGCCTGCGCGCCAACTCGCCCTCCCGGTATCACCAGATTGTGCAAACGCGCCAATGCCCTGCTGTGTCAGACACGCGCCCGCGAACGGCTGCACACTCGCGCCCATCAGTACCAGCTCCTGCGCACCACACGCCCTCACCGTCTCCTACGCGCCACACGCCCTCGCCGTTTCCTACGCGCCACACGCCCTCGCCGTCTCCTACGCGCCACACTCCCTCGCCGTCTCCTACGCGCCACACGCCCTCGCCGTCTCCTACGCGCGCCCACGCGCCCTCTCCCGCTCGCCCTCAGCCTCGCACGCTCAGGCGTGTGCGCGAATATCCTGCCGCGCACAATTCCTTCACGTGCGACCCAGAACAGGGCTCATCACGCGATCACCGGCGTGATCGGCGCCCCAATCGCCAACACGATCACACTCGAGTTCCAATTGGGCTACAGGCAGACAGGTCATCATCGCGTTCCCCTCCCCGCAAGCGCAGAACAGCGCCCTCTCCGGAGGAAGGGAGGTTTCCAGACAGGTCTAAGGACTCTTCTTTTTCTTCTATTGCAGCTTCTCAACAAGCGAACCCTCGTGTCGACTCCTCCAAGGGATCGAACGATCCCCTTCCCTCCAGAGGGAGTATCTGACAGCGCAACTGTCAGTCAGCAGCCCTGGTTTGGCACCATGATCAGAGCGTTTATGCAGGCGATGAAGCCTGTGCTCTCTGACTTGGGCCACAAATCACTGGCAACTTCCTCCCCCCTGAAGAGGAAGAGAGGAGTCCCCTCCGTGGTAACTTCTCCAAGGACGATCCTGTCTCCTCGCAAGTCCTTACGTAAGGCTCCTTCCCCCCCTCAGACTTTCTCTCCCTCCCTTGCGGATGAGTATTACCCATCCTCTGGAGAGTCGGAAGAGCCGGTCCGTTCCCCCATCGCACCAATGGGGGAAACTCCGCCTCTTCCTGAGAAGTCTTCTCGTACAGAGGTGGGGAAAGCCTTACATCCATCATTGCTGGAGTCCTGTATCCCTCCTAGGAGGGAACCGAAGGACTTGAAGACTGTTCCCAAGTCTTCCGCAAGGACCAGACAGGAACCAGATAGACCTTTGGAGAACGTCCGCGAGTCTCCCCAGGAAGAGCCTCTGGGGACGGGAGACTTCGCTGCCAGTCCGTCAGGAGGAGAGCATCAAGAGTCAGAACATGCGTTCTGGCAAGTCCTGACTCTCATGAGGAACCTCAATTGGATCCCAGACCCAGAGAGTCCTCCTCGTGAGGGAAAGGATACGGTCCTGGACCGAATCTACGGCACCCAGAAACCCTCTAGAGCCAGTGCAGCCTTGCCCTGGTCACAGGGGATGAAGAGTGCCAGAGACAAGGTCGAGGGCCAGCTCTCTGAGCTAGCCTCCTCCAATAGATCCAGCGTCGGTAACAAGCTCCTCCCTCCTCCTCGAGTACATCAGAGGAGGTACTTTGAGATCCTAGAGGACTCGTTTTTGGGTCTTCCTGTTCACCATTCTGTGGAAGAACTCACTGGGGGAGTCCCTCTAGAGAGACTCTCCAACCGGCAAGTGTCCTATTCTGCAACTGAGATCCTAATCCAGGAGAAGGTTGCGAAGTGTGCCATGCAGGCAACTTCGTGGCTTGATATCTGGCTGGGGTCTCTGGGCATCCTGGTACGTTCTGAGGATCTGTCCAAAGAAAGTACTAGGAAGGCACTGGAGACATTCTTACTCTCAGGCACTCGGACCATTGAGTTTCTGGCCCACCAAGTCTCGAGCTTGTGGGCCAACACGATTCTCAAGCGTCGGGACGCAGTGGCTGAGCGGTTTCACCAGAAGGTCCCCAGTTCCGATGTTAGCAGGCTCAGACACTCTTCCGTTCTCGGTAAGAGCTTGTTTGAGCCAAAGGACGTGGAGCTAGCCGCTGAGAGGTGGAGGAAGTCCAATCAGGACTCCCTCATCCACAAGGCCCTGACATCGAAGCCCCGTCCAGCTAAGGACACAAAGAAGATAACGGCAGCGAAGCAGAAGGTGTCTAAGCCCTTTCCTGCCAAGGGCAGAAGGGGCAAAAAGTCTTCCAGGGGAGGAGGTAAAAATCCTAGAGGGAATGGCCGAGGCCGTAAACGCTAGGATTGGCAGTCCCCCTGCATGTCCACCAGTGGGGGGATGCCTACAAAGTTGCGCGACAAGGTGGCAGCAACTCGGGGCAGATACCTGGACGATTTCCGTAATCGGTGAGGGTTATCGCGTCCCGTTCATCTCATGTCTACCTCCCCTGACAGCGAATCCAGTGTCATTGAGCTCCCTTACCATGGGATCGGTAAAGGGACAAGCCCTCCGGGCAGAAGTCCAGACCATGTTGAAGAAGGACGCTCTCCAATAGGTTGTGGATGGGTCCCCAGGCTTCTACAGTCGACTCTTTCTTGTGAGAAAGGCGTCTGGAAGCTGGAGACCAGTCATCGACCTCTCGACACTGAACGGGTTTGTCAAACAGACTCCGTTCAGTATGGAGACGGCAGACACGGTCAGGCTTGCAGTGAGTACACTGGACCTGAAGGATGCGTACTTCCAGATCCCAGTCCACCCGTCTTCAAGGAAGTACTTAAGATTTTGCCTAGACGACAAGATCTACCAGTTCAAGGTGCTGTGCTTCGGTCTCTCCACAGCACCTCAAGTGTTCACCAAGGTGTTCACCCTGATGTCATCATGGGCTCACAGGATCGGCATCCGTCTCCTCCGTTATCTGGACGACTGGGTGATCCTAGCAGACTCGAAGGCAACCCTTCTTCACCACCGAGACAAGCTGTTCGAACTTTGCCAAGATCTAGGGATCATGGTAAACCTTGAGAAGTCCTCTCTGCAGCCCTCTCAGAGACTGGTATACCTAGGCATGGTCATAGTCACCAATCTCCACAAAGCTTTCGTGTCAGATGACAGGATAGCAAGGCTAAGGAAGGTCGCGAGACCTTTCCTCACACGAGAAGAACTTCCAGCCCAAACGTGGTTACGTCTCCTCGGCCATCTCTCCTCCCTGGCCCGTCTGGTTCCCAACAGTCGCCTCAGAATGAGATCTCTCCAGTGGCGACTCAAGTCGTGGTGGAATCAAGGACACGATTCCCCGGACACCCTGATTCCTATGGGACAACCGGAACAGACGGATCTCCAGTGGTGGGTGGCAGACGAGAATCTACGAAAGGGATTGGATCTTCTCGTCCTCCCCCTAGACTTGATGTTGTTTTCGGACGCATCAAAGAAAGGGTGGGGGGCCCACGTTCTGAACCACAGGACCTCAGGCCTGTGGTCAGAATCAGAAAAGTACCTTCACATAAACCTGCTAGAAATGAAGGCCGTGTTCCTGGCACTTCAGAAGTTCCACCAAGTCCTGGCGGGCCACACTGTGGTAGTGATGAGCGACACCACCACAGTGGTGGCTTATATTAACACACAGGGAGGTACCTTTTCAGAACAGCTATCCCATCTTGCAGTAGAGATACTGAGATATTCCGAAGTCCACTCGATCACACTAGCAGCTCGCTTCATTCCGGGCAAAAGGAATGTGCTCGCCGACAGTCTGAGCAGAGCGACACAGTGAGTACCGAGTGGTCTTTGGATCCTCAAGTAGCCAACTAAGTCCTGACTTTGTGGGGTTCCCCGACTGTGGACCTGTTCGCTACAGCGCTGAACTACAAGCTCCCGCTGTACTGCTCCCCAGTCCCGGATCCCAAGGCTCTGGCAAGATGCCTTCCAACAACGGTGGGACAACATCGATGTGTACGCCTTTCGCCCGTTTTGTCTGATGAGAAGATTACTCAACAAGACCAGAATATCGGTCAATCTTTCAATGACCCTGATAGCTCCGCTATGGCATCACGCAGAATGGTTCCCGGACCTTCTGCAACTCCTTACGGAGCCTCCGAGGGAACTCCCTCCATGTCACGAGCTACTCAAACAACCACATGCCAACATCTTCCACAAAGCCGTAGCTTTGCTTCGACTTCACGCCTGGAGACTATACACCATCTCCTCAAAGAGAGAGGATTTTTGCAACAAGTTGCGAACAGGATGTCTGGACACCTGCGCAAGTCATCCGCAGGAGTCTACCAGGCGAAGTGGCAAGTTTTCTGTGGTTGGTGTCGTGGAAGGGGTATCTCTTCACTCGATGCCACTATTCCAGCAATAGCGGAGTTCCTCGTGTATTTGCGGGAAGAAATGCGCCTTTCAGTCTCGGCAGTGAAAGGCTATCGCTCAGCCTTAAGTCTTGCCTTCAGGCTCAAAGGAATGGACATTTCTTCCTATCTGAAACTTTCTCTTCTCATACGAAGCAATGAACTTACCTGCCCTCAGTCGGAAGTGAGACCTCCTCCTTGGGACGTGGTTCGAGTTCTCAGGTCTCTAAAGAGACCTCCCTACGAACCACTACGCCAGGCTTCAGATCGCCACCTTACTTGGAAGACGGTGTTCTTGCCAGCTTTGGCCTCGGCCAAGTGAGTCAGCGAACTACATGGTCTCTCATACGACATCGCCCATTCAAGGGGATGGGGGGAGGTAACGTTCAGGTTCGTATCTGAGTTTGTTGCCAAGACTCAGAATCCGGGAGTACCGGACCCTCGGTTCTACTCTTTCCAGGTTTCGAGTCTCCGTTCTGTAACAGATAACCCAGACCATCTCCTACTTTGTCCAGTAAGGAGTCTGAGGTTGTATCTTAAGAGAACAGCTGCAGTTCATCCCCAGGTTCAAGCCTTGTTCGTGAGCACTGGGAAAACGAAGAGAAGGGTCACCAGGAATACCATCTCAGCCTGGATTTGCAAGGTAATACACCTGGCCTTGAATCCTGACCCTCCTCCGTCACGTCGCTCTAGAGCGCATGATGTCAGGGGCATAGCTACGTCCCTGGCCTTCAAGAAGAATTATTCAGCGACTCAGGTCCTGCAAGGTGTGGTGTGGAAGCGTCAGACCACCTTCACAGCCCACTACCTGCAAGACGTAACCCACAGGAGGCTCGATACGTTTTCTATCGGGCCTGTGGTGGCTGCACAACAGCTGGTCTAAACCTCAGGCTCCTTAATGGACAAGTAGCAGAAGGTTGAGGGCATTGTTACCCGGTTTTAGTCTGCATGAATGAAAAGGTATGTCTGGCCCTTATTCTTTTCTTCATCCTCTCCTCCCTTGGAGAAAGCAGCATCCTGGGTTCTCTGCACAGCTGACCTCAAACCACTGCAGGTAAACCATGCTTCCTTGTGTTCCTAGTACAGTATTAAGTGTAATACTGTCATGTCCCCATACCCTGACGAGGTGGTATTGGGAGAGTCCTAGCCTAGATTTCCATCTGAAAAAATCCAGGGCAACTTCCTAGGACGAGTCACTCTTCACCTTTGCACACACCTTACGTAGGCCGCAGCAGTTTCACAGCTGCTAGTGAGGAGCAGGGACTCCCTATTGTCTGAGTACGTAGACACTCGAATATGGAGTCCCCGGGCAAGCCAAAGCCAGTATGGCAGGGACTTACCACCTTTCTTAAGGGTTGAGTCACCCTATGTAAATAGCGTGGTTTGTATTTCAGTTACGGAACAAATGACAAATTCGTAGATAATTTGTATTTTCCCTAACTATACAAGCCTTAGCTATTTACACATATTTGCCCGCCAGCCCTGTCCCCCAGGATAAGTCCTACCTCTAAGCAAAGTGAAGCACTCACTGTGTGTGTGAGGGGGGAGGGGTAGCAAGCTACCCCCCCCCCGCTAACTAGCGGTGGGGTAGTAAACCCTCGTTAAAATTCTTAAGGCTCGTCATTCAGCTACGCCGAAGTAATTACCCTATGTAAATAGCTAAGGTTTGTATAGTTAGGAAAAATACAAATTATCTACGAATTTGTCATATTTGCAGTGGAAATGAAGATGAAATTTGTTGAAAGCACACTACTTATGGGAGGAAAAGCCGTTTTTCCTATTAGAAATGTTGTCCCGTGGTATTCTATAATTTTACCAGTCTCATTGTTTGGAAGTTACAGAAAAGTATTCCCAATACTAAATGATGTTTGTGACGACCGTCATTGGTCTTCAAGTAAATAAATCAAAGTTTGGAAGGTAAAAATGTAATTGAGGAAGACCTTTGTCTGCTATGTAGATGTATGGTGACAGAGTAGGAGACCAGAAACTTCTTATTGATTCCAAGTTGGGAGTAATTATGGAATATTGATACTCTTGTGCCCAAGAAAAAGCCTTTTATCAAAGTGGAATGGGTAAATCAATATTGAGCGTCAATAAAAATTTTGTCAGTGATGGGTATATGAACCTCTGCTAATCACTCAAAACTGTTTGTAGATCCTGGTACAGGTATATATACCCAGAACATTGAGATAGTTTTCCATTGGGGATTGGGTCATTTGTTTCCCCTCTTAGAGAAGAGTTTCTAGCAGAGTCTTTCCGAACCTCTCCTATCAACGTGGTTCCACAAGAACTACGACCGGTATCCAGACTCTTACAAGAGGACTTTTCTCCCTCAGCAGGTGAGGCACCAAAGGAAGATCGTTCATGCCTAAGTCTTCGGCAAGGGAATCAAGACCTTTGTCCTAAACGATCGTCTCCGAATCCTGCAGGGCCGTCAGTAAGCGACACCCATCGTTCAAGGGACGACCTCGACCCACCCAAAGATGATGTCTCATGGGTGGATAACTTCAATGACGACGATGATCATCCTCCAAGAGCTGCTTGTCCGAAGCTATCGAAGGCAGAGCAGAAGGAATCGGAGTACACCTGGCAGGTCTTGGCCTGCATGAGGACCATCAAAGGGTTATCTGACCCGACAGTGACCTCTCAAGATATGGCGAAGACTCGATCTTGGACCATGTCTACGGCACTCAACTTGTGTGAACGAGTTCTTAGTGGCGAGAACGGTATTAAGCACTAAGATTAACACTTTGTGCTTTACACCTCTTAACAAAGGTGAGAGCTGGCGGTTGACTTCCTAGGAACACCACTGCAGATGTGGACTTCCTTGCAAGCTACCGCTCGTCACCAAGGAAATGCCTCTTGGTCGTGGCTGGAATAGGCATGCTGTGGACATAATTAATGTTCTTATCCAAGAGATAACTTCCTTTTTCTCGTCCTCGAGGAGGTTGCCCCTCCTACGAGTTTGGAGTATGTATCTCTTTCTATCAAGGACAGAGAATTCGCAGCTCAGCTACAAGAGAATACACTTTCTCCCTTTCTCCCATCTGTGGAAGTGTAAGGACGATTCTCTCCTTACCTAAGCATTCTGAACATCCACTTGGATGTTCGTTTCAGCCGTTACGTCTTTGTACAGAACAATGTGTTTTCATCTAGATCTCCAAGCTTCTTCTCCAGTTTCATTCTCTTCTCTTGGAACAGGTTAGTTTTTCAAACTCTGTTCGACAAGGAGAAATACGGTCAAACAAGCAGTTAGTCCACAGGACTTCCTGGGTACGTTTGACCACTAGGACTCTTACTCTTCCATCCATCCATCCATATACCAAGGCACTTCCCCCAATTTTGGGGGGTAGCCGACACCAACAATGAAACAAAACAAAAAGGGGACCTCTGCTCTCTATGTTCCTTCAGCCTAATCAGGGACTCAACCGAGTTCAGCTGGTACTGCTAGGGTGCCACAGCCCAACCTCCCACATTTCCACGACAGATGAAGCTTCATAATGCTGAGTCCCCTACTGCTGCTACCTCCGCGGTCATCTAAGGCACCGGAGGAAGCAGCAGGACCTACTGGAACTGCGTCACAATCGCTCACCATTCATTCCTATTTCTAGCACGCTCTCTTGCCTCTCTCACATCTATCCTCCTATCACCCAGAGCTTTCTTCACACCATCCATCCACCCAAACCTTGGCCTTCCTCTTGTACTTCTCCCATCAACTCTTGCATTCATCACCTTCTTTAGCAGACAACCATTTTCCATTCTCTCAACATGGCCAAACCACCTCAACACATTCATACCCACTCTAGCCGCTAACTCATTTCTTACACCCGTTCTCTCCCTCACCACTTCGTTCCTAACCCTATCTACTCGAGATACACCAGCCATACTCCTTAGACACTTCATCTCAAACACATTCAATTTCTGTCTCTCCATCACTTTCATTCCCCACAACTCTGATCCATACATCACAGTTGGTACAATCACTTTCTCATATAGAACTCTCTTTACATTCATGCCCAACCCTCTATTTTTTACTACTCCCTTAACTGCCCCCAACACTTTGCAACCTTCATTCACTCTCTGACATACATCTGCTTCCACTCCACCATTTGCTGCAACAATAGACCCCAAGTACTTAAACTGATCCACCTCCTCAAGTAACTCTCCATTCAACATGACATTCAACCTTGCACCACCTTCCCTTCTCGTACATCTCATAACCTTACTCTTACCCACATTAACTCTCAACTTCCTTCTCTCGCACACCTTTCCAAATTCTGTCACTAGTCGGTCAAGCTTCTCTTTTGTGTCTGCTACCAGTACAGTATCATCCGCAAACAACAACTGATTTACCTCCCATTCATGGTCATTCTCGCCTACCAGTTTTAATCCTCGTCCAAGCACTCGAGCATTCACCTCTCTCACCACTCCATCAACATACAAGTCAAACAACCACGGCGACATGACACATCCCTGTCTCAGCCCCACTCTCACCGGAAACCAATCACTCACTTCATTTCCTATTCTAACACATGCTTTACTACCTTTGTAGAAACTTTTCACTGCTTGCAACAACCTTCCACCAACTCCATATAACCTCATCACATTCCACATTGCTTCCCTGTCAACTCTATCATATGCTTTCTCCAGATCCATAAACGCAACATACACCTCCTTACCTTTTGCTAAATATTTCTCGCATAGCTGCCTAACTGTAAAAATCTGATTCATACAACCCCTACCTCTTCTAAAACCAACCTGTACTTCCAAGATTGCATTCTCTGTTTTATCCTTAATCCTATTAATCAATACTCTACCATACACTTTTCCAACTACACTCAACAAACTAATACCTCTTGAATTACAACACTCATGCACATCTCCCTTACCCTTATATAGTGGTACAATACATGCACAAACCCAATCTACTGGTACCATCTAGCAGTTCTCATGAGAAGTTTGTCAGGATCGGCATCGTTTTCTGAAGACTTCAGTACGACGGACTGATCCTAACAGACTCAGTAGCTGACCTTCGATACTACAAGTTTACCGATATCAGAGGATTGAAGTATATCTCGAGAAATACCCCGGCTTCCTTATTGGAAACGAGTACCCTTGGATACATTCATCGTCGTCATGCAGAAATTTTTTTCGCAGATCGACATGATCTTAGGAGGAGGATGACAGGAATCTTCCCTCTACGAGACACACTTTCAGCCAGCAGTGGTTACGTCTCTTGAGTCATCGTTTCACTTGAGTTCATCAAGCTCGCATTGGATTCCTTTGAATCCAGCCTCTTCTGGGGCACGAATAGGAGCAGGAGTAGGATTCTCCCTATTTTTTGGGTCTCCATGACACCCGAGCAGGAGACGGACCTGAGAAGACAGTTGACAAATGGAATATTCACCGAAGAGTCGATCTCCTGAGTCCTTCCCCGGATTGAACTCTCCTTCCAGATGCATTAAAGTAGGGGGTGGGTGGCCATGTTGTACCAATTTGCCTCCGGGCTCTGGTTAGAATCCAAACAGTACCATCTCTCATACCTCCCAGAGATGAGGGCAACCATCCTACGGACAAGGGGTACCGTAACCCCCCTTCAAGGAGAACTCGTATTTGAGCTCCAGCTCATTTCTTAGACAACACCCGATGCCAACCTTCAACTTGAGCTAGAACTCGTGGATGGGAAACAGAGTGCGGCCAAAAGGATCACCTCTAGGTACTGAAAATCTCCTGTCCGAGAATCCCTCCAACCACTGGTCAATGATCTTGATTGTGGGAAGAATCGCCGACTACAGCAGCAGATGTTGATCATCCCTTTCCCTTCCGTGGAAGACTTCCCTCACCAATTGGAATCCCATTCAAAGGATTCTTCTAGTAAAGAGAGATTCATCCACTCCCCTGGCGAGGGAGTAGTCCCTCCACCAGCCACTGTGCAGCAGTCTTCCTTCTTGCTGGAAGGATCGGCGACAGCGGCAGAAAACTGTGGTTGATTTTCCTATCCGCGAGAGAATCTCCTCTTCCCGATTGGTCTTCCCTCCAGAGGATTCCTCCAACAGGAATTGGATTCATCCATTCTCTGCTATTGCCCTTCAGAGCAGGCCTCTTCATCAGCAGTCTTGTCTTAGAAGACTCGTCTCACCTACTGATGTAGATACTGAGAGGTCCTACAGGAATTGGATTCATCCATCCTTCGCCCTTGCTCTTCGGGAACAGGCCATCAAACTCATATTGCCAGCAAGACTCATCTTGCCCTGCAGACTCGTCTCGCCAGCAAGATTCGTCTTTCCCATCAGAATCCTCACGCCCAGTTTACTCCTCTGCAACTCCCGACGGAGATCTCGAGAGAACCCCCTCAGCGACTCTTAACAGCCATATGTGAACATCTTTCACAAAGCAATATCTTTGCTGCATCTTCACACCTGGAGACTATCCAGCTCCTCCTCTCTCAGAGAGTCTCTTCCACAACAGGTTGCAAAGAGGATGTCTGGATACCTGTGTAGATCTTCGGCTTCGGCCAGGCTAAGTGGAATGCGTTGCTTTCATGGAAAGGGTATCCCTCCCGTCGATGTCACCATGTACCTTCAGGAGGAAAGCTTCTCTTGGTCTCGGCAATGAAAGGCCACCGCTTGTCCTTGAGCCTTGCCTTCAGACCGAAAGGAATTAACCTTGCCTCCATGTCAGCATCGCCCCTCCTCATACAGAGTTTCGAGCCTATAGAATCTTAGTCCGAAAGTAGATCTCGATTCAGGACTCCAAGCAGTAGATGTTCACGTGACCTTGATTACAGGTCTCCCGCTCATGTTGGCTTCGGGCAAGAGAGTCAGCAAACCCCATGGGACATCCTTAATGTCTCTCATTCACGACAATGGGCCAGGTAGTGCTCGACCTCGTTTCTAGCAGCTCAGATCCCTGAATTCGAACCCTTCAGTCTGGGAGTCTTTCACAGCATGACCAATAATCCAGATCAACAGTTACTTGCCAAAGAGAAACTGGAGGCCCTACCTCAAGGAAACTATAAGAGCTCGCCCCTGAGTGTCATCATTCTTTGTCAGCTCTGTTAAAGTCAAGAGAATTATCACCAAGAACACGTTCTCGACTTGGATTCGCAAGGTCATGGACCAAGCATCAAATCCTCATCCTTCTCCTCATAGAAGAGATCAAAGCTCATAACATTAGGGGCAAGAATACGCCCTAGTGTTTATAAGACTACTTTGTGACGCAATCCTTGTCAGCGGGCGTGTAGAAGCGTCAAATGACCTTCACCGCCCACTCCCTACAAGACGTGACCCAAAGGAACATGGAGACATTCCCCATGGATCCTGTGGTGGCTACACAATAAATGGTTTTAAAACCTCAGGCTCCTTGATGGAAAAGTAGCAGATGAGGGAGGGTAGAGTTTAACCATGGTTAAGTCTGGGATGAATGACAGAGAATGACTGGCTCTTTCTTTCATATTCCACCCTGTGGAGTAACAACACCTACGGTACTCTACAATGGAGACCTCTACTGTCTGCAGGTAAAACCATTTTCCTTGTGTAACTTGTTACAGTATAGATAGCTATACTCATTACGTCCCCATACCCCTTGGCGAGGGGGGATTTGTTAACGTCCATGGTACCCTCTAAAGAGTCCGATGACTAGCAGAATTCTTACTTGGACCATTCACAGTGCTAGTATCACAAGCACAGAGCTTGCGTAGGCCGCGAACCATGCATGGCACAGTTTTAGTGAGGTGTAGGGTTTCCACCAATTGTGTGCAAAACACAAAGGGAAAAACCCTGGGTCAAGGCCAAAAAGACAGTTAGCACAGACTTACATCCTCCTAAAGGGATGGACATCCCCTATAAATAGCGTTTGTTTGTAGTAGTTATGGAACAAATGACAAATTTGGAAATAATTTTTATTTTTCCTAACAATACAAACTTGTAACTATTTATACAGATTGTCCCCCCAGCACCAGTCCCCCCCCCCCTTTGGAGTCCTACCTCCAAGCAAAGTGGGTTCACAGTCTAGTCATGTGAGTGAGAAGGGTAACTACTACCCCCCCCCCCCCCCCCACCCTGCTAACTAATGGGTGGGTGGTTAACCCTCACTAAAAATCTAATGGCTCGTCTTTCAGCTTCACCAAAAGTAATTTCCCCAATAAATAGCTACAGGTTTGTATCGTTAGGAAAAATACAAATTGCTTCCAAATTTGTAATTTTGAAGTTGAATATGCCAGTTGTTCTAATGGACAACCCTAAGAGGTAACTATGTATCAAATTAATTATCAAGAGATGGGTTATGGCATGAAGGTTAAGAACATTTGAACCAAAGGTATTTTACTTTTCTTTCAGATCCATTTGATTACCTGCACAAATGGAATCCCAAAGCCAATGAACAGAAGACTTTCTAGCGGACAACCCGATTGCCCTGATAATATGGGAAGGAGATGGAAGCTAAAGGAATGCTGATGGCACAAGATTAAATTATTTATATCCTAATCAAAGCTGAAAATATGGACGGAGGCTATAATGTCTACTTGACACCAGTTTGAAGATAAGTTAAAATTATCAAAATTTAAATTTTTTCTTTAGAAGTTTACACCTCAGGTTATATAGCAGGCAATAAATATCTATAGATGGTAGCATATATACAGTGTACAATATAGTATTGAGCATATACTATCTGGAAAAGTACAGTATCACAGAAATTCTCTTGAAAATGCGATTGTTCTCATATTATTTTTTGGTTAGATGGTCATAGATTTTGTTATTGCTATATATTATAGATTTTATGACTATACTATCTTGTCATTTTAGATATACAAATATATCATATAAAAGGTAAATTCTCAAAAACTCTTATCAGTGGAGCAGTAGCTAATGTAAGATTAGAGGTCATAGAGAGAGGTCATAGATTTTAAACACTCGGCCGTAGGGCCTTAGAATGCCATTTGTTCCTACACAAAATACGAACCTACTTTTTAAATATTTAACTTAGCCGGTGAATATATAATAGCTGACGTCTCCGGCGGCTCGACAGAAAAAACACAAAAACTCGCGAGCGATCGCTATGAAGGTTGCGGGTGTGCCCACCAGCGCCAACTATCGGCCAGATACCGCATATACATGTAAACAGCTCCAGTTCTTCTCTGTCGGTCTGATCGACAAGTTGATTCCATTACTCGCTGTTAACCTGGAGTTTTTCAACAGTCTTGGTGAAGTACTTCTTTTTGGTTTGAGCTTTCGCAGTGCAGGTGTTTTATCTTTAACTTAAACTCTTGAACTCTTTTTTGGATAGATTTAATTGTTGATGACTTTGGATTGTTTTTTGGACTTTCTTTGACTTTTCAAAATGGCTGACCCTTCTCCAATTCCTAGATTTCGTAAATGTAATGCTAGGGATTGTAATAAGCGTCTTCCAAAGGCCTCTCTCGACCCACATACTGTGTGTTCTAATTGTCGGGGTAAAACCTGTCAATTAGGAGATCGGTGTGATGAGTGCGTGGGCCTTTCGGAATTCGATTGGCTTGAGTTTGACAAGTATTCTCGTAAGCTAGAGAGAGATAGGGTGAGGAGAAGTTCCTCTAGATCGTTAGAATTTTCCTCCTCCCATGCCCCTGAACCTAATCCTTCCCCAGTAGTAGTTGTGCCTGAACCCTCTACTAGCACTCAGGAACCATCAATGCGGGATATGTTACGTGCCATTCAAGCTTTGGGCGAGAGAGTTGAGTCGTTAGCTACGGACCGTAATCAACTCATGGCGGACGTAAAAGAGTTAAAGTGTCAGAGTGCCACATTAGAAAATCGTGGGAAAGTGATTAGTGCGCAAAGTGTTATCAGTGTTGCGACCGAGGGTTCGTCTGTTCGTGCCTGTCGTGCGCCTAGTCCGAGACCCCTTGCAAGCTCCCAAGCCCCAGGGAGAAGTAATGTCGTAGGACTTTTGGGTTCAAGAGGCTTTAACCAACGAACAGACGTTCCCTCTATGGTTTCAGGCGTGTCTCGTCAAGACCGCCCCTACCATAAGACGAGCGAGACAGTTTTCTCCTCGTCATCCGAAGGCTTATCGCGTAAGAAACCGTGGAGCAAGGTTTCGAGACCCTTAAAGCGAAAGTTAGTCCCTTCAGGACAGGTCCAGCGTCCTGGTTGTAGCCATTGGGACAGCTCTGACCCTGTGCAGTCATCGGAAGACTGCTCTCCGCCTAAACAGAAGCGTTACACAGGCTCCGAGAGTCTTAGTGTAGGCAATGTTTTGCAGTCACAGACGTTACCCTCGTCTCTTACCGCACCCATTCCCGTTGATCCTAAATGGGTTGTACTGCAAGACATGCAGAGTAAGCTTGCCTCTCTTATGGAGGACTATTCTGCTGAACAGGTTCACGATGATCCTCGCCGCTTAGCTGATCGAGATCCTGGCCGTCAGCCGCCCAAACGAGCCTTTGCTCGTCCTGTTGACGTTGACGTTACAAAGTCACGTCAGTCACGTTTTGTAGAGCCTCACTCGATGCAGTCCCGGGTTGACTTTCAGCCGCTTGTGGACGTTCAGCCGCTGCCGCATGCTCCTGTTGACGTTCAGGACGTTCGCAAACCAGCGAAGTTGACTTGTTTTGACGTTGAGCGTCAAGCACCGCAGTCAAGAGTTGTTTTGACTGCTCAGTCTAGGCAGTCAAGGCAGTCTCGAGTTGACGTCGAGCGTCCTCCCGCTCCTGTTGTTGTTGCTAGTCAGTCTGTTAAGCAGTTACATGACGTAGCGTCCTGGACTGCTACTGATGCTCCGGTGCGTGTGGACTCTGCTTGTCAAGCATTGCCACCAAGGCAGGTCTCTCCCTTGCTTGAGACTCATCAGTTGTTGGACGAAGCTCCTTCAGACGAGGACGTTGCTGATCCTCATCCTGATGATAATCCTTCAGATGTAGATGAACCTAAGGCGGTTCCTCCTTCGATGGATTTTAAGAAGATCATGATGATTTTCAAGGATCTTTTTCCAGATCACTTTGTTGCTGTTGCTCCTCGTTCGCCTCCGTCTGAGTTTGCTCTAGGCTTAGCTGCTTCCAAGCCAGCCTTTACTAAGCTAGTGCTTTCTCGCTCTTCTAAGAGGGCTTTACGTCTTCTAGGCGACTGGTTGGATACCAGGAGGAGTTTGGGGAAGACGGCCTTTGCCTTCCCTCCTTCTAAGCTTGCTTCTAGATCGAGCGTCTGGTATGACACGGGAGAAGTTCTCGGCTTGGGAGTCCCTGCCTCTGCCCAGGGTGACTTCTCAAGCCTCGTAGACTCTCCACGTCGCCTGGCCATGAGACGCTCGAAGATTTGTTGGTCCTCCTCGGACCTTGACCATCTGCTTAAAGGCGTATTCAGGGCCTTTGAAGTGTTTAACTTTCTTGACTGGTCATTAGGAGCTTTAAGTAGGAAGGTCTCGTCTGCCGACCAAGATGTTTCCTTACTTATCATGTCCTGTATGGATAAAGCCATCCGCGATGGCTCCAATGAGCTCGCCTCCACCTTTACGTCGGGAGTCTTAAAGAAGAGAGAAACCCTTTGCTCTTTCCTTTCGGCAGGAGTTACTCCCTGTCAGAGATCGGAACTGCTCTTTGCTCCCTTATCAGCGGCCTTGTTTCCACAACAGCTGGTTAAGGATATAGCTGCTTCGCTTGTGCAGAAGGACACCCATGACCTGATGGCGTCCTCTGCTCGCAAAGGGGCTCCTTCTTCATCCTTTGCTGTGAGACCCAGGATCGAGACTCCTGCATCTAGATTTATCCCGCCCTTTCGTGGCAGAGCTCCCAGCAGGGGAGGCTCTCGTGCCGAGGGAAAGAGAGGTAAGAAGAGAGGAGCCAAGTCCTCCCGTGGCAGAGTCTGACTGCCCACAGCCTCAGACAGCGGTAGGTGCCAGATTGAAGAGCTTCTGGCAGGCCTGGTAGAAGAGGGGTGCAGACCAAGAGTCTGTTCTGTTGCTCAGAGAGGGGTACAAAATACCGTTTGTACGCAAACCTCCTCTAGTAACAACTCCCATAGACCTCTCTCCCAGGTACCGAGAGGAGTCAAAGAGACAAGCCCTAAATCAAGAAGTGTCTCTGTTGCTAGAGAAGGGAGCGGTGGTGAAAGTCTCGGACCTTCAATCACCGGGGTTTTACAACCGTCTCTTCCTAGTCCCAAAGCATACAGGAGGTTGGAGGCCGGTGCTAGACGTCAGTGCGCTCAACGTTTTTGTTACAAAAACAAAATTCACGATGGAGACCACGAAGTCCGTCTTAGCAGCGGTCAGAGAGGGAGACTGGATGGTCTCTCTCGACCTACGAGATGCGTACTTCCACATTCCTATACACCCGGATTCCCAACCGTTTCTGAGGTTTGTTTACAGGAATCTGGTGTACCAGTTTCGAGCCCTGTGCTTTGGCCTCAGTCCTGCTCCTCTCGTGTTTACGAGGCTCATAAGGAATGTGGCAAAATTCCTCCATCTATCGGGAATCCGAGCCTCCCTGTACTTGGACGACTGGCTTCTCAGAGCATCGTCCAGTCATCGCTGTCTGCAGGATCTACATTGGACGTTGGGTCTGGCCAAGGAGTTGGGACTTTTGGTCAACTTAGAAAAGTCCCAACTGATCCCATCCCAGACTATTCTATTTTTGGGGATGGAGATTCGCAGTCCAACTAATGCTGAAAAGAGAACGTTGTTCAGTCAGGAGTTGGATGAGTCTCGTAGGGACTCTCTCATCCCTGGAGCAGTTTGTCTCGCTAGGGAGACTACACCTTCGGCCTCTCCAGTTCCATCTAGCCTCTCACTGGAACAAGGGCAAGACTTTAGAGACGGTATCAATCCCAGTCTCCGAACCAGTAAAGGCATGCCTGAAATGGTGGGACAGCAATATCAGTCTGAGAGAGGGACTATCCCTAGCAGTCAAGAACCCAAACCACGTGTTGTTCTCAGACGCGTCGGATTTGGGTTGGGGTGTGACCCTGGACGGTCGGGAATGCTCGGGTCTGTGGACCTCAAGTCGGAAGAGCATGCACATCAACGGCAAGGAGCTATTAGCAGTCCACTTGGCCTTGATGAAATTCGAAAGCATTCTTCGAAACAAAGTGGTAGAGGTCAACTCAGACAACACCACAGCTTTGGCGTACATCTCCAAGCAAGGAGGCACACACTCCCACACGCTGTACGAGATCGCAAGGGACCTTCTCATATGGTCAAGAAATCGAGGCATCTCCCTGTTGACGAGATTCATCCAGGGGGACTTGAACGTCTTGGCAGACTGTCTCAGTCAGAGGGGTCAGGTGATACCCACGGAATGGACCCTCCACAAGGATGTGTGCAAGAGTCTTTGGGCGACTTGGGGTCAACCCACCATAGACCTCTTTGCCACCTCGTTGACCAAAAGGTTACCGATCTATTGCTCACCAGTCCCAGATCCAGAGGCGATCCACATAGACGCGTTTCTACTGGATTGGTCTCATCTGGACTTATATGCATTCCCACCATTCAAGATAGTTAACAAGGTACTGCAGAAGTTCGCCTCTCACGAAGGGACAAGGTTGACGTTGGTTGCTCCCCTCTGGCCCGCGAGAGAGTGGTTCACCGAGGTACTTCAATGGCTGGTAGACATTCCAAGAAGTCTTCCTCTAAGGGTAGATCTCTTACGTCAGCCCCACGTAAAGAATGTTCATCAAAGCCTCCCCGCGCTTCGTCTGACTGCCTTCAGACTATCGAGAGACTCTCAAGAGCTCGAGGCTTTTCGAAGGAGGCAGCCAGTGCGATTGCGAGAGCTAGGAGAGCTTCTACCATCAGAGTATACCAGTCGAAGTGGGAAGTCTTTCGAGACTGGTGCAAGTCAGCATCTGTGTCCTCTTCCAGTACCTCTGTAGCCCAAATCGCAGATTTTCTTTTACATCTGAGAAATGTTCGCTCCCTCTCAGCTCCCACGATTAAGGGCTACAGGAGCATGTTGGCTTCGGTCTTTCGACATAGAGGCTTAGATCTTTCCAACAATAAAGATCTCCAAGATCTCCTTAAGTCTTTCGAGACCTCTAAGGAACGTCGTATGGCAACTCCTGGATGGAACTTAGACGTGGTCCTAAGGTTCCTCATGTCAGACAGGTTTGAGCCATTACATTCAGCCTCCCTGAAAGATCTCACCCTCAAGACGCTTTTCCTAGTGTGCTTGGCTTCGGCTAAAAGGGTTAGTGAAATTCATGCCTTCAGTAAGAACATCGGCTTTTCTACAGAAAAAGCCACATGTTCACTTCAACTTGGTTTCCTGGCCAAAAATGAACTGCCTTCTCGTCCTTTGCCTAAGTCTTTTAATATACCTTGCCTGTCAGAGATCGTAGGCAACGAACTTGAAAGAGTGCTGTGTCCAGTTAGAGCTCTTAAGTTCTACTTAGCTCGTACTAAGTCCTTACGAGGTGGATCTGAGGCCTTATGGTGCTCAGTTAAGAAACCATCATTGCCTATGTCAAAGAATGCTTTGTCATATTTTATCAGATTTTTAATACGAGAGGCTCATTCTCACTTGAATGAAAAAGACCGATGCTTGCTTAAGGTGAAGACGCACGAAGTAAGAGCTATAGCAACTTCCGTGGCCTTTAAGCAAAATAGATCTCTGCAAAGTATTATGGACGCGACCTTATGGAGAAGCAAGTCGGTATTCGCGTCATTTTACTTAAAAGATGTCCAGACTCTTTACGAGGACTGCTACACACTGGGTCCATTCGTTGCAGCGAGTGCAGTAGTGGGTGAGGGTTCTACCACTACATTCCCTTAATTCCAATATCCTTTTAATCTGTCTCTTGAAATGTTTTTAATCTTGTTTTTGGGTTGTACGGAAGGCTAAGAAGCCTTTCGCATCCTGGTTGATTTGGCGGGTGGTCAAATGTCATTTCTTGAGAGTGCCCAGATTAGGGGTTTGATGAGGTCCTGTTGTATGGGTTGCAGCCCTTGATACTTCAGCTCCTGGGAGTCTTTCAGCATCCTAAGAGGATGGCTGGGCTTCGTGAGGAAGACAGACTAACAAGGCAGAGTAATCGTCTAAGTCAGCTTCCTTACCAGGTACCTATATATATTTGGGTTTTGTTATGATACAACTGTCAAAAACTCTAAGCATATACACTGTAAACTTTATTAATTCTGGTCTCTACCTACCACCATGGGTGTGAATCAGCTATTATATATTCACCGGCTAAGTTAAATATTTAAAAGTGATATTTTAATTATAAAATAAATTTTTGAATATACTTACCCGGTGAATATATAAATTAAAGGCCCCCCCTTCCTCCCCGATAGAGACCCAGCGGGATGAGAAGAACTGGAGCTGTTTACATGTATATGCGGTATCTGGCCAATAGTTGGCGCTGGTGGGCACACCCGCAACCTTCATAGCGATCGCTCGCGAGTTTTTGTTTTTTTTTCTGTCGAGCCGCCGGAGACGTCAGCTATTATATATTCACCGGGTAAGTATATTCAAAAATTTATTTTATAATTAAAATATCATTTTTTACGTTGGAAGAGAAATCAGAGGAAGCTGACATATCTCCATAAAAACTTGAACAGGTCAGTGGTAGTGGAGAAAAACACTGCTTCCCCTCTCCCCCGTTCTCCACTTTGGTCTCAGCTGTGGTTAAAGCCAAATATCTTCCATGTTCACTGGCTTTTGCAGAATTGATGCTTTTTCATTTTACTTTCTTCAAGTGTGATTCAGTGTGTGTGTGGACTTGAGGATGCACGACATGCGAGTTTGCCAGAGCAAGGCACTTTCATGTCAAAGGAGTACACGGACCCTCACCGTCTTTGTCCTTTGTGCAGAAGGCACTATTGTTTGGACTTACCCTTGCTCTAAGTGTCGTGAGTGGCCATCCACTCAGTTGGAGTGTGGAGTGCTGGCAGGAGTTTAAAAGGGATTCTTCACCTTTGGGGTCTTCGAAGTCCAAGAAATCCCAAGTTCTTTCTTTCTCCTTGTACCCTTCTCTCTGACTATTCGTTTAGTCTCCTCTGAAAGACACTTAAGAGAGATGGATTTGGAGGTGTTAGCTAGGGGTGTACAGCAGGAGAATGTATCTGCTCCTGCTGGTATTGGCTTTGGCACTTTCTCCTTTAGAGCCGACTGAAGGGGATTTTTCATGTGTGGTCTTTTGTCCTCCTCAGATCCTCTCCCATTGGAGGATCTAGGTGCAGGTACAGTAGGGTCCCGAATTAAGCGTGTTCGAATTACACGATTCCCCTTTTCCACGATCGCTATTTTTCAAAAATAAATTTTCTGTATCCACGAGGCTGTTCAAAGTTCGCGAGTCAAGCACTACAAAATGTATCAAATCTATAGTCTTTTTAAGTATATTGGTAGCCCTAAATACGGTGATTTATAATAAATGTTACAAAACAATATTAACATTACATTTCATTAACATAATTTCATAATGAATAGCCTATTTAAGGATAAAATTCCACATCAACAATGAAATCAACTGTTAACTGTGCGAGTCCAGCTGACAAAATGTAAACAGAAATGTGGTTACGTTCTCGGCAATCTTTATCTTTCTCCAACCTTACGATAATTGTAATGGTAGTGTTAATGATGGTATATTAAAGCATTATTTTTGTTTAGTACAGTATATTTAAAAGCCTTATTTTTCCCTCTGGGCGTTCAAGGTTTTCACGAGTAGACTGGGTTCGTTTATCGGCAGTGAATAGCCTAAACTTCGGTAACGAGTCGTCAATATTTTGTCATATTTTAAACAGTAGGCTATACATTTGATTTGCAAACATTGGTTTTGTAGAGTAGACGGTAAAATAAAATCTAGAGAGAGAGAGAGAGAGAGAGAGAGATTTGATGGCAGAAATCTCTCTCTCTCTCTCTCTCTCTCTCTCTCTCTCTCTCTCTCTCTCTCTAGATTTTATTTTACCGTCTACTCTACAAAACCAATGTTTGCAAATCAAATGTATAGAGAGAGAGAGAGAGAGAGAGAGAGAGATTTGATGGCAGAAATCTCTCTCTCTCTCTCTCTCTCTCTCTCTCTCTCTCTCTCTCTCTCTCTAGATTTTATTTTACCGTCTACTCTACAAAACCAATGTTTGCAAATCAAATGTATACTGTTTAAAATATGACAAAATATTGACGACTCGTTACCGAAGTTTAGGCTATTCACTGCCGATAAATGATAACAAACCCATTAATGCAAACTAACTGTATCCTTTGATATTCCTCTATATTTATCACGAATTCCTTCTATACCTCCTCAGACGCTCTTATTTCAAATATCTAAATTATTCTTATCACAACTAACACCATCTAGTCATTTTCATTCCATTATATCTATTATTCCTCTGGATCTTATTCCCTTTCCTTATTCTGTTTATTCGATGGGATTCGTTTTTCCCTTTACCGTCTTTCAGAATCTATTTTTAGCCACTGGCAACCAAATCCCCCCTTCCCCCGTCTCCTACCGTCTCCCCTGCGAGTCCACCCAGCCTATCTCATCACTCCCCCCCCCCCCTTCATCCTCCCCTGTTCTAGGTCTGTAACCTTCTGCGTCATAATCTCTCTCTCTCTCTCTCTCTCTCTCTCTCTCTCTCTCTCTCTCTCTCTCTCTCTCTCTCTCTCTCTCGTTATACAATACTTACAAATAGATGAAGAAACCAAAATCGGTTTTCTTGAAGTGTCAATTAATTACAAAACGAAAAAATTATACCGTGTATACATCCATTTCAATCATAGCTTAAAATACGGTAACCGATTTCGTCCGCAAACCACTATTTTTTAGGAAACACCATTCTATTCCAGAAAATTTTTACTCTTTAAATGTCAATTGCGCTATAATAAAACATGTACTTATGTTGTTAAATTTCGGGTGTGTTTTAAAAATCGAGTATTGCTAACTTATTTTTGTTTTACTTTTGGCTGTGATCACATCAGCTGATGTCTAGCTTCCGCGCGAATACAATAACAAAGAATTGTTTACACCATTTCTTAACTTATTCAAACCATCTATACAGTTAATATTACATAAGCACCAATGTGTTATAACCTATCATATTTATTGTTTAGTACTTTAAAACCATCCCCTCTCTCTCTCTCTCTCTCTCTCTCTCTCTCTCTCTCTCTCTCTCTCTCTCTCTCTCATCGAACGTTATAGCGGTAACCTAATTGTTCGGTGACTTTAAAAATAGGCCTAGTACTTTCTTCTTTACCTTTTTTGCATATGGATCCATAATTGAGGTGGGTACAAGTTGACTTATAACTGAAGTTAGGAAAAGTATTTTGGATATGGAAAGGACAATTATCTTTCGTAACAGTTTAGAATTATCGTAAGTTATCACTCTGTCATTAGCGGCAGTTTGCTATTGTGGATTAAACGCATAAGGAAAAAAAAATTTCCAGCTTTGCTACGAATTTAGGAATTTATATGGATACGGTAAGTAAAATATTTGTAATAACATAATGTTTACTAAATGTTTGTAATATCATTAGTTATGACTTAGATCATGTGTGTTTAATGCATTCGTTTGTTTATTATGATCGAAGATGGAGCGTAAACAAATGGAAGGTTTCCGTTTCAGGCGGCATCATAAAGAAAAACATTTTATAAATGGCATTCATTTCATTTATTTGAAAGTTCTAATAAAAAATAATTAGAACATTGGTAATAACAAATTCAACATATAATCTATACTTGGTAAAATTGCTGTCAATTCAAAAACAAAGATGTATAAATGCGTCTGTTTCTTCGTTGTGATCAGAGTTAAACGTAAACAAAACATTGGTTGTCGTTTTCTATTCTGCTTTTTAGCGTGTTTAGGAAACGCATGATATAAAATCGCCTTTATTTTGATAATTCTGGATTTTCAATCATACAAGCTAGTCTATAGAGTGATGGTTTTGCTATTCACCAGTTGTATTATACAATAGATATGACAAACATTAAAATTTGTCTGTATTTTGGGTTGTGTTGTAACGGGAAATATATGGTGTTTACACCTATCCTGGTTGTAATTTTAACCATTTTTAAAGTTATTAGAACTTTAAAGTATATTAAATGTTTTATTTATTTACAAAAACAATTTGTTATTATAAAGAAATACAGTATAGTACAAAGAAAGTATTGGAAATGGGTAGTAAACACATTTGAATAGGCAAATTGCTGGTTGCCATGGCCACAATGGAATTATTTCTGTTAGTTGTGTTTCGAAATTCGCGATTTTCCATTTACACGAGGTCATTAATCGACCAAATTCTCGCATAATTCGGGACCCTACTGTACTTGCCAGAACATCTCCCCAGCTTGCTCTGCCCTTGGGGTCATCCTGCTCACTGAGCTTTCTCAGCACGAAGATAACCCTGGTCATCCTCTCCCTTCTGACCCTACCATTAATCAGGGTCTATACAGCAGACACCCTCACAAGCATGAGACTTTGTCCTCACCTGGGTGTATATCTCCTCCTGGTGCTCAGATGTACCACTACTGTATTGCGACACTTCGCCAGTGCACTCTAGCTCTTCAGAGCTGAACTGTCTGGAGGTCACAGGCGATCTTTCCTATTTCCCTGCAGCCCAGCATACAGTATGCCTGACCTCACTGGTGTGGCCTCAGGAGACTTTGCTTGTCTCCAACTCTCACAGTTACCTGTGATGGCTCATCACGTGAGCTCTGCCCATAGCCCGCCAGATAGGTTCGCGATAGCAGCACAACACCTGCTTGCACTCATGATCCAACCTCCTGTGCCTCAATCACTCGCAACTGTATGTGGCCTACCTCATGAGATAGATAGCAAGAGACAGTCATCCGCACCTGTTAGTTGCGCTCCTTTAGAGAGCTGCCGTCCATTGTGCGATCACGTACAGGTAGCCGTGCGACCTCTGGTAACTCATGATTGTCTGCAATCACCTTTCTCTACACTAGGAGAGGTGTGCAAACCAGTTTTGCACTCCATGCGAGCCATCTCAGACGGTTTGCGCTCCAGTTGAGGAGCAGTCCATCTGTGAGCCAGCAGTGCCAAGGTTGTCTTGTGAGGCTCTCTTGCAGGAGATCCATAGAGGAGCGGCTACCATCATTGCTGCTCCTCATGATCCTACAGCAGACCCTCTACAGACTATTCCTGGAAAGGTAGTCTTTTCTTCCAATGACCTGTAGGCTCCCTCTGACCTGAGGTTGCGTCACACTGCTGCCATTATCGGTGTGACAGGCAACCTTGCGGCGCCAGCTCGCACTGCACATGCTACTGCTGTGCCCACTCACTCAGTGCCTTTCCTGGCTGCTTTGCTCCAACTCCTGTAGTGGAAGGTCATGCTTCTAAGTGGCAGCAACACTTAGAAGCAAACGGTGTTAAGTCAAGTCATACAACTTTGACCCTTTGTGGGAAAAATTGGGCCTGACGCCCATTAAGCTTCATGAGAGGCGTCGTTGGCCTAAGAGGTAGGCCACTCCTCTACCTGGGGACTCGTTTTATACCAAGATCTGTATTGGACCAAGATCTTCGAGGGAGATTTCGTTTGTTGACTGCTGTATGCTTTTGCCTATTGAGTTTTCTTACACCACGAATTCCCTGGTACCTTCCATCCCAGTGCAATCCTCCGCAGAGCCTCCTGAGGTTTTAGAGAAAGAAAAAATACTAGTACTCTCGCTTCTTTTTCAGGCAAGTCTAGCAAACAGAAGGACGCTAACTTGCTTCCGAAGAATTGGTCCTTTAGACTCGTGAAGGATCCTAGCCTTCTGAAGTGGGTTAAGTTAGCAGTGGCTTCAGTGTTAGCTCGGGAGGTCAGTAAAACCATCCTAGGTCTCGTTCTTCTAAGGTACAACCAGATTGTTACAAAATCTTATCCCAATTTCAGCCTGGTATGAGCATGGAGATGTGAGATGATTCTGATTGGGACTTTTCAAGTGGATTCCTGCCTCCCCCTACCAGCCCCAAGGCTTCTGACACAGAGAGAGGCGAGTCTGAATCTGCTTCTGTGCAGGTTCTTGCTTGTGTTCTTATGATAAATGGACTTGGTGAGAACCCGTATTCCCCTCCTCAGTGGAGAGCCATATAGACTTCCTATGCCACGCTCCTAGGGCTAACAGACAATGGTTGGAGTTGCTATTGTCAAAGTTGGTCGCTGGGTCCATTACTAAAGTAGACTCACAGATATCTCTGAGAAAGGACTCCCTTAGGACGAGCAGTGTCGGCCTTGGTACAAGGCTCGATGTTGAAGAAACTTTCAATGCAGTCAGTGATGTTCTTGGCTATGGAAACCGTAAACATGAAGTGGTTGATGAAGGCTACTCTTCAAAAGTCTTGCTGGATGGACCACTAGTTGGGGATTGGGGGCTATTTAACCACTACTGAAGACCTGCCCAACCCCAAGAAGCGTAGTGTGTTCAAGAAGAGCATCCTCACTGGCGCAAGAGCCATGGAGTTCTCAACTCTCAATGTTTCGAACCAGTGAGCCAACTGGATCTTGAAGAGGTGGGACTCCATCATCTCTAGGTTTCTTCACAACTCCTCTATTAAGACCCCATCCTGGTTTCCGGTCAAGGATATGAATGCTGTTTTGAGAATTGGAGCAAGGCGAGTAGAGACTTTCTTCTTTATCGGGCCGCAACATTCCAACCTGCTTTCTTCCATAGCGAAACAAGCCCTTAAGGCTTCAAAGGATACAGTACTTCAAGGCAGAACACTGCCAAGAAGTCCAGCCCTTTCAGGCCACACTATTAAGATTAGAAGCAGAAAGGACAAGGGCGACAAAGCTGATACCCAGGAATGGTAACTTTGGTAGAGGACTATTCCTCCTGCTGTACCACCAGTGGGATGATGCCTTTAACTCAAGTGGCATCCACTCTCCCTTTGCCTGATTCGTCCTCAGAGATCATCGTCCTTCACGGAGGGATTGGCGAAGGACTGCCCTACAGGCAAAAGTCCCGACTGTGATGTGGAAAGGCACTCTTTAAGAAGTCCTTGACAGGTCCCCAGGCTTCTTCAGTCAACTCTTTCTTGTAGAGAAGGCATCTGGAGGCTGGAGACCAGTCATAAACCTCTAACCTTAAACGAGTTTGTCCTTCAGACTCCATTTAAGGTGGAGACTGCAGCCGCAGTCAGACAAGCTGTAGGATGAAGAGACTTCATGATCTCGGATTTGCCTTCAAAGTACCGAGAATTCAATCTGCATGGAGAGATATACAAATTTTGAGTGCTGTTTCGGTCTGTCAACATCACCTAAAGTGTTCACTTGAGCATTAACCGTGGTTGGGCACACTCCAAGGGCATTCGTCTTCTCCTCTATCTAGACGATTGGCTAGCCTGGCAGACTCATCAGAGACCCTTTTCCAACATTGAGCCATGCTTCTCTATTTTTGCCACAATCTGGAGGTCGTGGTAAATTTGGAGAAGTTTTCTTTGGAACTCAATCAGAACCTGGTATATCATTGAATGCACTTATATAAACCTTATGAGGGAAAGTCTACCTGTAGCAGGAAAGAATTGCGAGATTTAAGGAAGAAGCTCATCAGTTCACAATGTGAAGCTTGCTACAAGCTCATCTGTTGCAATGCCGGTTGGTTCACCTGGCCTTATTGAAATATCTAATGCCCAACAATCGTCTTTGCACATGATCACTTCTATGGCAGCTGAAGACCTTTTGGTCTCAGGGCAGGGATCCTCTTGGGATGTTCATTCCAATGGGATCAAAGCAAATGAATGACCTAAGTTGGTTAATCCTAGATTTGAACCTTCTCATAGGGGTAGATCTTCTTTCTCTCTCTCCTAATTTGGTGCTCTTCATGGATACAGTGAGCCCTCACTACTTCGCGGTTCGACCATCGCTGATTCACCACTTTGCGGATTTTTTTCATAACCTGTATATATAAACATATCGTGGATTTTCCGGAAATTTCAAAAATACTGCGATATATGAAGACCCCAAATACGATTTTTAAATATTAAACTTAGCCGGTGAATATATAATAGCTGACGTCTCTGACGGCTCGACAGATTCCAAAAACTCGCGAGCGATCGCCGTGAAGGTTGCGGGTGTGACCACCAGCGCCGACTATCGGCCAGATACCGCATATACTTGTCAATTTCTCCAGTTCTTCTCTGTCGGTCTTGTCGACAAGTTGGTTCCGCTCGCTTTATGACCTCGAGTTTTCGACCGAATTGGTGAAGTACTTGGTTTTGGTTTTATTGCTTTCACCGTGTTGGATTATTCAATACTATCTTCAAAAGAAATGCTTTTGAAAGGAGAGGAAAAGTGTTTTGCCCTTGCTTTTTTTTTTAATCTCTGGTTTTTCCATAGAGAAAAGATGGCCGACCCTTCCCTCAGTGTACGGAAGTGTGTTAAAGGCTTTTAGTAATTATTTTATCACTTTATAAATTATTGTTGATATTTATAGATTTACCTCTATATATTTTATATTTTATATCTCACCCGCCTTTATTAGGCCTCTTCGATTAGCTTTCCATTTATACTAAACATCAAGATAAATTTTATGTTTTTGTTTATATGCGGCCTTTAACCTATTCTTTGTAGGCGGTCCTAACTTGGAAAACGAAGTTAAACAACGTTGAGCCCATTCAACTTTTATTTTTGTTTAAAACAGTTGCTCTGTAAGAGTGATGAATGAATATTTTTTAGAAAATATTTTAAGAAATATATTCTTTGAATAGTCTTCGTGCTGTTTTTTCAAAGATGAACTAACGTTTGGTTTATTTATGCTACGCAGTTTGCGCTCTATCGTTACGATAGAGAAAGAGAGAATCACGGTTTCACTTTGCAGAAAGAGTAAATCGATTTTGACGTTTTGTTCATTCTTCTTTTAAACTGAAGTGTTTTAGATACTAATTTAAAGGAACTTGTTAATTTTCAATTTCTTAGTCCTTTCAGTTTTTTCCTTTAGTCAAATAACCTGTTATTGACGAAGGGTGAGTGGGCCATTCTCTTGTGAGTGACAAGAGAGAGAGAGAGAGACGGAGAGAGAGAGAGAACGATCCGATCTTTATTCTCGTTCCAAGTCTCTGTACAAGGAGTTTGGGAGCGAGTAACGTTGTTCTCGATTCAGTTTTTTTTTACTCTCGTCCCAAGTCTCTGTACGGGGAGAGAGGATAAAACGTTTTAGTTTTTATTCTCGTCCCAAGGCACTGTACGGTGAGAGATTGAAAACGTAGTCCTTAGTGAACTAGTGTTTAGTCTCCTCCCCAGTCACTGATCTTTTTAACTTTATATATTTCCGTTTTATTCGATATATATGTATATGTTTATTGATTTTTGCATGTGTGTTTCATTTTGTACTAATGTGCTTACATTATACGACTCATTTCGCAATTCTAACCTTTTGATGTAAGGGAGAATTGCGTGCTTCAGGTAGAAATCAGTTTTATTCATGTCTAATGTGAAATTATTGAAAAATACGATATCAGTGAAGTAAGTGCAAAAAACATGTTCTGTGTTGCGGAGGGTTCGTTTGTTCGTGCTTGTCACTTGCCTAGTCCGAGACCTCTTTCAGGCTCCCCTGCACCAGGGAGAAGGAATGTCGTAGGACCTAAGGGAGTGAGGAGTGTAAACCAACGAACAGACGTTCCCTCAAAGGTATCAGACGTTGCTCGGCAAGCACGTCCTTGCCATAAGACAGGAGAGACGAAGTTTCTCCTCGTCTTCCGATGATTCGTCTCTTTAAAAGCCTGGGCGTAAAGTTTCGAGACAGTTGAAACGTTTATTAGTTCCTTCAGAACAAGTTCAACGTCCTAGCTGTAGTCATAATAAGAGTCCCGTTCATAGCGATGACGTTCATGTACAGACGTTTCTGCCACAGACTCGACGTGACGTTGAGCGGTAGACACCGTAGACACAACGTGACATCGAGTGTCAGTCACCGTAGTCTCGATATAGCATCGATCAGCAGTCACTGCTGTTCACTACGTGACGTTTGAACGTCAGCCACTGCAGTCACAGGTTGATCCGAAGTTAGATATGCTGTTAAAGCTTTCTTCTTCAATAGAAGCTTTCGATCCTGTTCCTGTGCGAAAGGATCCTTTGCTTTTTGTACGTCACGGTTCTGGGATACGTGATTCGGGTCTTCAACCTTCTAGACGAGCTTTGTTACGCCACGCTGACGTTATCTCTAGTGACAGCTTTGCTGTTAAGCGAGATGCGGAGCATAAATCTCGATGTAACTTTGATCGCTTTGAACGTCAGCCACCGCAGTCACAGCGTGACGTTGAGATGCAGACACCGCAGACACGACGTGACGTTGAGCGGTAGACACCGTAGACATGACGTGACGTCGAGGGTCAGTCATCGTAGTCACGATATAGCATCGAACAGCAGTCACCGCTGTTACTACGGGACGTTTGAACGTCAGTTACTTCTGTCACGACGTGTAGTAGAATAACATTCTCTGCAGTCACAACGTGACATCGACCCTCCAACTTTAACTTCTGTTCATATACAAGTTGATGTAGCCTGTCAGGCTTTTCCTTCACGTCATTCTGAATATAAATCTCCTTCTCGCAAGACTTTAGATTTATCAGATGATATGGCTTCTGAAGAAGTTGATGACCCCCTTTCAACTAATGTACCTTTGGGGAGTCATTCAGAAGAGGAGTAACCTAGGGTGGTCCAACAATCCCTTGTATTTTAATTATGAATTTCTTTAGTGAAATTTTGTCCTAGACTTTCTTCGACGCCTACTTTTACGAAGTCAGTTCTCTCTTGTTCTTCCAAGAGGGCCATGCTCTTACTGGGAGACTGGTTGGAATCCAGGAGAAGTTTAGGAAAGTCTGCTTTTGCTTTTCCTCCTTCTTAATTAGCTTCTCGCTCGGGCATCTGGTGTGACACAGGAGAAGCTCGAGGAGAAGTTCTCGGCTTGGGTGTACCTGCCTCTGCCCAGGGAGACTTCTTAAGCCTTGTGGACTCTCCTCGTCGTCTAGCCATGAGACGCTCCAAGATTTTATGGTCGGCTTCAGAGCTAGACCATCTCCTGTTAGGAGTTTTTTCGAGCGTTTGAAGTTTTTATTTGTTGGATTGGTCCCTGGGAGCCTTAAGTAAGAAGGTCTCTCCAGCTGTCAATGTATTGCTGTACAATCATGTCATGCATGAACAAGGCTATCAGGGATGGCTCCAATGATCTGGCAGCCACGTTCACTGCAGGAACAAGGCTATCAGGGATGGCTCCAATGATCTGGCAGCCACGTTCATTGCAGGAGTACTTAAGATGTAAGTGCGCTCAATGTGTTCATTGTCAAGACAAACTTCACGATGAAGACTACCAAATCTGTCTTGGCAGCAGTAAGGGAAGGCGACTGGATGGTCTCTCTCGACCTTCAGGATGCATACTTCCACATCCCGATTCATCCAAACTTTCAACAACATCTGAGGTTTGTGGACGGGAAAGTAATGTACCAATTTCGAGCACTGTACTTCGGCCTCATTCCTGCCCCTCTTGTTTTTACAAGGCCCTTGCAAAATGTAGCAAGCTTTCTACATTTTTTGAGGATTCAGAGCCTCCCTTTATTTTGACGACTGGCTAATCAGGGCGTCGTCATTATATCGCTGTCTGGAGAGCCTCTTATGGACATTGGACCTAACCAAGGAGCTAGGTCTCATGGGGAACGTAGAGAAGTCGTAACTTACAGTACCCCATCCCAGACTATGCTTTATTTGGGAATGGAGATACAGTGTCTGATTTTTCGGCCCTTTTCGTCTCCCACAAGAATGGAACAAGCTCTGTTAAAAGTCCTTCACTTGCAAGAGAAAAACAGTTGCTCTGTAAGAGTTTGAACTAGCCTCGTGGGAACTCTTTCATCGCTGGAGTAGTTTATCTCTCTGGGGAGACTCAACCTTTGCCCTCACCAATTTCACCTAAACCATTGGAACAAGGAGAAGGGCTTAGAGAGTATCTCTTTCCCAATCTCCAACTCAGTCTAGACATGTCTGACTTGGTGGGACAGCAACATCAGACTTCGAGAAGGTCTTTCTCTTGCGATCAAGAACCCAAACCATGTGTTGTATTCAGATGCATCGGATTTGGGTTAGGGAGCTCCACTGGACAGTCTGGAATGCTCGGGTCTTTGGTCCACTGATCAGAAGGAACTCCATTCAAGGCAAGTAACATCCCTCCTTTGGCGAGATTTGTGCAAGGAAAAAGTATGTCTTGGCGGACTGCCTCAGCAGAAGAGGACAAGTCATCTCCATGGAGTGGATGTTGCACAAGACTGTGTGCGAGAAGCTATGGATGACATGGGGTCAACCCACCATAGATCTTTTTGCGACTTCACTGACAAAGAGGCTCTCGGCTTACTGCTTTCCAGTTCCGGATCCAGAGGCAGCCCACATAGACGCTTTCCTGCTGGACTGGTCTCACCTGGACGTTTATGCCTTTCCACCTTTCAAGATCCTAAACAAGGTGCTGCAGAAGTTCACCTCTCACGAAGGGACCAGGTTGATGTTGGTTGCTCCACGCTGGCCCGCGAGAGAGTGTTTCACAGAGGTACTTCTATGGCTGGTAGACGTTCCAAGAAGTCTGCCGTTGCGGATGGATCTCTTGCGACAGCCTCACGTAAAGAGATTTCATCAAAGCCTCCTCACGCTTCGTCTAACTGCCTTCAGACTATCGAAAGACTCTTTTGAGCTCGAGGGTTTTCGAAGGAGGCAGCTAGAGCGATCGCGAGGGCTAGAAGATCCTCTACCATCAGGATCTATCAGTCGAGATGGGAGGTATTTAGAGACTGGTGCAAGTCCTCCTCTATTTCCTCTTCCAAGTGCCTCTGTAGCGCAGATTGCAGATTTTCTGCTTTATCTGAGAAACGGTCGCTCCCTCTCTGCATCCACCATTAAAGGCTACAGAAGCATGTTAGCTTCTGTTTTCAGGCATAGGGGTTTGGATCTTTCTAATAACAAAGATCTCCAAGACCTGCTTAAGTCTTTCGAGACTTCCAAGGAACGTCATATTTCGACTCCTGCTTGGAACTTGGACGTGGTCCTACGGTTCCTTATGTCAAACAGGTTTGAACCATTAAATTCAGCCTCCCTGAAGGATCTTACCCTCAAGACACTTTTTTTTTTTTTTTTGGTGTGCTTGGCTTCGGCTAAAAGGGTTAGTGAGATACATGCTTTTAGCAAGAACATCGGCTTCTCCACTAATAAAGCAGTATGCGCTCTTCAACTTGGTTTTTTGGCCTAGAATGGACTTCCGTCTCGTCCTTGGCCTAAATCATTTGAAATCCCCAGTCTTTTCGAGATTGTGGGGAATGAAGTTGAAAGAGTGCTGTGCCCCGTTAGAGCTCTTAAATTTTATTTATCCAGAGCTAAACCGCTGCGAGGTTGTTCAGAGGCTTTATGGTGCTCCGTTAAACCATGTCTAAGAATGCGTGGTCTTATTTTATTAGACTTTTGATTCGGGAGGCACACACTCATTTAAGTGAGAAGGATCGTAATTTACTTAAAGTCAAGGCTCATGAAGTCAGAGAGATAGCAACTTCAGTAGCGTTTAAGCAAAAT
The DNA here is from genome assembly GCF_036898095.1 of Palaemon carinicauda. NCBI lineage: Eukaryota > Metazoa > Arthropoda > Malacostraca > Decapoda > Palaemonidae > Palaemon > Palaemon carinicauda. The sequence continues at coordinate 146,568,299 of NC_090731.1, forward strand.
AGATCCATTAAAAGTATTATGGACGCGACCTTTTGGAGAGGCAAGTCGGTATTCGCTTCATATTACTTGAAAGATGTCCAGACTCTTTATGAGGACTGCTACACACTGGGACCATTCGTAGTAGCGAGTGCAGTAGTGGGTGAAGGCTCTACCACTACATTCCCTTAATCCCAATATCCTTTTAATCTACTCTTGAAATTTTTATTCTTATTTTGGGTTGTACGGGAGACTAAGAAGTCTTTCGCAATCTTTTTGGTTTGGCGGGTGGTCAAAATGTTGTTTCTTGAGAGCGCCCTGATTAAGGGTATTGATGAGGTCCTGTTGTAGGGGTGTTCACCCTGGATATAACAGCTCCTGGGAGTCTTTCAGCATCCTGAGAGGATGGCTGGGCTTCGTGAGGAAAGCAGACTAATGAGGCAAAGTAATCATCAGAGTCAGCTTCCTTACCAGGTACCTATACTTAAGTTGGTTTTTTATGAAATATTGTCAAAAAACTCTTGAGCATATACGCCTTTATTGTATTAATACTGGTCTCTACCCACCACCATGGGTGTGAATCAGCTATTATATATTCACCGGCTAAGTTTAATATTTAAAAATGATATTTTGATTATAAAATAAATTTTTGAATATACTTACCCGGTGAATATATAAATTAAAGGCCCTCCCTTCCTCCCCGATAGAGACCCAGCGGACTGAGAAGAACTGGAGAAATTGACAAGTATATGCGGTATCTGGCCGATAGTCGGCGCTGGTGGTCACACCCGCAACCTTCACGGCGATCGCTCGCGAGTTTTTGGAATCTGTCGAGCCGTCAGAGACGTCAGCTATTATATATTCACCGGGTACGTATATTCAAAAATTTATTTTATAATCAAAATATCATATTTCGTTACCTGTAATTCCATTAATACTGTAATTAGTAATATCTGCTCTTACTGATTGTTCATTGCATTACATATGACATATAATTCAGTACAGAAAGAAATAAAACACGAAAAGAGAATGTGATCATACGATAATTCAGTATACAGTACGTAGTAAAATTAAAGCGAACATGAAACGCAAATCAGATGCAGTCATACCGTATTAGAATGGTGTAAGGCTGCTGATGGCTACTACTGTACTACAAATGTAATGGATGTGCATCTTTTCCATGAATCTTTTGTATGTATTCGTACGTAGTACTGCATCCAATAATATTCTTTGTTGCAAAAGTCACATCTCGAATAAGCGTACGAGAGAGAGAGAGAGAGAGAGAGAGAGAGAGAGAGAGAGAGAGAGAGAGAGAGAGAGAGAGATTGACACATAGAATGAGAAATGAAACAAAAACAGTGATGAGAGAGAGAGAGAGAGAGAGAGAGAGAGAGAGAGAGAGAGAGAGAGATCCAATAAAACACACAATAGGACAAGAAACAAAAACAGTGATGAGAGAGAGAGAGAGAGAGAGAGAGAGAGAGAGAGAGAGAGAGAGAGAGAGAGACATATCCTACAACAAAACAAGCGTAAAATAGCGTACGTAAAGCTGTACTGTGTATACGTAGGGTACCTTGTACTTTGAATTGGTAACTACTACGTAGCATATAAGACGGATTGTGATTGGTTCAAGCGCTGATAGATGACAAATCAGAACCCAAGTTTTGTAATCTAGCCTGTGATTGGTGTTTTGACCGCTTCTCCAACCTCCAGCATCTTTTCGCGGCCACTTCGTTCGCCGCTCTCTCGCCGGGTAGATGCTGCTACGTTATTGTGAACTTTAATCTGTGCTGTGCGTGACTGTTTTAAGTTGAACTTTTTGTTGAACTTTCTGTTAAACCCTACTCTACAATGGCTCCCAAGCGTTCTGCTTCTACTAAGGCTGGTAGTGAGCCTAAACGCCACCGAAAGATGATGACGATTGCTGAGAAGGTGACGCTTCTCGATATGTTAAAAGAAGGCAGAAGTTACGCTGCCACAGCCCGCCATTTTGGAGTGAACGAATCCACCGTTCGCTACATCAAGAAGGACGAGGCGAACATTAAAGATGGCTACCATCACCTTTAGCAGATCAGTGAAGCGAGTCGTTACCACGCGTAATAAAACGATCGTACGCATGGAAGGTGCTTTAGCAGTGTGGATTGCCGACTGCCGGAAGAAGAACATAGCCTTGGATACGAACACCATCCGAACCAAGGCTTTGAGCTTGTATGAGAATTTTGGGGCAAAGGAACCTCAAGACGAAGATGGCGACCATGCTGAAGAAGAAGATGATGTAGATGAACCTCAACCAGGGACATCCACTGATTCCCAGCCTCAGAAACAACGTTTTTCCGCCAGCAAAGGATGGTTCGCGAAGTTTCAGAAACGCTTCGGCCTGAAAAGCGTTTCCCTGCATGGCGAGGCTGCTTCCGCTGACACTGCCGCTGCTGAAACTTACGCGAATGAGACGTTCAAGAACATTATCGCTGAAGGTGGATACAAGCCGGAACAAGTGTTTAATATGGATGAGACCGGCTTGTTTTGGAAGAGAATGCCGTCACGAACTTTCCTGTTCAAAGAAGCCAAAGCCTCTGGCTTTAAACAGTTCAAAGATCGCGTAACCCTCGTGATGTGTGGCAATGCTGCTGGATTTTTGCTAAAGTTGGTGCTTATTTACAAGTCGAAAAATCCTCGCGCTTTGAAAAATAAAAATAAGAATCTCCTTCCCGTGTACTGGATGCATAATAAAAAAGCATGGATTACGAAGATGCTGACCTCCAACTGGTTCCACCAGTGTTTTATCCCGCAAGTCAGCAAATATCTCTTAGAGAAGGGCTTGCCATTCAAGATCCTTCTCCTTATGGATAACGCTGGTGGACACGCAACTGACCTGTCGCATGAGGGCATTCAGGTTGAGTTCCTGCCACCCAACACCACGTCATTAATTCAACTGATGGACCAGGGGGTTATCAGGGCGTTCAAGGCCCTCTACACGAAGAATACCTTGGCGGACCTCGTTGCGCGTGTGGATGCTACCCAAGAAGATGAAGATGAAAATTTCAATTTGAAGGCGTACTGGCGGAAGTACACAATAGCCACGTGCCTGCAGAACATTCAGAAGGCACTGCAAGAAATGAAACCTGTAACCATTAATGCGAGCTGGAAGAAGTTGTGGCCCCAGATTGTTTACGACGACGAGGGATTTACACTGTCTGAAATTAACACTCTGCAATACGCAAATCTGTGCAGTTGGCTGCGATAATTGGAGGCGACGGGTTTGGCGACATGACGACTGAAGACGTCGACAAGTTGTTGGACTGCCATTCCCATCCGCTAACTGACGCAGACCTAGAAGACCTGACGAAATCGGCCAGTGAAGAAGAGAGTGAAACGCAGGAAGAGAACGGCTTGCCAAGTTCTGCAACCATGCGAAGGAGTTGAAAGAAATGTCGCAAGAGTGGGACGAGGATATGGTTCGGTCTATGCAATTCTGCAACAAGATCGATAACGACATGACTCCCTACAGGATGCTCTTCGAGCGAAAAAGAAGCAGCGGCAGCAACTTCCGATCACAATGTTCTTCCAGCCTCGCAAAAAAGAGCCAGTTCCTCCTGCTAGTACGCCATCGGAAGAAATTGAAATTGAAATTGAAGTGTCCCAGGAAGAAGTTGAAGAGGTGTCCGAGGAAAAGACACCTCCGTCTGAAGAGACGTAAAATACTATCATTGGCTGCACAGTAGAACACATCATCAGCTTCATCATCATCATTTCTACTGTGCAGCAAATTCATCGCCATCATCATTCAAGTTTTTCTTCAACTTCTTTCGTGGTGAGTACAGTAACAATCTTTATTTTCTACTTTAATATTCTAACATTGTGCCTGTTTTAGTTTAGTATGCATTAAGTTAAAGGGAAGGTTTTAAAAGTCTGAATATACATGTTATAACCTATCATATTTTTTGTTTAAAATTTACATTTACTGTACGTACGTAAAACAACTCTCTCTCTCTCTCTCTCTCTCTCTCTCTCTCTCTCTCTCGTAAATTGTTTTCCTGCTTTGCTACGTATGTACTGTATGATTTTATATAGATACGGTAAATAATATTTGTAATACTGTAACACATTTTCTAAAAGCGTTTACTGTAATATCATTATTTATCACTTTCATCATGCGCGTTAAATGCCTTCGTTTGTTTACTGAGCGTGGTTGTTTACTGAGCGTACTTTATGACGCCGTCGTTTCAGGCGGCGTCATAAAGAAAAACATTTCATTTGGAAGTCCTAAGAAAAATTAAGTAAAACTTTGGTAAATAACAAAATCAACATACTGTACTGAATAATCAATATAATCGATGCAAAAACTAACCTATACACAGATGTGTAAATGCGTTTGTTTCTTCATTATGATCAGAGATAAACGTAAACAAAACATTGGTTGCCATTTTTTATCGTGCTTTTTGGCGTGTTTAGGAAACGCATGATATAAAATCGCCTTTAATATTTGTGCCTGTTTTAGTTTAGGGTACTGTAGTACATGCATTAAGTGTTCTGTACATTAAAGGGTAGTTTGTTAACAGTACTACGTACAAGGGAAGGTTTTAAAAGTTTGAATATACATGTTAAATAAATACGTAAATATGGTGTCACTACTTCGCGGATTTTCACCTATCGCGGTCGGGTCTGAAACCTATCTACCGCGATAAACGAGGGCTCACTGTACATCAAAAAAAGAGTGGGGTGCTCACCTGCTGCAGCAAATGGCCTAGCGGCTGTGGTCCAAGTCAGATTGGTAATGCCCCTTACACCTCCTGGAGTTAAAAGCAATGTACCTTGTTCTTCAGCATTTTCAACAGCTCATATCGGGTCACTCTGTAATGTTGATGATTGACAACATGGCCGTAATGGCATATCTAAACAAGAAAGGAAGTACTATTTTACGGCCTCTTTGCTAACTAGCCATCAAAATCCTGTGATGGACAGATGACAATGCAATCTCTCTATCAGCCCAGTTCATAACCCAGCAAAAAGAACATCTTGGCCGACATTCTGAGCAGGAAGACTCAGATAATTGGTCCATGTGGTCTTTGGATCCTCTGATTGTGAATAAAGTGATAACTTTGTGGTGATTTGCAGACATAAGACCTGTTTGCGATGTCCCTAAACCAGAAGCTGCTTGTGTACTGCTCGCCAGGACCAGACCCACAGCCAGCTTTTCAGGATGGCTTTCAACATCTTTGAGACCACCTGAACATCTACACATATCCCTCATTCTGCATAATGAGGAAACTCCTCAATAGGGTAAAACCTACAACCAACCTACCCATGACATTCGTAGCTCCGTTTGGCAATGTGCAAAATGGTATCTGGACCTCCTGCTACTGGCGGAGGTTCTGAGGGAGCTTCCTCCTCTACATGACTTATTACTCCAACCACATGCTCAAATTCACCATCAAGCAGCAGGACTATGACTTCACACTTGGTGGTTATCCAGCATCTCTTCACAGAGAGAGGGTTTTCGTGACCTGTGGTGAAACAGATTACCTCAGGAGGTCCTCAACTTCAGTCTAGCATACCACACAAAGTGGGTGATCTTTTGTGGTTTGTCATGGAAGGAGTATCTCCTCTCGGATCCACTATACCCCTAATTGCTGAATTTTTACTTTATCTGTGAGAAGAAAAACTCTAATCAGTCTCGGCAGTAAAAGACTATCACTCGGCTTTAAGCCAAGTCTTAAACTGAAAGGGGTTGATATTTCCTCTTTGGTAGAGATGTCCATGCTCATACAGTTTTGAAGAGGCTAGCCCTCGGTTAAAAGTGAGATCAGCTTCATGGAACATTGTCTGATTTCTTCGTTCCCTAAAAGGAGCACCTTATGAGTTCTTACATTGGGTTTTGGACTGTGATCTTATTTTGAAAAAGGTCTTTATTGTTGCCTTAGCCTCTGCTAAGATGGTGAGTGAGTTGCATGGTCTCTCCTATGATGTCGCCCTTTTAAGGGGATAGTGGCAAGTTACGTTTAGCTTTATTCCTGAGTTCATTGCTGACTAAAAAAACACCCATTTTCAATATTATGTTGGGTTCCTTCCAGATTTAGACTCTTCAGGAGGTGACTGATGGTCCTGATCAACTACTTTTGTGTCCTGTGAAGGCGCTAAGGTGTTACTTAGCATGAACTTCAGGAACTCGCCCACAGATCAAACACTTCTTTTTCAGTTAGGGCATGGTTAATAAGAGGGTGACGAGGAATACCATCTCCTCATGAATTAGACAGGACATCAACAGTACCATTAATCCTTCCCCTCTTCAACAGCAAAGGGTATGACCCAGAGCTCACGATATCAGGATCATAAGTACATCCCTGGCGTTTAAAAAGACTTTTTGTGATGCAGGTACTACAAGTGGGTGTATGTAGGAGACAAATGACTCTCTGCCCATCACTGCCTACTACGTGAAAGGCGTAACGTACAGGTTCCTAGACCCATATTTAATAACTCTGTGGGAGCTGCGCAGCAACTGGCATAGCTACCTCAGCTCCTCATAGGACTATTAGCAGTCTTTTGAAGGCAGACGTTATGGTGGTAGTCTGGGATATATGAAAAAGGAATATGAGGCCTTTTCTTATCTCCATCTTCCTCTCTCTTGGGACATAGCATCTGAAGACCCTGTCAGCTGGAACTCTTCGACTGCAGGCAAGTCCCATGTCATTTGTAGCTAGAATATATGTTTATATATTCCCTGTTATGTCCCCAATCTCCTTACAAGGGAGAGTTGGGATGTCTGGTTCTTAGTGTGTATTTCACAAACCCATTGAGTATACATAGCCATGACCATCACAGTTTCATTCTTACATTCACAGTCACCTTTGCTTGTACTGTCAACCCACTGGTATTAGCAGGAACAAATAACGAATTTGGAAGCAATTTGTAGTTTTCCTAACACTTGAATGTAGTTCTTGACATGTATGTTACGTGCCATCCCTTACCTCCAACGAAAGTCCTGTCTGTGATCAAAGTGAAGAAGGTATGATGAGTAGAGGGCAGTGCTTCTCCCAGGTACCACTTTTAACAACCAGCATGGTTATTGACACCTCGTTAAAGGTTTTTATAGCTGTATGCCACCTTGCGCTGATTTCTTCTCCTATGTAAAGAACTACAGGTTTGTATTGTTAGGAAAAATACACATTACTCCCAAATTTATCATATTTCTTAAACCTGTAGTATGATTCTTGTCAAATAATTAATAATTGTTATGTTGCCTTGAAATTCATAACATTTTTAGCAAAAAATAGTAATATAGATTATTTGTAAGTCTATTATTTCACTTCCCATATGACCAATAGTTATTCTTAAACTGATTTGGCCTGGGACCCTCATTTGATGTTTGAGGCAAGTTCAGCTACTTGATTACTATAACAGTGTTTGTTTGATTTGTATTGCCATTTTTAAATGTGAAGTTTTTATGTACAGTACACAAAGGTTATATGAACAAATCAATTCAATACTGAAATGTAACTTGTTCCGTAACCGAAATACAAACCACGCTATTTACATTGGGTTTACCTTTTAGCACAGCTGAAATGGCGGGCCATTAGAATTTAACGAGGGTGTATTACCCCCGCGCTAGTTAGCGGGGGGGTAGGGGAGTGGTAGCTAGCTACCCCCCCCCCCTCACACACAGATGAATGCTCACTTTCAGTTTTGGCTTGGACTGTGACAGACGTCTCTGTCTTGGTCCTCTCTTGGCAGCCATTGTTTGTTTTGTTTCCCGACGGACAACGGTCTTCCAACGGACATCAGTCTCCCGGTGGACAGGCTACGGTCTTCCGATGGACATCTGTCTCCCGACGGACAACGTTTCCTTCGGGGCAAAGGGTTGCCTCCCACGGGGGTTCTTCCCTTGCGTGTCAGGGTTCCCCTGCGTGCCCTTCTGCTGTGTTCTCTCCTGCTCCTGCTCAGTGTTAGGGCACAGGCGCTCTCCTGCTCATCAGCGCTTCCTGATCGCTAGCGCTCTCCTGTTCGTCAGCGCTCTCATGATGATCATCCCTGCTGTTCCTGTTGGTTCCTGTTACGCACCCTGTGCGCCCACGTTCGCCCTCGCGATCTAGAACTTCGGTTCAGGTCTGGGTCAAGGACTCTTCTTCTATGCGCAGGCTTCCACGCGTTGCCTTCTGCTCGTCAGCGATCATCAGCTCGCCAGCGATCACCTGCTCGCCAGCGTTCACCTGCTCGCCAGCGTTCACCTGCTCGCCAGCGCGCACAGGCGATTTTAGTATCGCCTATTCAACAGCGTTCTACACGTCAGCGATCACCTGTCTCTCGGCGATCTCCGGATCGCCTGCGTGTGTTACAGCCGGCACGCCAACATTCTCCAACACTTCTGAAGGAACATGGTTCGCCAGCTATTAGCTCGCCATCGCCCACCTGCGCATGCTGCTCGCCATCATGCAATCGCCCACCTGCGGATGCTGCTCGCCATCGCGCGATCGCCCACCTGCGGATGCTGCTCGCCATCGCGCGATCGCCCACCTGCGCATGCTGCTCGCCATCGCGCGATCGCCCACCTGCGCATGCTGCTCGCCACCGCGCGATCGCCCACCTGCGCATGCTGCTCGCCACCGCGCGATCGCTCACCTGCGCATGCTGCTCGCCACCGCGCGATCGCCCACCTGCGCATGCTGCTCGCCACCGCGCGATCGCCCACCTGCGCATGTTGCTCGCCATCGCTCGCCAACGCGTCGACATGCCACAACGCGCCATTGCCAACCTGCGCGTTAGCGCTCACCGATCGCCTGTTGATCCATATCGCCAGCGGTCTTCCTCGCCCATGCGGCAGCGTGTTTCCTCGCCATCGCGCTAACACTTGCTTTCGCCGCCTCGGACTCGCGCTCATTCACCTGCCCACCCTCGCGACCGCTCGCCTGTGCGGGCGCGCGGGCGTTCGCCTGCGTGCCCGCGCGACCGTTCGCCTGCGCGACCGTTCGCCTGCGCGACCGGTCGCCTGCGCGACCGTTCGCCTGCGCGCCCGTTTGCCTGCGCGACAGTTCGCCTGCGCGACCGCACGCCTGCGCACCCGCACGATCATTCGCCTGCGCGCCCACACGCCCACGTGCCTGCACGTCTACGCTCATGCGCGTTCGCGCACATGCTCTCCAATGTTCGCCCGAGCGCGAACCGACGGTGTTCCGTCGCGCGAACCGACGGTGTTCCGTCGCGCGAACCGACGGTGTTCCGTCGCGCGAACCGACGGTGTTCCGTCGCGCGAACCGACGGTGTTCCGTCGCGCGAACCGACGGTGTTTCGTCGCGCGAACCGACGGTGTTCCGTCGCGCGAACCGACGGTGTTCCGTCGCTCGAACCTACAGTGTTTCTTCGCACGAACGTCGGCTTAATTCTTGCAGTATCCATTGCTCGTGTATGGGTTATCGCTCGCCGACCACCAGCTCTCGCCCTTCCTACCACACTCGCCCTCCTTTTGCGCTCCTTCGCTCACCTTCGTTTGCGTTCCTGGGTGACCGCGTATGGGCGCTTCCACGTTCGCCCACGCGCAAATCTTTGAATTACCATCGCGCGAGCTCCAGGGCGATTGCGACCACGATTCCCATTGGGGTTTTCGCAGCATGGCCAGCCTGGCGAGTTCTTCTGGAGCGTATTTCCAGAACACGGCCTCACCCCGTAAACGCAGAGCATGGTACTTGCAAGAATAGGAAGAAACTTCAGGGAGGTCTGAGCAACACTCCTCTTTCCAGAACCTGGGTTAGCCCTTCCCCGTCATTCCCTGGAAGGATTTTTGGCGGGGGGGCTTTCCGTTCGAGATTTCTCCATCGGCCAAGGGGTGACTGCTTACCCTTTCCTCTGGGGCCTTACCAGGTCCTTTCCCTCCTCGGTTACGGCCCGAGGTTTGGTTCAAGGAAGCTACAGGAAGATCATGGGTACTTTCCTCCTCTCGAGCTCAGGCACCTTGGCCTTTCGTCGTTAAGTATCTAACTTGCGGACAAGCTTGATGTTGTACCATCTGGACGCGCTGACTGGGGGCTTCCTTCGGGTGTCTCATCTGTGGAGGTCGACGACCTCAGACACCCTTCCATCCTTGAGAAGAGTTTGTTTGTGCCCAAGGACAGAGACTTAGACAGCGGCTGTGCGGAGGAAATCGACTTCCGTTTTCACTCCTTAAGGCGCTTTCTTTCAGACTCTGCAGGGCTCCAGCGCCCTTTTCTTTCAACCACGTCGGCCTAAGTTATCGGCTACGACAACTGGGACAAGGTGTCCAATTGCAGTTTCCTCCTGTCAGGAACAGATGGCACGGGAGGCTCCCCCGGGGGGCATAGTCCTAAAAGGAGCGGCAGAGTTCACGAACTCTAGGATTGCAGGTTTCTCGCTGGGAGGATGCTTAAGGTTACTCATCCGGATGACAGCTTCCCGATGCCCATTCCCGCACAATCTCTGCGATCAGCCAAGGATATCGCGCCTGCCGTTTCTGTCAGTGAATTCAGTGTCTCTGAACCTCTATGCCATAGCGTCGTCAAGAGTTGCCCGGTTGGGCAGAATGATCCATACCTTAGGCGAAGGTCCTCCATAGGATCATTGACGGCTTCACCCCCGGCCTCTTCAGTCGATCCTTTCTTGTAAGGAAGGATCTGAGAGGGGAGTTCCGTAGTCGACCTCTCAGCCCTGATCAAGTTTGTCGAACAAACTTCGGCCAGCGTAGAACAGCAGAATCGATCAGACTGGTAACGAGGCGACAGGACTCCTTAAACCCTGGATCGGAAGGACGGGTACTTTCAGTTTCCATTCCATCCATCTTCCAGGGAGCTCGTCGAATTCAGCCTAGACTGCAAGTATTCCTGCTTATGATGCAGTGTGGCTATCCTGCCGTGGCATAGCAGGTTTTTTTCCCCAGAGAACTCTCCCGGCTTTCCTCATGGCCGCTCAGGTGCAGGCTTCCGCCTCCTCTGCTTTTTGGAGGGCTGGTCAACTCCGGTAGGCTCGGGTTCGACCTTCTTCAGCGCCGGGACAAGCTTCCGGATGCTTACCATGAGTGTGGGTTCATGGTATTTTGCTTGGAGCCTTCTCTTCTTCTGCCTCAACATCTGGAGTATCTGGCCATGATATTGAGTCAACGGCCTTACCACGTTGGAAACCCCGCTTCTCGTCCGTCCAGCGAGGTTAAGCAACGTCGGTTCTGGTCGGTACTTGGATGGGTGACCACCTGGGGACGCCAGATTCTGTTGCCACATCCTCCGAGCCTTCCTTTCAGTTGACTGTGGCAAGACTGAGGAGAGTCGCAGTACCTGTTCTCAGTCAAGCAGAGCTTTCAGCCCTACCTTGGAACGTTTCCTAGTTCTCCTTTCCTCATTGGCCCGTCTATAGTCCGAACGGTCGCCTCAGGATAAGTACCATGTGGGGCGGTCCAAGTTCCGGTGGTTTCAGGCAATGTTTAACCGGACTTCCTGGCCCCTATGGGACCAGCGGAACTATTAGACCTGCAATGGGTGTTGACCTATGGAACCTCTTGATGGTAGTGGATATTCTCGTCCTTTCCCCACATTCTTGATGCTGTTCTCGGACTCGTCAAAGGAAAGGGGGGGGGGGCATGTTCCGGTCCAGGCCTACGGTCAAGACCTGAAGGATACCTCTCCATCATTCAGGCAGGCTTAGGGGCCGTAGTCTGGCCCCTCTACAGATCCTACAGCTCCTGCCGAGTCGCCCCGTGCGCGTCGACTTCATGATTCTGGCGTGTTCTAACCAGCAGGGGACGCATTTTCACACCTTCACATCTTGCAGTAGAGATACTGGGATGATTGAGATTATCTCAATACCACCATCGGCTCTCTCATTCCAGGCAGAGGAATGTTCTCTCCGACTATCCGAGCAGAGCCTCGTAGAGAGAGTGTACCTGGGGGTCTTTGACCTTGAGTAACCAGCAAGTCCTGGTCTGGGGGACCTGATCGCGACAGCTTGGAACCTCAAGCTTCCGCTGTTCTTCCCCCCAGTCTCAGACCCCGAGACTCTGGCAAGATGCATTCCGGTGATGGTGGGACAACTTCGATGCCTGCGTCTTCCCTCCTTTTTGTCTGTGGACAATGGGTCTCAACAAGCCCAGGTTGTCTGTCAACCTTTCAATGGGAGAGCTCCACTGGGACTATGCGCAGAACGGTTTCTGGACCCTCTGCTTCCCCTGACGGAACTCCCGGGAGAGCTTCTCCCACGGCGCAGACTACTCAAACAACCACACTGCGACATCTCTCCCGAACCGGGGCGTCGCTTCGGCTTCGTGCCTGGAGACACTGCACCTCCTCCTCAAGAAGAGACAACCCGCTACAGTCGCGGTACGGAGGTCGCGTCATCTGCGATAGTCATCCGCAGGGGTCTTCCAGGCAAAGTGAAGAGTCTTCGGTGGTTGGTGCCGTGGGAGATATACCTCTTCCCTTGAGGCCTCTTCTCCAGCAATAACGGTCTTATTGCCTTTCGGCGGGAGGAAACTCCTTTCCGCTCTCGGCAATGAAGCCTGTCGCTCAGCCTTTTCCTGACCTTCAGGCTTAAAGGAATAACTTTTTCCTGCCTGCTGGATCTTTCCTCGCTCATGCGAAGCTACGATCGTCCCTGCCCTAGTCGGAGGAAGACCTCCAACTTGGAGCATGGCTCAGACTTTTAGTCCTTTAAGAGATCTTCTCAAGACCCTTTACGACAGGCCTCGGATTGTATTCCGCCTTGGGTCTCCTGCTCACTCTGGCCACAGCCAGTGTGTAAGCAATCTTCTTGGTCTCGTATGACTCCGCCCTTTCTAAGGAAGAGGGGAAGGCAACATTCAGGTTTGCTCCTGAGTTGTTGGCTAGACTCAGAATCTGGGGGTCCCGGCCCTTCGGTCCAATTCCTTCAAGATTTCGAATCTCCATTCTGTATCTGATGTCCCAAGACCTTCTCTTTCTTGCCAGTAAAGGAATCGAGAGGTTAGCTTTGGGAACAGCTGCAGTTTGTCCTCAGTTGCAGCCGATTTGGGAGCACAAGGAGGACACGGGGGAGAGTCACCAGTATACCTCTTCAGCCCGGACTCAAGGACATTCATCTCGACCTGTCTCCAGACCCTCCCCCGTCACGTCGCCCTACAGTACGATGTTGGATACATCGCAACGTCCCTAGCCTTCGAGTAATACTACTCTGTGACACAGGTGTTGCAAGCTGGAGTCTGGAAGCGTCTAATGACCTTCGCAGCCCGCTTCCTGCAGGGCGTGACCCACAGGAGTCTCGATACGTTTTCTATCGCTCTGTGGTGGCTACACAACAGCTGGTCTAACCTCAGGCTCCTTTTTGGACAGGTAGCAGAAGGTTGAGGACTTTGTTATCAGGTTTTAGTCTGCATGAACGAAAGAAGTATGTCTGGCCCTTATTTCTTTCTTCATCATCCCCTCTACAGGGAAGCAGCATCCTGGTCTCTGCATAGCTGACCTCGAACCTCTGCAGGTAAACCATGCCTCCTTGTGTTCCGAGTATTAAGTCAATACTGTCGCGTCCCCCATACCCTGACGAGGTGGTATTGGGAACGTCCTAACCCAGAGTTCCTTCTGGAACTCCAGGTCAACTGCCTAGGACGGGTCACACTTCTTCCTTCACGCACAAGCTTATGTAGGCCACACGGTTCCTTGCGGAGCAAGGAACTTGTGAGGTGCAGGGACTCCTTTTCTCGAGTGCGACTCACTCGGATTCTGAGTCCCCGGGTAAAGCCAAAGCCAGTATGGCTGGGGACTTTCCACCCTACCTAATGGGTAAGTCACCCAATGTAAATAGCGTGGTTTGTATTTCGGTTACGGAACAAATGACAAATTCGAAGATAATTTGTATTTTTCCTAACCATACAAACCTTAGCTATTTACACATATTTGCCCGCCAGCCCTGTCCCCCAAGACAAGTCCTACCTCTAAGTGAAAGTGAGCATTCATCTGTGTGTGAGGGGGGGGAGGGGTAGCTAGCTACCACTCCGCTACCTCCCCCCCCCCGCAAACTAGCGCGGGGGTAATACACCCTCGTTAAATTCTAATGGCTCGCCATTTCAGCTAAAAGGTAAACCCAATGTAAATAGCTAAGGTTTGTATAGTTAGGAAAAATACAAATTATCTTCGAATTTGTCATATTTGTAGGCTACCAATTAGATCTTTTATAAATAAAACATTTTACTCATATGTATTTGTCAATTTAAAGAAATGATAATAGAGGATATGATAATTAACTAGTTTATATCTAATATTCTAAATGTTAATCATCCAGTTACTTGAAACAGTCATAATTTCTTGACAATTTTGTGCATGATGATTGATACCCTAATTTACATTTGTTAAAGCTAGTTTCCATCTAAGAACGCTATTTTTTAGCAAACTCGGGAATTCAAATTTCTTTGTTTATATAAAATATAAATTATTCATTTAGATCACCTGATACAGATTTTTACAAACTGAATCCAATGAGTGTGCATCCTTGTTTCCATTAATTTTCATGACAGAATACCTTTAAAAGAAAAATTAATTTTTGCTATATTCTCATCCTGTAACAATTTTTATATGATCTTTTGTTATGTGTCAGTTTACCTATCAAAGCTTTATATTTGTACTAAATTGTAAAATGAGTAATTCATAAAATATTTTCAGGATACAGTTCGTCGCTTGCTTGAGAATAACAAATAACCGAAAGCAGATATAATGGTGATGTCCATTAATTACAAGAAAACTAATTTTCTATTGTGTAAGGGAAATATAGGATTCAGGATTTCTAGAAAAAAAATATGCGTCATAGTTTTAGATGTAGGGAGAATTAATAATTTTCAAAATTCTTGTCTAGAACTATTTGAAGTGAGGGTCTAAGTACCCTAATATCGCCTAATTAATCTGTTGAAAGTTAGCTGTTAGAGTTCAACTACAAAACTGATATTTTTTATAATTCCTAAAATCTGTTGGGGTCTGTGCCAAATAGTTTTAATTCTACATCATACTGATTAAGTCTTAACTATTTTGATCGCTACTCTCCAATTTTTTATTTGAAAATTTCAACTAAGAACAAAGCGTAAAATTAAGTTATACAGTAGTGTACTTTCTTTGCAACTTGAAATATCACTGAATCACCACTTCCACAACTTTGATCATCATGTCAGTCTTTTGCTATTTTGTGTCATACTAAATTTACTAGATGCCTCAATATTAAATCTTCTTACTAATGTACTGTCATCAATTGAAAATTTTACTTATTTTACTTATGTTTCTTTTTATTCATGTACGAGGTATAAGAATGTTATCAATATTTTCTCTTTATCAAGACGAGAAAAAGGTCATATAATTTTCAGTTGTGTGCCACTTAATTCAAAATTGATTTGACCAAGATGCTTGTATTGTATGTTTGTCATAATTTCCTTATAGTGTTTGAAGTGACACAATCTCTTGATCATAGTACTATTATAAATCAGAAAACCTGTTGGCTAAATCTTTTGGTAATACAGTAGTATTAAATGACTAATTGTTTTGCAAGCAAATATTTTTTTATTGTATCTTTAGGTAAGTTTTTTCTTCTTATGAATATTACATAGAAAATCTTCAATGCGATTATGTGTAACAGTGTATGTTTTTTAAAACTATATGTTTTCACATGTCCAGATATTTGATCTTAACTTTATTTGATATATCAAGTTTAACTTATGACTAGTTTCTCAATTAGATAAGGTACTACTGGCTGAAGATATTTTTTATACAATGATATATTCTTCGTTGTATTTCTCTGATACCATGCCTAGTCCAATATCCACAGGTGCCACACCTGTGGATATTGGACTAGGCTGATAGATTGGAAAGCTACTTAACAATTCCTGCTTTTTTACCATGTGTTTTAGCTTATGTTATAAGGTTTTGTTTCTATCCTTAGTTTCCAGTAGGCTTTCCTATTCTGTAAATATTTGTTGGTCATTAGGGTTTGCTTTTAATTAGAACACATCTCATGTACCTTGATGACATAAAACTTATGATGATTGTTATGGTTTTTTTGAGTTCTCAGCTTAGAGGTTGCTTGTGAATAACCAAGATTCAGCAATAGTAATTTTGTCCCACTTTTCTGCTGTTTCATGTGAAGTTTGCTCATGATGTTAAATAATCTAGAGACTTGCACATGATATAAGTTGTTTGGTTAGATCAAAATTCTTACCTTATGTTAATAAACTGGCTTGGCAGTACAGTAGTAAACTTCACTAAGCTATCAAGTTTATGTTGTTAGTAACTGATTAGTATGCAGTTTCTCTCCAGAAAGTTATTCTCTTTGAGAATCTATAGTCTGATACTTCAACAAAAATCTTCTGAAGTTGCTTATCATGGATCTTGCTGAAGGATGATATTTTATCATTGGCTAATTGTTGATAGTTTGATGTGTTGGAAATGCTTGTGTTTTTAAGTAATTAAGGCTTTCTACAAAATTTATTCCTAATCTGGTACTGAAACATTATCATTTAGACACTCAAAATTTATATTTCTTTTCATAAAAGGTTTATTGTGTTTATATGGAAAATATTGATATAATTGAGAGATATAAGGATGATTTCAAGGTTGATTTCTCTGCTTAGTTTCCTTTAGATATTAGTTTTTCTGAAGGCTTCCAGCTGGTCCCCTCTTTAAGGAATAGTTAAAATAATTTTGCTCCAATGGTTACTGGAGGAAATTGAATTTTAATTTAGATTATTTATAGATATCTGGAGAATTAGATAGTTTGATAAAATCAATATCAACTGATAACTAGCGGTAGTTTTTATTAATGGTAATAATTTCTCATGTGGGTTTCCAAGGATATTGACCCTAAGGACATTAGTATGTCTATGCTTTTCTTCTTTGGGACTCTTATTATCAGTTGTAAACATATTTAAGAAAATTATGTAAAGTGTTATGATCTCCCCACATCAGTTCAAAATATTTTCCTTCATACAGTACTTAGGTTTCCAAAGTTTTGCTATTTATTCCCACCGAAGTTTTAGAATTATGCCTACTTTTAAGAAAATTTTTAGGCCACTCTTGCTGAGTTTTGAAAGAGCCATTTTGGTTTTAAGAGATTTTGGATTTTTCCTTGACTTGTTTTTTGTGAGGGGGTGATCCGGCCTGGTTTAAAGTATCTCTCCTGAGAGTAAAATCTGATATCCTGTGTGTTTGTTCTTGAGTCTGTTGAGTTACTTTGGGTATTCCTTGCTCCATAGAGTTGTTTACAGATTTTTCAGATAATTCTTTTTTAAAGATATATTTTTCGGTCACTCTCTGGCATAAAGGGCTTTCTTTAGTATTACAGTTCTTTGTACAATTTGTGTTTAAAAATGTCTTGCAGAGTTCCCTTTGTTTTATGATTTTTCTCTTAGCAAAGATTGGCTATTAGGTAATGCCTTGATTTACCAAGCTTAGGTGATTATACTCCATAGTTTCTATTTACTTAAAAATCTTTTGTAAAACTTCATTGTCTGTGGATTTATATGAGGAACTCCTTAGCCATGGATTGAGGAGAAATTCAGGCTCTACATGTTTTTTTTTTAGATTATTTTGGATATTAATCCTTTATCTATGGAGCTATTCAAGGTGTCTCCTGATTCAAGAAGCTATGTAGGGCTCTTAGTTGATTTACCAATTTTGAGTATTCCCTTGTTTGCATTTTTTTTTTTTTTTTTTTTTTTTTTTTTTTTTTTTTTTTTTTTTTTTGAGAACAGGCTGGTTTATTCAGGATACCATTTTGTCTATGGAGTTATTTGGGCCCTATTCTCTTGTCAATTCAGTTATTCATGACTATTTTTGGTCTTGGAAGTAATTCTGAACTTTCGTCTTTAGTATCTTTTAGAACAATTCTATGGGTTGTCTTAGTCACTTATTGGATAAGGAAGTGATTTATAAGTTATTTGGAGCCTATATTGCCTATGGAATTATTTAGAGCAATCTTTTGTGTATGGAATTATCTTCTACACACCTTGGTCTAAGGAGCTATTTTGTGCACTCATTGGATTATTTCATGTCTCATTATTTCCTTGGTTCTGTTCAAGTAATTCCGTGTGTAATTTTTTTCTATCTTTTTTTCAAGTTCCAACATTTTTGTCAATCTTTAGGCTTCAGAGTTATGTGGCATTGCTCTATGAATTAAGATCTAATTGACAAAATTTTTGAAATTTTGCTTTTATGTTTTGGGGGATATTTAAAAGAGTACTTCTGTATCAATTTAATTTAAGTATGTTGCCCACATGTAGTTTTTCTTCCTATGCTATCTACCAAACAGTCATAAAACTTGCGAGAAATTTGCTTTATCCCCTTTTGTTTCTTAAATTATTTGGAATATTAAAACAGTATTCTGTAAATTTCTTGTACATTGCCAAGGAAAAATTATGTACAATAATTAATATTTGCTCTCCTTTTATTAAAAGTAACTTATCCCCCTTTTACAATTCTGTTTTCTGGGCTCGACCTGTGTCGCTCCGTGAAATGCCCCTCTAGCACCATTTCTAAGGCATAGTTATTGCTGAATATACCAGAGAAAAAAAGATATGCATGGAATGCCAGGAATAAACCTTGCTCGCTCACTCTTTGAGTGTCGGTATAGAAAACTGGGGCGTGATTGAACCACGACCATAGATCCCTCACCAATTAGACCTCTCCTTCATCAAAATCCCCCTCCACCCCTACATCTCCCCACCCCTTATCTTCATTCCTCTTTCAGCACCTGCGTTGGTGAGACGTGTTTTATTTTGCTCTGTGTTGTTTTGTGTTTTTGAAGATGTCTGACATTTTAGAGATCCTTGCTCCCAAGTTGAGTATTATATTTGTCTGTTTGGGATTTCTAGGTAGCGACACTTATTTATTTTTAACCGTTTTTGGTTTTTTGTTATCGCCGCTTGTTGTTCCCTTTTGGGGGTTCGCCGCGGCCATTGGTGTCTCTTTGTTTATCGGGCTTTCATTTAGTTCCTTATACTATTTGTGAGCCCTTGTTTATGTTTTGGACATCTAATTTAATATTTTGGCATGATCATAATTTTCTTTATTATTTATAGCGAGCTACACCCTTCAGGTTAATTAGCGTTGTGCTTGTTAGCCTACTTGGCCGATCCGTAAGCGGTTTCGGTGGGTAGCCTTTCTTGCCAGCCTTTATCTTTTGAGTTCTTTTCGGGGAGAAGAACACGTTCTCATTTGGTTGTTCTGGATTGTTATTTTCCCGATTTTGGAAGCCCTTTTGGTGTTTGTTTGCCTTGTACCCTTTCCGTTTCGGTTTTTTCTCGATTTGGAAAGGTTTAGTTTTTATTTTATATCCTCGTGTTCTTTTCCCCCTTATGTTCTCATTTGGAGTGTTAGCTTTTATTTTAGTCATTATTTACGTCTGCCATTATATATTGTGTTATTACATGGGTTTGCGGGAGCTACATGATTGTCGCCGTTTCAGTGGTCGATTTTTCCATCCACGAGAGAATCTCCTTTTCCTGGTTGGTCTTCCCTCCGGAGGATTCCTCCAACAGGAATTGGGTTCATCCATTCTCTGCCAATGCCCTTCAGAGCAGGCCTCTTCATCAGCAGTCTTGTCTCATTAGAAGATACTGAGAGGTCCTACGGGAATTGGATTCATCCATCCTTCGCCCTTGCTCTTCGGGAACAGGCCATCAAACTCATCTTTCCAGCAAGACTCATCTTGCCCTGCAGACTCGTCTCACCAGGAAGATTCGTCTTTCCCACCAGAATCGTCGCGCCCAGTTTACTCTTCTGCAACTCCCGACGGAGATCCCGAGAGAACCCCCTCAGCGACTCTCAACAGCCAGATGTGAACATCTTTCACAAAGCAATATCTTCGCTGCATCTTCACACCTGGAGACTATCCAGCTCCTCCTCTCTGAGAGAGTCTCTTCCGCAACACGTTGCAAAGAGGATGTCTGGATACCTGTGTAGATCTTTTGCTTCAGCCAGGCTAAGTGGAATGCAAGTTGCTTTCGTGGAAGGGGTATTCCTCCCGTCGATGCCCCTATGCCAGCATTAGGTGAGTTCCTCGAGTACCTTCGGGAGGAAAGCTTCTCTTGGTTTCGGTAATGAAAGGCCACTGCTAGTCCTTGAGCCTTGCCTTCAGACTGAAAGGAATTAACCTTTCCTCCATGTCAGCATCGCCCCTCCTCATACGGAGTTTCAAGCCTACAGAATCTTAGTCTGAAAGGAGATCTCAATCCAGGACTCCAAGCGGTAGATGTTCACGTGACCTTGATTACAGGTCTCCCGCTCGTGTTGGCTTCTGGGAAGAGAGTTGGCGAATCCCATGGGACATCCTTAATGTCTCTCATTCACGACAATGGGCCAGGTAGTGCTCGACCTCGTTTCTGGCAGCCAGATCCTTGAATTCGAAATCTTCAGTCTGGGAGTCCTTCACAGCATGACCAATAATCCAGATCAACAGTTACTTGCCAAAGAGAAACTGGAGGCCCTACCTCAAGGAAACTATAAGAGCTCGCCCCTGAGTGTCATCATTCTTTGTCAGCTCAGGGAAAGTTAAGAGAATTATCACCAAGAACACGTTCTCGACTCTGAATCGCAAGGTCATGGACCAAGCATCAAATCCTCATCCTTCTCCTCATAGAAAAAATCGAGAGCTCATAACATTAGGGGCAAGAATACACCCTAGCATTGATAAGACTACTTTGTGATGCAAACCTTGTCAGCGGGGGTGTAGAAGCGTCAAATGACCTTCACTGCCCACTCCCTGCAAGACGTAACCAAAAGGAACATGGGGACATTCTCCATGGATCCTGTGGTGGGTACACAATAAATGGTTTTAAAACCTCAGGCTCCTTGATGGACAAATAGTAGATGAGGGAGGGTAGAGTTTAACCATGGTTAAGTCTGAGATGAATGACAGAGAATGACTGGCTCTTTCTTTCTTTCATATTCCACCCTGTGAGTAATAGTACTTATGGTACTCTACAAAGCAGACCTCTACTGTCTGCAGGTAAAACCATTTTCCTTGTGTAACTTGTCACAGTATAGATAGCTATACTCGTTACGTCCCCATACCCCTTGGTGAGGGGGGATAAGTTAATGTCCATGATACCCTAGAAAGAGTCTGATGACTAGGAGAATTCTTACTTGGACCATTCACAGTGCTAGTATCACAAGCACAGAGCTTGCGTAGGCCACGGACCATGCATAGCACAGTTTTAGTGAGGTGTAGGGTTTCCACCAATTGTGTGCATAACACAAAGGGAAAAATCCTGGGTCAAAGCCAAAAAGACAGTTAGCACAGACTTACATCCTCCTAAAGGCATGGACATCCCCTATAAATAGCGTTGGTTTGTAGTAGTGATGGAACAAATAACAAATTTGGAAGTAATTTTTATTTTTCCTAACAATACAAACTTGTAGCTATTTATACAGATTGGCCCCCAGCACCAGTCCCCCCTTGAAGTCCTACCTCCAAGCAAAGTGGGTTCACAGTCCAGTCATGTGAGTGAGAAGGGTAACTAATACTCCCACACCCCCCACCCTGCTAACTAATGGGTGGGTCGTTAACCCTCACTAAAAATCTAATGGCTCGTCTTTCAGCTTTACCGAAAGTAATATCCCCAACAAATAGCTACAGGTTTGTATCGTTAGGAAAAATACAAATTGCTTCCAAATTTGTCATTTTGAAGTTGAGTATGCCAGTTGTTCTAATGGATAACCCAAAGAGGTAACTATGTATCAAATTAATTATCAAGAGATGGGGTATGACTTGAAGGTTAAGAACATTTGAAGTAAAGGTATTTAACTTTTCTTTCAGATCCATTTGATTACCTGCACAAATGGAATCCAAAAGCCAAAGCCAATGAACAGAAGACTTTCTAGCGGACAACGCGATTGCCCCGATAATATGGGAAGGAGATGGAAGCTAAAGGAATGCTGATGGCACAAGATTAAATTATTTATATCGTAATCAAAGCTGAAAATATGGACGGAGGCTATAATGTCTACCTGACACCAGTTTAAAGATAAGTTAAAATTATCAACATTTAAATTTTTTCTTTAGAAGTTTACACCTCAGGTTACATAGCAGGCAATAAATATTTATGGATGGTAGCATATATACAGTGCACAATATAGTATTGAGCATATACTATCTGAAAAAGTACAGTATCTCAGAAATTCTCTTGAAAATGCGATTGTTCTCAAATTATTTTTTGGTTAGATGGTCATAGATTTTGTCATTGCTATATATTATAAATTTTCTGTCTATACTATCTGGTCATTTTAGATATACAAATGTATCTTAAAAGGTAAATTTTCAAAAACTCTTATCAGTGGAGCAGTAGCTAATGTGAGATTAGAGGTCATATAGAAAGGTCATAGATTTTAAACACTCGGCCGTAGGGCCTTAGAATGCCATTTGTTCCTACACAAAATATGAACCTTACTTTTTTATGTTGGAAAAGAAATCAGACCAAGCTGACATATCTCCATAAAAACTTGAACAGGTCAGTGGTAGTGGAGAAAAACACCGCTTCCCCCTCTTCCCCCGTTCTCCACTTTGATCTCAGCTGTGGTTAAAGACAAATATCTTCCATGTTCACTGGTTTTTGCAGAATTGATGCTTTTTCATTTTACTTTTTCAAGTGTGATTCAGTGTGTGTGGACTTGATGATGCACGACATGCGAGTTTGCCAGAGCAAGGCATTTTCATGTCAAAGGAGGACACGGACCCTCACTGTCTGTCCTTTGTGCAGAAGACACTATTGTTTGGAGGCTTCCCCTTGCTCTGAGTGTCGTGAGTGGCCATCCACCCAGTTGGAGTGGTATGGCAAGAGTTTTAAAGGGACTCTTCACCTTTGGGGTCTTCCTTGAAGTCCAAGAAATCTCAAGTTCTTTCTTTCTCTGACTCTATTCGTTCAGTCTCCTCCGAAAGAGACTTATGTAAGAGAGATGGCTTTTGGAGGTGTTAGCTAAGGGTGTACAGCAGGAGAATGTATCTGCTCCTGCTGGTATTGGCTTTGGCACTTTCTCCTTTAGAGCCGACTGAAGGGGATTTTTCATGTGTGGTCTTTTGTCCTCCTCAGATCCTCTCCCATTGGAGGATCTAGGGGCTGGTACTGGCCAGAACATCTCCCCAGTTCGCTCTGCCTTTGGGATCATCGTGCTCACTGAGCTTTCTCAGCACGAAGATAACCCTGGCCATCCTCTCCCTGCTGAGCCTACCATTAATCCGGGTATATACAGCAGACACAATCACAAGCATGAGACTTTGTCCTCACCTGGGTGTATATCTCCTCCTGTTGCTTAGATGTACCATTACTGTATTGCGAAACTTCGCCAGTGCACTCTAGCTCTTCAGAGCTGAACTGTCTGGAGGTCACAGGCGATCTTTGCTATCTCCCTGCAGCCCAGCATACAGTATGCCTGACCTCACTGGTGTGGCCTTGGGACACTTTGCTTGTCTCCAACTCTCACAGTTACCTGTGATGGCTCATCAGGTGAGCTCTGCCCAAAACTCGCCAGATAGGTTTGTAATAGCAGCACAACACCTGCTTGCACTCATGATCGAACCTCCTGTGTCTCAATCACTCACAACTGAATGTGGCCTACCTCGTGAGATAGATAGCAAGAGACAGTCATCCGCACCTGTTAGCTGCGCTCCTTTAGAGAGCTGCCATCCATTGCACGATCACGTACAGGTAGCCGTGCGACCTCTGGTAACTCATGATTGTCCGCAATCACCTTTCTCTACACTAGGGGAGGTTCGTGCAAACCAGTTTTGCACTCCATGCGAGCCATCTCAGACGGTTTGCGCTCCAGTTGAGGAGCAGTCCATCTGTGAGCCAGCAGTGCCAAGGTTGTTTTGTGAGAGGCTCTCTTGCAGGAGATCCTTAGAGGAGCGGCTGCCATCATTGCTGCTCCTCATGATCCTACAGCAGACCCTCTACAGACTATTCCTGGAAAGGTAGTCTTTTCTTCCAATGACCTGTAGGCTCCCTCTGACCTGAGGTTGCATCACACTGCTGCCATTATCGGTGTGACAGGCAACCTTGCGGCGCCAGCTCGCACTGCACATGCTACTGCTGTGCCCACTCACTCAGTGCCTTTCCTGGCTGCTTTGCTCCAACTCCTGTAGTGGAAGGTCATGCTTCTAAGTGGCAGCAACACTTAGAAGCAAACGGTGTTAAGTTAAGTCATACAACTTTGACCCTTTGTGGGAAAAATTGGGCCTGACGCCCATTAAGCCTCATGAGAGGCGTCGTTGGCCTAAGAGGTAGGCCACTCCTCAACCTGGGCACTCGTTTCATACCAGGACCTGTATTGGACCAAAATCTTCAAGGGAGATTTTGTTTGTTGACTGCTGTATGCTCTTGCCTATTGAGTTTTCTTACACCACGAATTCCCTGGTACCTTCCATCCCAGTGCAATCCTCCGCAGAGCCTCCTGAGGTTTTAGAGAAGGCAAAAAATCCCAGTACTCTCGCTTCTTTTTCGGGCAAGTCTAGCAAACAGAAGGACGCTAACTTGCTTCCGAAGAACTGGTCCTTTAGACTCGTGGAGGATCCTAGCCTTCTGAAGTGGGTTAAGTTAGCAGTGGCTTCAGTGTTAGCTCGGGAGGTCAGTAAAACCACCCTAGGTCTCGTTCTTCTAAGGTACAACCAGATTGTGACAAAATCTTATCCCAATTTCAGCCTGGTATGAGCATGGAGATGTGAGATGATTCTGATTGGGACATTTCAAGTGGTGTCCTGCCTCCCCCTACCAGCCCCAAGGCTTCTGACACAGAGGGAGGCGAGTCTGAATCTGCTTTTGTGCAGGTTCTTGCTCGCGTTCTTATGATAAATGGACTTGGTGAGAACCCGTATTCCCCTCCTCAGTGGAGAGCCATATAGACTTCCTATGCCACGCTCCTAGGGCTAACAGACAATACCCGTATTCCCCTCCTCAGTGGAGAGCCATATAGACTTCCTATGCCACGCTCCTAGGGCTAACAGATAATATTTGGAGTTGCTATTGTCAAAGTTGGTCGCTGGGTCCATTACTAAAGTAGACACAGATATCTGTGAGAAAGGACTCCCTTAGAACAAGCAGAGTGTCGGCCTTGGTACAAGGCTCGATGTTGAAGAAACTTTCAATGCAGTCAGTGATGTTCTTGGCTATGGAAACCCTAAACATGAAGTGGTTGGTGAAGGCTACTCTTCAAAAGTCTTGCTGGATGGACCACTAGTTGGGGACTGAGGGCTATTTAATCACTACTGAAGACCTGTCCGACCCCAAGAAGCGTCGTGTGTTCAAGAAGATCATTCTCACTGGCGCAAGAGCCATGGAGTTCTCAACTCTCAATGCTGCAAACCAGTGAGCCAACTGGATCTTGAAGAGGCGGGACTCCATCATCTCTAGGTTTCTTCACAAACTCCTCTATTAAGACCCCATCCTGGTTTCCGGTCAAGGACATGAATGCTGTTTTGAGAAGTGGAGCAAGGCGAGTAGGGACTTTCTTCTTTATTGGGCCGCAACATTCCAACCTGCTTTCTTCCATGGCGAAACAAGCCCTTAAGGCTTCAAAGGATACAGTACTTCAAGGCAGAACACTGCCAAGAAGTTCAGCCCTTTCAGGCCACATTATTAAGATTAGAAGCAGAAAGGACAAGGGCGACAAAGCTGATACCCAGGAATGGTAACTTTGGTAGAGGACTATTCCTCTTGCTGTACCACCAGTGGGATGATGCCTGTATCTCAAGTGGCATCCACTCTCCCTTTGCCTGATTTGTCCTCAGAGATCCTCGTCCTTCACGGAGGGATTGGCAAAGGACTGCCCTACAGGCAAAAGTCCCGACTGTGATGTGGAAAGGCACTCTTTAAGAAGACCTTGACAGGTCCCCAGGCTTCTTCAGTCGACCCTTTCTTGTAGAGAAGCCATCTGGATGCTGGAAACCAGTCGTAAACCTCTCAACCTTAAACGAGTTTGTCCTTCAGACTCCATTTAAGGTGGAGACTGCAGCCGCAGTCAGACAAGCTGTAGGACAAAGAGACGTCATGATCAAGGTTTTGCCTTTAAAGTACCAAGAATTCAATCTGCATGGAGAGATATACAGATTTTGAGAGCTGTTCGGTCTGTCAACATCACCTTAAGTGTTCACTTGAGCATTAACCGTGGTTGGGCACACTCCAAGGGCATTCGTCTTCTCCTCTATCTAGACGATTGGCTAGCCTGACAGAGTCGTTGGAGACCCTTTTCCAACATTGAGCCATGCTTCTCTATTTTTGCCACTATCTGGAGGTCGTGGTAAATTTGGAGAAGTCTTCTTTGGAACTCAATCAGAACCTGTTATATCATTGAATGCACTAATATACACCTTATGAGGGAAAGTCTACCTGTAGCAGGAAAGAATTGCGAGATTCAAGGAAGTAGCTCATCAGTTCACAATATGGAGCTTGCTACAAGCTCATCTGTTGCAATGCCTGCTGGTTCACCTGGCCTCATTAAAATATCTAATGCCCAACAATCGTCTTTGCACATGATCACTTCTATGGCAGCTGAAGACCTTTTGGTCTCAGGGCAGGGATCCTCTTGGGATGTCCATTCCAGTGGGATCAAAGCAAATGAATGACCTGAGTTGGTTAATCCTAGATTTGAACCTTCTCATAGGGGTAGATCTTCTTTCTCTCTCTCCCAATTTGGTGCTCTTCATGGATACATAAAAAAAAAGTGGGGTGCTCACCTGCTGCAGCAAATGGCCTAGAGGCTGTGGTCCAAGTCAGATTGGTAATGCCACATGCACCTCCTGGAGTTAAAAGCAATGTACTTTGTTCTTCAGCATTTTCAACAGCTCCTATCAGGTCACTCGGTAATGTTGATGATTGACAACACGGCCGTAATGGCATATCTAAACAAGAAAGGAAGTACTATTTTACGGCCTCTTTGCTAACTAGCCATGAAAATCCTGTGATGGACAGATGACAATGCAATCTCTCTATTAGCCCAATTCATACCCAGCAAAAAGAACATCTTGTCAGACAGTCTTAGCAGGAAGACTCAGATAATTGGTCCATGTGGTCTTTGGATCCTCTGATTGTGAATAAAGTGATAACTTTGTGGGGATTTGCAGACATGAGACCTGTTTGCGATGTCCCTAAACCAGAAGCTGCTTGTGTACTGCTCGCCAGCTTTTCAGGATGGCTTCCAACATCTTTGAGACCACCTGGACATCTACGCATATCCCTCATTCTGCATAATGAGGAAACTCCTCGACGGGGTAAAACCTACAACCAACCTACCCATGACATTCGTAGCTCCGTTTGGCAATGTGCAAAATGGTATCTGGACCTCCTGCTACTGGCGGAGTTTCCGAGGGAGCTTCCTCCTCTACATGACTTATTACTCCAACCACATGCTCAAATTCACCATCAAGCAGCAGGACTATGACTTCACACTTGGTGGTTATCCAGCATCTCTTCACTGAGAGAAGGTTTTCATGACCTGTGGCGAAACAGATGTCTGATTACCTCAGGAGGTCCTCAACTTCAGTCTAGCATACCACACAAAGTGGGTTAGCTTTTGTGGTTTGTGTCATAGGAGTATCTCCACTCGGATCCACTATACCCCTAATTGCTGAATTCTTACTTTATCTGTGAGAAGAAAAACTGTACTTAGTCTCGGCAGTAAAAGACTATCACTCATCTTTAAGCCAAGTCTTAAACTGAAAGGGGTTGATATTTCCTCTTTGGTGGAGATGTCCATGCTCGTACAGTTTTGAAGAGGCTAGCCCTCGGTTAAAAGTGAGATCAGCTTCATGGAACATTGTCCGATTTCTTCTTTCCCTAAAAGGAGCACCTTATGAGTTCTTACATTGGGTTTTGGACTGTGATCTTATTTTGAAAAAGGTCTTTCTTGTTGTCTTAGTCTCTGCTAAGATGGTGAGTGAGTTGCATGGTCTCTCCTATGATGTCGCCCTTTTAAGGGGGTAGTGGCAAGTTACGTTTAGCTTTATCCCTGAGTTTATTGCTAAGACTAAAAATCAACCCTTTTCCAATCTTATGTTGGGTTCCTTCCAGATTTAGACTCTTCAGGAGGTGACTGATGGTCCTGATCAACTTCTTTCGTGTCCTGTGAGGGCGCTAAGGTGCTACTTAACATGAACTTCAGGAACTCGCCCACAGATCAAACACCTCTTTGTCAGTTAGGGCATGGTTAATAAGAGGGTGACGAGGAATACCATCTCCTCATGAATTAGACAGGTCATCAACAGTACTATTAATCCTTCCCCTCTTCAACAGCAAAGGGTATGACCCAGAGCTCACAATATCAGGATCATAAGTACATCCCTGGCGTTTAAGAAGACTTTTTGTGATGCAGGTACGACAAGTGGGTGTATGTAGGAGGCAAATGACTCTCTCTGCCCATCACTGCCTACTACGTGTAAGGCGTAACTCACAGGTTCCTAGACACATTTAATAACTCTGTGGGAGCTGCTCAGCAACTGGTATAGCTACATTAGCTCCTCATAGGACTATTAGCAGTCTTTTGAAAGCAGAGGTTATGGTGGTAGTCTGAGATATAAGAAAAAAAGAATGCCAGGCCTTTTCTTATCTCTCTCTTCCTCTCTCTAGGGACATAGCATCTGAAGACCCTGTCAGCTGGAACTCTTCAACTGCAGACAAGTCCCATGTCATTTGTAGCTAGAGTATATGTTTATATATTCCCTGTTATGTCCCCAATCTCCTTACAAGGGGGAGTTGGGATGTCTGGTTCTTAGTGTGTATATTCACAAACCCATTGACAATCACAGTTTCATTCTTACATTCACAGTCACCTTTGCTTGTACCGTCAACCCACTGGTATTAGCAGGAACAAATAACAAATTTGGAAGTAATTTGGGTTTTTCTTAGCCGTTAAATGTAGTTCTTGACATGTATGTTACGTGTCATCCCTTACCTCAAACGAAAGTACTGTGTGTGATCAAAGTGAAGAAGGTATGAGTGAGCAGAGGGCACTGCTTCTCCCAGGTACCACTGGTAACAACAAGCATGGTTATTGACACCTCGTTAAAGGTTTTTATAGCTGTATGCCACCTTGCGCTGATTTTTTCTCCTATGTAAGGAACTACTGGTTTGTTTTGCTAGGAAAAATACACATTACTTCCAAATTTATCATATTTCTTAAACCTAGTATGATTCCTGTCAAATAATCAATAACTGCAATGTTGCCTTGAAATTCATAACATTTTTAGCAAAAAATAGTAATATAGATTATTTGTAAGTCTATTATTTCACTTCCCATATGACCAATAGTTATTCTTAAACTGATTTGACCTGGGACCCCTCGTTTGATGTTTGAGGCAAGTTCAGCTGCTGGATTACTATTAGAGAGTTTGTTTGATTTATATTGCAATTTGTAAATGGGAAATTTTTATGTACAGTACACAAAGGTTATATAAACAAATCAATTCAATACTGAAATATAACATTTGTAGGCTACCAATTAGATCTTTTGTAAATAGAACATTTTACTCATATGTATTTGTCAATTTAAAGAAATAATAATAGAGGATATGATAATTAACTAGTTTATATCTAATATTCTAAATGTTAATCATCCAGTTACTTGAAACAGTCATTATAATTTCTTGACAATTTTGTGCATGATGATTGATACCCTAATTTACATTTGTTAAAGCTAGTTTCCATGTAAGAACGTTATATTTTAGCAAACTCGGGACTAAAAAAAATTTTGTTTGTATAAAATATAAATTATTCATTTAGATCACCTGATACAGATTTTTATAAACTGAATCCAATGAATGTGGGTCCTTGTTTTCATTCATTTTCATGAAAGACTAGTTCTTAAAAGAAAAATTACTATTTGCTATATTCTCATCCAGTAACAATTTTTATATGATCTTTTATTATGTGTCAGTTTACCTATCAAAGCTTTATATTTGTACTAAATTGTAAGATGAGTAATTCATGAAATATTATTTTCAGGATACAGTTCGTCACTTGCTTGAGAATAACAAATGACTGAAAGCAGATATAATGGTGATGTCCATTAATTACAAGAAAACTAATGTTCTATTGTGTAAGGGAAATATAGGATTCAGGATTTCTATCAAAAAATATGCGCCATAGTTTTAGGTGTAGGGAGAATTAATAATTTTCAAAATTCTTTTGTAGAACTATTTAAAGCGAGGGTCTAAGTACCCTAATATGGCCTAATTAATCTGTTGAAAGTTAGCTGTTAGAGTTCAACTGCAAAACTGATATTTTTTATAATTCCTAAAATCTGTTGTTGTCTGTGCCAAATAGTTTTCATTTTACATCATACAGATTAGGTCTTAACTATTGTAATCGCTACTCTCCAATTTTTTATTTGAAAATTTCAACTAAGAACAAAGCGTAAAATTAAGTTATACTGTACAGTACGTTCTTTGCAACTTGAAATATCACTGAATCACCACTTTCACAACTTTGATCATCATGTCAGTCTTTTGCTATTTTGTGTCATACTAAATTTACTAGATGCCTCAATATTAAATCTTACTCTTACTAATGCATTGTCATCAATTGAAAATTTTACTTATTTTACTTATGTTTCTTTTTATTCATGTACGAGGTATAAGAATGTTATCAATATTTTTTCTTTATCAAGACTAGAAAAAGGTCATATAATTTTCAGTTGTGTGCCACTTAATTCAAAATTGATCTGACCAAGATGCTTGTATTGTATGTTTGTCATAATTTCCTTATAACATTTGAAGTGACACAATCTCTTGATCATAGTACTGTACTATTATAAATCAGAAAACCTGTTGGCTAGATCTTTTGGTAATAGTATTAAATGACTATTTTTTTTTTAAACAAATATTATTGTATTGTATCTTTAGGTAAGCTTTTCTTCTTTTTATGAATATTACATAGAAAATCTTCAATGCGATCATGTGTAACAGTGCATGTTTTTTAAAACTATGTTTTCACATGTCCAGATATTTGATCTTAACTTTATTTAATATATCAAGTTTAACTTATGACAAGTTTCTCAATTAGGTAAGGTACTACTGGCTGAAGATATTTTTTATACAATGATATATTCTTCGTTGTATTTCTCTGATACCATGCTCTTGGTGGCACCTGTGGATATTGGACTAAGGCTGATAGATTGGAAAGCTACTCAACAATTCCTGTTTTTATACTATATGTTTTAGCTTATGGTATAAGTTTTTTTTTTACTAATCTTAGTTTCCAGTAGGCTTTCCTATTCTTTAAATATTTGTTGGTCATTAAGGTTTGTTTTCAATTCGAACACATCTTATGTACCTTCATGCCATAAAACCTATGAGGATTGTTTAGGGTTTTTTTGAGTTCTCTACTTAGATGTTGCTCTTTTTGTGAATAACCAAGATTCAGGAATAGTAATTTCTTCCCACTTTCCTGCTCTGTTGTATGTGAAGTTTGCTCATGATGTTAAATAATCTAGAGAATTGCACATGATATACATTGTTTGGTTAGATGAAAATTCTTACCTTATGTTAATAGGCTGCCTTGGCAGTACAGTGGTAAACTTCACTAAGCTATCAAGTTTATGTTGTTAGTAACTGATCAGTATGAAGTTTCTCTCCAGAAAGCTATTCTCTTTGAGAATCTATAGTCTGATACTTCAACAAACATCTTTTGAAGTTGCTTTTCATGGATCTTGCTGAAGGCTGGTGTTTTATCATTGGCTAATTGTTTATGGTTTGATGTATTGGAAATCCTTGTGTGTTTAAGTAATTAAGGCTTCTACAAAATTTATCCCTAATCTGGTACTGAAATAGGATCATTTAGACACTTGAAATTTATATTTCTTTTCATAATAGGTTTATTGTGTTTTTATATGGAAAATATTGATATAATTGAGAGATATAAGGATGATTTCAATGTTGATTTCACAGCTTAGTTTCCTTTAGATATTAGTGTTTCTGAAGGCTTCTGGCATGTCCCCTGTTTAAGGAATAGTTAAGATAATTTTGCTCCAATGGTTACTGGAGGAAATTGAATTTTGATTATGATTATTTATAGATATCTGGAGAATTAAATAGTTTGATAAAATCAATAGCAACTGATAACTACCGGTAGTTTTTATTAATGGTAATAATTTCTCATGTGGGTTTCCAAGGATATTCACCCTAAGGACATTAGTATGTCTATGCTTTTCTTCTTTGGGACTCTTATTATCAGTTGTAAACATATTTAAGAAAATTATGTAAAGTATTATGATCTCCCCACCTCAGTTCAAAATATTTTCCTTCATACAGTACTTAGGTTTCCAAAGTTGTGCTATTTATTTCCCCCGAAGTTTTAGAATTATGCCTACCTTAAGAAAATTTTTAGGCCACTCTAGCTGAGTTTTGAAAGAGCCATTTTGGTTTTAAGAGATTTTGGATTTTTCCTTGACTTGTTTTTTGTGAGGGGGTGATCCGGCCTGGTTTAAAGTATCTCTCCTGAGAGTAAAATCTGATATTATTATTATTATTATTATTTGCTAAGCTACAACCCTAGCTGGAAAAGCAAAATGCTATAAGCCCAGGGGCCCCAACAGGGAAAATAGCCCAGTAAGGAAAGGAAAGAAGGAAAAATAAAATATTTTACGAAGAGTAACATTAAAATAAATATTTCCTATATAAACTATGAAAACTTTAACAAAACAAGAGGAAGAGAAATTAAATAGAATAGTGTGCCTGATTGTACCCTCAAGCAAGAGAACTCTAACCCAAGACAGTGGAAGACCATGGTACAGAGGCTATGGCACTACCCAAGACTAGAGAACAATGGTTTGATTTTGGAGTGTCCTTCTCCTAGAAGAGCTGCTTACCATAGCTAAAGAGTCTCTTCTACCCTTACTAAGAGGAAAGTAGCCACAGAACAAATACAGTGCAGTAGTTAACCCCTTGAGCAAAGAAGAATTGTTTAGTAACCTCAGTGTTGTCAGGTGTGTGAGGACAGAGGAGAATCTGTTAAGAATAGGCCAGACTATTCGGCGTATGTGTAGGCAGAGAGAAAGAACCGTAACCAAAGAGAAGGATCCAACGTAGTACTGTCTGGCCAGTCAAAGGACCCCATAACTCTCTGGCGGTAGTATTTCAACGGGCGGCTGGTGCCTTGGCCAACCTACTACCTCATAAAATATCCTGTGTGTTTGTTCTTGAGTCTGTTGAGTTACTTTGGGTATTCCTTGCTCCATAGAGTTGTTTACAGATTTTTCAGATAATTCTGTTTTAAAGATATATTTTTCGGTCACTCTATGGTATAAAGGGTTTTCTTTAGTATTACGGTTTTTTGTATAATTTGTGTTTAGAAATGTCTTGCAGAGTTTCCTTTGTTTTATGATTTTTCTCTGAGCAATGATTGGCTATTGGGTAATGCCTTGATTTTCCTAGCTTAGGTGGTTATATTCCTTAGTTTTGATTTGCTTAAAACATCTATGGATTTATCTGAGGAACTCCCTAGCCCTGGATTGGGGAGAAATTCGGGCTTTATATGTTTTGTATTTAGATTATTTGGCATATTAAGTAGTCTATGCAGTTATGTTGAAATTCTTTTTCTATGGAGTTATTTGGGGGGTTTCCTTATTCAATAAGCTATCCAGGGCTCTTAAATGATTTGCCAGTCTTTGAGTATTCCCTCATTTGTATTTTTTTTTTTTTTTTGTAAAACTGTCTGGTTTATTCAGGACACCACATTGTCTGTGGAGCTATTTGGGTCCTATTCCTTTGACAATTCAGTTATTCATGACCATTTTTGGTCTTGGAAGTAATTCTGGACAATCGTCTTTAGTGTCATTTAGAGCAATTTTAGGGGATGTCTTAGTCACTCATTGGATAATGAAGTTATCTGTAAGTTATTTGGAGCCTGTATTGCCAATGGAATTATTGAGAGCAATCTTTTGTATATGGAGTTATCTGCACACACCTTGGCCTAAGGAGCTATTTTGTGGACATTGGATTATTTCATGTCTCATTGTTTCCTGGTTTCTGTTTCAAGTAATTCCTTCTTTCATTTTTTTTTATCTTGTTTTCAAGAGATCCAGTGTTCTTGCCAATTTTTAGGCTCCAGAGTTATGTGGCATTGCTCTGTGAATTAAGATCAAATTGACAAAATCTTTGTACAGTAATTGGTGGATTCAAGATTTATACATATTTCCAATGATTTTGCTTTTATATTTTAGGGGATATTTAAAAGAGAACTTCTGTATCAATTTATTTCAAGGTATGTTGCCCACATGTAGCACCTCAAGTTTTTCTTCCTATGCTATTTGCTACATAATCATAAAACTGGCTAGAAATTTGCTTTATCCTCTTTCGTTTCTTAAAATATTTTTAATATTAAAACATTGTATTCTGTAAATTTCTTGTACATTGCCAAGGAAAAATTATGTACAATAATTAACCTTTGCTTTCCCTTTATTAAAAGTAACGTATCCCCCTTTTACCATTCTGTTTTATAAGGATGAAAACAAACTACAATCCTCCTTTTGATTTGTATGATTAGGTAAAGAATAGTATGCCATCTTGTACATCTTGTTCTTTAAGACATGAATAATTCTTGATTATTAATCAAATTTTGTCCCAATACCACGTGTGAATAATTTTCAGATATTATGCAAATTTTGTCTTAATACCTATCCTCGCTTTGGCTTCTTGTATTACTTTGCAACAGTCTCTCTCTCTCTCTCTCTCTCTCTCTCTCTCTCTCTCTCTCTCTCTCTCTCTCTCTCTCTCTCTCTCTCTCTCTCTCTCTCTCTCTCTCTTTTTCATATCTTTTATGAGGAATTGAGGAACTTAAAGTGAGGGAAATAATGGAGAGGCTAGCTAATAAAACTAGATCAAAGGGTAAAGAAAGTAATGAAATTTAGGTCAATGAACGTCCATCGAACAAGATTATGAACTATTAATTGCGAAGACTACAGATCATAAGATTAAAGTTATTGAAAGGCTAGATATGAAATTAAGTATATTATCTCTGTATGGGCTTAGTGCCATCATTGTACCTCTGGCAGTCCATTGGAGGTATTGCTTAAAGGCCATCTCAACCTTCCTTCTGACACTACATGTACTTCCAGGTTCCGGCTGACCCTACCTGTACTTTTTAAGTTCCTGCTGACCCTACCTGTACTTTTAAGTTCCTTCTGACCCTACCTGTACTTGCAGGTTCCTTCTGACCCTACCTCCGCTTGCATGTTCCTTCTGACCATAGCTGTACTTGTATGTTACTCTGACCCTACTTAAGACTTGCAAGTTCCTTCTCATCCTACCTGCACTTGCAGGCTCCTTGTGACCCTATCTGCACTTGCAGTTTCCCTCTGACCCTCTCTTCACTTGCAGGTTCCTTCTGGTTCTACCTGTACTTGCACATTCCTTCTGTCCCTACCTATACTTGCAGATTCCTTCTGACAGTATCTGCAATTACACTTTCTTTCTGACCCTGTCTGCAATTACTCATTCTTTCTGACCTTGTCTGCAATTACACAGTCATTATGACTCTACCTGCACTTGCATGTTCCTTCTAACCCTAGGTGTACTTAGACATTACTTCTCACCTTATGTAACCCTTCAGATCCAACCTGCACTTGCTCTTTATCATTCTACTTCAACTCCCTTCCCACATCCTTTCTTCCGTATTTCTGTTCATTCTTTCATCTCTTACTACAGTGTAACTGCAAGAGTATTCCCCAGATACAGTTGAGCACAGAATGGCTTCACAGGCCCCAGGGCTGAGTTTTAACACCAAAGTTTCTCATTTGAGTCCAATCCTAAATATATTATAGACTAAGGATGATTGCCAGTTTAAAAGAATATTGGTGACTGAAAGAATAACCCATGATATATTGGTTAATGAAAGTATAAAATATATATAATTTTAAGAGGAATAAAGAACATGTGATGAAATATTGGTCTTTAGATATTTGTGAATGAAAATGTACCCGGAGTAAAGATTAATGATATAAAAGGCTATAAACTCAGGTTGATCTTATGGATTTAAGAGGGACAAGTATTTCATAATGTTTTGTTATACAGAAATAAGCTATGGCAGGTATTAGATTCTACTCCTAAAAGTTTGATTCTTTTATTTATGAATCACTAATTGTTGACCTATTGCATGAAATAAAAGACTGTTAATGGTGTGATTGTACACTGATATTGGAAAGGATCGACCATTAATTAGGAGTTTTGAGGGCGACCTCGGCTAGTTGCTGATTACTGAAAAACTTTTGCAGTAGATTGTATATATGATGAAAATTTTAATTGGTCAATAAAACCTTCGTGTAGAGTGTTCCTGTTTAGATAAGGGGAGGGAGAAGAGTTTTGAATCATATGGTTGTGTAGATAAAAGTTGGTTTGTGATATGTATAGAATAGATGGGATATAGAGAAGATGCATTTTAATAGCCACTCCAATCTAAAGAAACTCATTTAATTACCAGGTACTTTAAGTAATCTCTCTCTCTCTCTCTCTCTCTCTCTCTCTCTCTCTCTCTCTCTCTCTCTCTCTGTGTGCTACATAAATATGCCTTGAAGAATAACATAATTATTGTTAAAAGTAAAGGGAGATTTTGTAAAATTTTCCAATAAGGTTTAAATACTGTATGAAGAAATTCTCTTTTATTTCAACTTGATGCTCACCTCCAATTTCAGATCTCTCACTCCCCATCCTTGATCCTTCCTTATCCCAAATTTGGAAATGTTATATAAAAAACCAAAGAGACTTGCCCCATATGGCTGATGAGTCTCCCACTGCCCCCCTCCCCTTTGAGCATCGGCATTTGCATTTTATTCCTCACCACAAAAAGGGACTAAAGAGTCCATGAGGTAGATCCTGATCTTAACTAGAGTAATCACTTGTTTTTTAGACTGTTATTTTATTCCCCATGTACATAACTTGTTCACTCTTTTACTGGTGTCTTGAGAGCTGTAGCCCAATGTGTTAACTTGAATATATTGTACTTGTCAAAGGCTGGCAGCCTGTACTGTTAAACATGTTGGACTTTAGTCGGCTTCTTGACCCAGCTGTCTTGTCAGTGAAGGTTTTATCCTGACAGCTAAAGTCATGAAAAATTATGGCTGTGTTATTCCATTATTAACTTCCTCAAAAGCCTTAAATTCTGTGTGTGTAATGGCTTATCAGATTTTAGAATTTTGTATAAATAACTATTTAAATCAAACATTTACAATTTTTAATAAGATTACATTATAGGAGGTTATAATGTCAAATGCACAGGTTTTGGTATTGTCATTTTCATTCCTAACCAAGTTGTATGCACTTGTGTCAATGACGAAAACATCAAATTTGTTATGAACTGTGTATTGTAAGTAGTGGAAATTCTATCTAATGTTAAAGGATTGTGATTCAATGTTCTCCAGACGTGTTTACGCTCTTTTTAGAAGTTAATGTGCAATTGATGGTAACTATTATTTCCAAATTTTTCCTAAAAACTTGAAGTTAAAGTATAATTAAAATGTTGAAGATTAATGATAAGTATAATTAACGTAAGTGTTTCAAGGAATTTGGTAACAGGGTCATTTTGAGGTCTTGCATTTCAGAGCTTTTTATTATGGCGAGATACCTGGCCTCTCTGAAAAGGTGCACAGCTCGGTTCATAAATTCCAGTTTGTTTCTTGGCTCACGTCATTTGTGCCTATGACATAAAGAAGGGATAAATAACACTTTACTCATTTTTAGATGAATTGTGTAATGAGTTCTTGAATATCTTGTTGTTGGGAAAGCTGTTCAGATGTGTATATGTGAGTTTGTGTTGTTTAAAGGGTGTGAAGACTGATTTTGCATGAAGAATAGGTTTGTAAATTGTTGACAAAAGATCTCATCAGGTTTGTGTGTTTCAAGTGCAAAGTTTCCTGGGTTCATGAGAAAGATTTTTTTATTTCCTTACATTGGTCAAGGTATGAGAATTTCATGTCCATAATTGCATTACCTGTTTTAAAGATGCATTGATTTCTGGGTAGGTATTTTGGTTAATGCAGTACTGATGTGCAGAAATAGTCCTGTCTTCAAACAGTATCCTTCCTTGAGGAGAATTCATAACATTGTAAGAGGCATATCAGGTATTTTACTCCTGCTCAATTCACAATAATTGCAATATCATACTCAAAGGTTTGCTAATGGCCTGAATATAGATACAGTAATTCATAATCTGTTTTACTCCTTTTTAATCCCTTAACTATCTTCATGGTTAGATATCTTGACAATGTACATACATTGTAAGATTATTAGATTATACCCTAGATTGGTGCCAGGTTCATACCTGATATCTTTTGTGTAGCCATTTTAGCTCCTATTCATTTGTTAAATTGTCTGGCCTTTAGGACAGTTTTTTTTTTTTTTTTAAATTCATTAGAGAACTGGTATCAATTTATCCCATTAAAAGCTAGTGCTAACTTTGATTTGAATTATAATGGTTAAAATAATCCACACTCAGAACATGGATAGTTATTAAAGCACTGTAATAGTAAACCTTACTCATTACTTGTAGAGAGAAATTTAAAGTGTGATATTAAAAGAGGGTAAAATTTAAAATATTGCAATACAGTATTAAATGTTATGTATTTCAATGTCACTTAAGGTTTTAATCTTGGCAAAAACAAAGTACCTACTACAGACCTTGTAAGTAATTATTTCTGTGACCACACCTTTCAATGATACCATTGGTTTAGTTTTATGCCCATAAGGGGTCATCAGAGTTCACTCGGGCTAGAGTAGTTCGAGTATTAAATTGGGAATTATAAGGTTAGATTAAAAGTGATTAATGAGGCTGCTAAATAGGTGATGGGAAATTGTATATTGCATAACATAGCTACCTTAATGTTACTTATTTTTGTTCCTCAGCACAGTGAAGTAACTCGCACCTCTCTCTCTCTCTCTCTCTCTCTCTCTCTCTCTCTCTCTCTCTCTCTCTCTCTCTCTCTCTCTCTCACTACTTACTTACTTACTTAATGGTCTTGAAAGCGTTCCTTCAGGCCCTATTGTAGCTGCACTAGATTTATAATCTTTAACTTTACCTCCTCCTGCCTTCATTCTTCCATCTTGCCATCTTATAACTTCACTTCAATGTGTATCTATGTTTTCCCCCACTTGTGTTTGGATGCTGAATGGCCTCACAAGTCCAAGCGCTGGGTTATATTCCTAAATCAAATTCAATCTCCCTCTTAAAAAATGCTAATCGCAGGATTCCCTATCGAGTATTTAAGAAAAAAAAAATTATTGTTAACCAGATTAATTGTTTTTGAGCCGCTCTTACTTGTTAAATAGGGTTATTCCTCGCACATCGGTATAGTAAAAGAATTAAAACCCAGAAAATATTCATCTTTGATGTCGTGATGAGAATTTGCAAATATTTAATGTTGGGACTCTGTGCTATTAAAGTGTTAAAAATTCCACTGTAAGGAATGAGGGATTGCTGTTATGCTAGTATTGAATGAATGGTGTGAAATTCATGTGGAGAAGTTAGGACGTTCTTTTGCCTAGTTTCTTTTAATAGAGCGTGTTCTAAATTGGACAAGCGATATCGGTTTTTTTGCCAGCGTTTCCACGAGGAAGTCGGACTGAAAGGATTTTGGGTACCATTTTTTTTTAGATTGATGGGTACGAATTAGGATTGTAGGTGTCTCATGTAGAACAGGGTGGGTTTTGCAGTGTAATTTCCGTAATGTAGCTTATGAGGAAATTTTGTTTAACTATGTGAAAAGGTGAAAAATATCCTCTTATCCTTATAGCTAGTAGAACACCCAGTCAGTCAGCCAATTGACAAGCTTCAAACTTGAGTTTCTTCAATAAAGTACGTTCCAAGACTGTAGAATCCTCAGCTTCAGTAAGCAGAGCATATACTTTAAAAAACTGCTATTTTAAGTTTTCAAAATAGCCCTTTATAATATTGTAAAGCTATTAGAGAAAAAAAAATCATGTAGTATATGCATAAAATAGATTTTCTGAGATAATTGGGTATTTAACTTAACAGTTTAGTTTTTTTTATATGAATTCATGTATAAAAATGCTATAAAGAGCAAATTCTTTTCTTGTTTTTAGAGTTTTGAGGTATTAATTTTGTGATTTGCTGAACTATCTAAGGGGAAAATTTTAGTCTTCGTAAAGTCACCGAGAAATAAATGATACATTATATTTTTCTTTCTTTACAAAAAGATTTAAGTTTGATGAATTGCTTTTTATTAGTATATATATATTCCTAACACTAATTAACTTGTATAAAAGCTATAATTCCTGGTCCTGCGTTTCTATATTTCGAAAGCGATTCTAGTCTTTTAAATTGTGACTCAAAACGTGTAATGAATTAATTATTAAATGTTATTATTCTGTTAAACTTCTGGGTATCATAGATAATTGGTTGATTTTTAATCTAAAGATATATTTCCCTTCATTGGTACTTTTTTCCAACTACCTTACATTAAAAGGTATAGTATTTAGGAGCAGAATACTGTATCATGCTTGGCGAACGTAATCTCTGTTTCTCTCTTGTGTCCGAGCTCATTCTGGTAACTTTTAAACTTAATTTTAGGTTGGGGTAATCTAAAGTCTTTCAAGGACAAAAATTCAGAATCATTTATTTTGATTACTAAAATTAGTTTGATCTTAAATATTTTGACCGTAACTTGTGATGTATTAAGTTACACAGGACTTGCGTAAAATACTTAATAAATATTGAAGAAACATATTTGATTTTTGCCTGAGGATACATTAGTCAGGCATTATATGTTTGTGATAGTATAGTAAGGGGTTATGAGCAGAGAGTAGTATAGGAAGAGTTTTTTGAGGTAAGGAATTTAGTATGAATAATTATAAGATGATGATAGTATATTAAGGGCCTATATGCAGAGGATAGTACAGTATACTGTAGTAAGGAATTATAAGCTGAAGATAGTATTTAGTGGGGTTGACTTTAGTTAATCATAGGCTATAGGTGTATAAAACACTTTACTCATATTTCTAGGAGTATTCTATATTTTTGGGGTTGATAGGTTGTAGACCAAAATTTAGTTATTAGGGTTTACATGAACTTTGAATTAAAACTTTTCTACCTAAAACTGTAGGTAAATATTCAGTAAAAATCTTTCATAACACTGTCTGTATGCATGTAAAAATAAGCCGTTTATATAAAGTTGGTATTTTTCTAGTGTCTCAGCTTTATAAAATGTTTCAGGTTAAGCTCCCTTTCCAGCATTTCTTTTGCTAGGGTTTGTATTTGAGAACTTAGTACACAGCTAAAGTGATTTGGGTGTCCATGTGTAAGGTGAATGCGTACTTCGGTCCGATCTGACTGTCTGCTGGGAGAAGTAGCAAGGATGGTCAGGGCAGTAGCCTTGCATGTCTCTTCTCTTTTACCTGACTCAATCATGTGCATTAAATGGGACGAGACAGAGAGGCAACTTGGCATTTATAAATCTTGTCTGCTTTTCAGTGAGCTTTGGGTGTCTGTAGTAATGGATTGTTCTGAAATTGCACAAAGGCCTGAAAATGAATCTTATTGTTTTTTTAGATTTTTAATTTATTTTCCATTCTAGAAATATTAATTTCTTTATTGTCTAAGTGAATAATTTCCTGTTTCATTAAAAAAAAATTAACGTAACTCGATAATCTTTGGAATCTGCCTTATAGTAATATAAATAAATATTGACAAATATTTCATTTAACTTCAGAAGAGCTCCAAACTATTCCTGAAGTCTTTAAATTGCAATCCTGATATCAATGTTTGTAAAATTATCAATAAAGAATTTGAAAAAAAGAAGGAAAAGGAAAGCATTCAAGGGCCTAGTGACATTGCTTCCTCATAAAAACTTTGCATCAAGTTTCTGGTTACTAGGTGGGATAGGGGATGGCCTTGGTGGGCTTTCCTTTTCCTCCTCTTTTTTTTTATTAATAATTTTACCTTTCTATTAGAGAAAGCACTACTACTTACTTGCACAATCATGAAATGTGTAATCTCAAATGCTGAGCTTCAAATACACCAACAGGTGTTCAAAAGTAAAAAAAAGAAAATGGACACCACCAGAAAAACAAAGAAAACAGGACGTTTTGTCATTCCTTGCACCATAGTGGATGTTAAGTGTGACTCACTTAAGCTCCTTTCTTGGCTCAATGCATGACAAACGTCAAGTTTTCTTTGCATCTAGGATGTTTAAAGCTTTCAGAAAATGGGATTTCATGGATCTGATGCATATTTGTCATTGACTACATAGTTTGTATTTTTATTATATAATTGAACTGATTACACTGAAACCTGTCTTGCATTTGCCATTCAATCTTCTATAATAAAAGTTTTTTAAGGAATTTAGAATTTTTTTCCTTACCCATATTGTGTTAATTGGAAGCTTTTAAGAACATAGGTATACTTTTGTACCTAAAATGTTAATTTAATGGCTTCAACATTGAATAGGTGGCTTTTGAGGAATATTAACTAATGGAAATAGGTCATTATTCATCATGACTAATAAAAACCCTATTTGACAGCCAGCTGGATTAAGAAGTGGACTCGGGTCCAAAATGAAATACAACAGTTTGGCCATCTTGACCTTACAATATATTAAAAACACACTTGTACTGCTGCTCTCAACCCGCAGTGTTAATGGGGGGTGAACAAGTTTTGTTTGTTGGGGATCAATGACAGTCCAAATGGACGAGTGTCTAGTTTGGAGAGAGGACCATTTCATGAGGCTTTTTGGCCCATTTTTTTGTGGGGAAAAAGGCATTTGCTGGTACTTAAAGGGGCAGGGGGGCCGCTTAGGGAGAACACTCTGTCACATGAAGTTTGATAGAGGGAAAATATTCAAAGTATTTGCTTTTTTATTTTCATTTTCTTTTTTTATGTACCAGGGAAACTAAATTAAAAAGTAATAGTTTCATATGTATTTTATTTCAGTATTTTAAAAATTTTACAATTGGTATGGTATAAATATCTGAGCAATTCAATTTAGTTTCAATATCTTTTCAAGGTATACTAAACATAATAATTACTTAAAAGGTCCATTGACGTGCCATATTGAACCGCACAATTGCCAATATAGCAGTATTTAAAGATAGTTAAAAATCATTTGAAATATTTTGTTGTAAATAATAGGCACTATTTAATAAGGAGGACTAATGCATAAGAATAATTATACTTGAATATACAAAAGCTTGTCTTGAAAGATAATTTATAGCAAAAGAAGTGACATACCACTGGTAATATAACTAAATACATGTACATGTAGATGGTCCAGAATTTTTATGTCAGCAATATTAGCATTACTGATTACTTTAGTCCTATTCTAGGTTCATTAGTCAAGAGCTGTTAAGAATTCTTTTGTGATAGAGAGTTAAAAGATATTTGAATATCTAATTAGAATACAAGTACTTTTTCATTCATAACAGAAATGAGACTAAAGTAGGTAAAGCTTTAGCTCATTTGTAAAATTGCACCCTAGTTAAATATTCAGATATCTTGTACTCAATATCATGAATGAATTCTTTCCAGCTCTCTTACTATAGTGAACTTAGAATAAGACTAAAGTTGTCAGCAATACCCATTTTATCGATGTCAAATTGGTGGACCATATATCTTTACTTATTCAATATATTTAATTATAATATTACCAGCAGTATGTCGCTACTTTGCCATAAATCATCAATCAAAACTAGCTCTTGTATATTCAAGTATTTTTGTCTATGCCAATTATTCTTAAGCAATAGACATTATCAAAAGTGTCAAATAATTACAACAAAGTAGGCCTATTTCAAATATTTTCAACTCAAGTAACTTGAAATATTTTGTTGGCATTTATACTGTTCAATATGGCATGTCACTTGATTGTAATAAATCCTTTCTTATTCAGGAAGCTGTTAGCAGTTTGCCCACAGGGCTTTACATGTTAAGAAAATATCTACTGCTTTGCCTCCTCCATCAAGTTGCTATATGTAACATACCTTTCAAGGGATTGTTTACCATTATTTACAATAAAGAATATTTGAAATAATAATCCTAACCAATGTACAGTTTTGAATTATACAAGCATTTGCTTCTAAATTAAGTTTTGATGATTATTTGTATCTAATAAAACTTTAAATGACAAAACAGTATTTTATTGTATATAAAATGAAACTGGTTTTAAGCACTTGATATATGCTTAATTATAATTTCAAATTCACATCCTATTTACATGGTTAATTATTAGATTTGCAGATAAATGCTACCTGTAAAACCTCTTTTGGTAGTTATAAGACACAATCTACATTTCTGTTTTAACTGAAATTTTTAACCATATCATTAACCTCTACATCCGTAAAGTTTATTTCAATGCACTAACTTTTAAAATACTCGTTCAAAATGTTGCATTAAAAGGACTCTGGCCGGCATTCTACAGATTATCTTAAACCAATAATTTAATTTTCTTTGAGCTTCTTTATCGCTAATTATTCCTCATTTTGTCTTAAATTGATTACGACCTGATTAGCCTATGTAACAAGAACCGAGTCCGAACATTGTTTGAAAAATATTAATCTTAAGCCATTCATTTGGTATACCTTCTTCATTAAGTCTTTCAAGAATAATCTTGAAATTCTACAATAAAACCACTCCTAGAACATCTACCTAAAGAAATATTCTGTGAATGTTGATTTAAAACTACTTCACTGATGGTTTCCTTATCTTTAAACTGCAATAGCTGAAATTAAATTATCAGTACTATTCCTTTCATAAAACCTTTTGATACAAATTCAATTTGTAAAATGCTCCAAACTACAACTTACTAACTATATAGACTGGAGTTTAAACTCTAAATTAGATTTTAGACTTAAAAAAAAAGCAGTTAATGGGATCATTTGCATAAAGAATATGCAAAGCCTAAAACCAGCTGAGATTTCATCATTAATTGCATCTTTTGTATTAGGAATATGCAAAGCTTAAAACCAGTAGACACGAGATTTTATCATTTTGTCATTTAAATATTTTAAAACTATTCCAATTCACTGGATTAAAGAAATATAAATAGGATCTTTTACTGCAAACAAGCATTCGGAA
The DNA here is from genome assembly GCF_036898095.1 of Palaemon carinicauda. Classification (NCBI taxonomy): domain Eukaryota; kingdom Metazoa; phylum Arthropoda; class Malacostraca; order Decapoda; family Palaemonidae; genus Palaemon; species Palaemon carinicauda. Next base: position 146,613,261 of record NC_090731.1, read on the forward strand.
TGTTATACATAACCAGAATAACAAAAAATATTGATATTTTGGGAAAATTATTAATTTAACTAAAATTACTAACATATTTGATATGAAGTTTTGAAATTAAGACAACAAACCCTGGAGAAATGTTCTTTTAAAAACAATCTAAAACTTATTTTACAATGGTCATATTTTTTAGAGAGAGAGAGAGAGAGAGAGAGAGAGAGAGAGAGAGAGAGAGAGAGAGAGAGAGAGAGAGAGAGAGAGTGTGTGAGTGTGTGTGTGTGTGTGTGTGTGTGTGTGTGTGTGTGTGTGTGTGTGTGTGTGTGTCACATTAGCCCTCAAAATCTTAGCATTAATATTTAAGACCTTAAATAATTTGCAAAGATTTTTTCCCCAAATATTCATAATTACTCTATTCATGACTTTCCTTGCTTACCGTTACACAAGATAAATGGATTAGTTGCTAGTACATGTAATCCTAACTAGTAAATTAAAAGTGAAATTTTTAGTAAATTAAAAGTGAAATTTTTAGAGCATATTTGGTTCTCCCTTCAACTGAAACATATGTCAAATAAAATAATTCTAGTACTGGGACTGTATATAGAATACTCGGTTAAGCAAAATACAGTATGTCATTGTTACAAAGTAGGAAATAAAACTTATTTTAAAACATGCTGTACAAGCAAAAATCATTAACTAAAATATTTTCACTTCTCTATTATATTTATAATACACATACTTATATAAGTGTTTATTACTTGAACATGATAGACTCCTGTATTCTTCCTGCCCACAAGGAAAAGTGACTGAACAGCACTGACAAGATCAGGCTAATTAGAGAGCCATACTTTTTTGTCTAATAGCTATCTTAAGCATATCTACTAATAACTTTTAAGAGAACAAAGGCCTATTATAAAATTGGAATTGTGTAGAAGAAAACTTAATGACAGTTGCTAATAATTAGATGGTCTCGAAAGACAGAGATGAATTGGTATACATAAACAAAGATGAAATAATTTTCTTAGTTAAAATAATTAGTTTAAATGTTATATTCACATGCAATCAATGTAATTTAATATAGAGATTGTAGAAGAATTTGAATCAACTCCCAAAAAGATTATTAATTTAATTTCTCTTCGGTCACACATTTAGATAACTAGTTTACAGCACTTTAAACTATTCTAAAAATGATACAATCTTGAAGTACTGTACTAGTATGTTAAGAGGTCCAGAGGAAAATGACATTGATTTAATAGCTAGTTAATGAAAATTGAAAACATCAGAAGCAAATTTCTAAGGAAGAAGTCCTTCATTTACATTTGTTGCTCTTAATTGGTTATCAATGTTAAATTTTCTTTTTCAAAAACATTTAAAGAACAATCTGAATGTCGATTAGAAAGTAGAAAAAAAAACATCTAGAAATAGTATTTAAGTTAAATTTTGGGTGTTTAGAATTTAATAGAAAAAAAAAGCATGTGTATTTTCCAACAGAAAGATATAAAGAATTAAAGACTAACTAAAATTAGCTGTATATTCATTGACTAAGATTAAGGTCTAATAAAATACTTTCTACGAGACTGAATTTAAGTTAATAGCTTTCATAATTAAATTTACCACTCCCAGAAATAAAGACACTGATAAACTTGAAATAATCTGGTTATATTGTTTTGAAAAATGATATTTTAATTATAAAATAAATTTTTGAATGTACTTACCCGGTGAATATATAATAGCTGCTGCTCCAGCAGCTCGACAGAAAAACACACAAAAACTCGCGAGCGATCGCTATGAAGGTTGCGGGTGTGCCCACCAGCGCCAACTATCGGCCAGATACCACACATGCATGTAAACAAGCCTCAATTCTTCTCGTCCCGCTGCGTCTCTATTGGGGAGGAAGGGAGGGCCTTTAATTTATATATTCACCGGGTAAGTATATTCAAAAATTCATTTTATAATTAAAATATCATTTTTAAATATTTAACTTAGCCGGTGAATATATAATAGCTGATTCACACCCAAGGCGGTGGGTAGAGACCAGAGTTAATTAAGTTTACAGCGTATATGCTTAGAGTTTTTGACAGTTATCAATATAACAAAACACAAATATATAGGTACCTGGTAAGGAAGTTGACTTAGACGATTACTCTGCCTTGTAAGTCTGTCTTCCTCACGAAGCCCAGCGATCCTCTTAGGATGCTGAAGGACTCCCAGGAGCTGAAGTATCAAGGGCTGCAACCCATACAAACAGGACCTCATCAAACCCCTAATCTGGGCGCTCTCAAGAAATGACTTTGACCACCCGCCAAATCAACCAGGATGCGAAAGGCTTCTTAGCCTTCCGTAGAACCCCCCAAAAAAATATTAAAAACATTTCAAGAGACAGATTAAAAAGGATATTGGAATTAGGGAAGTGTAGTGGTAGAACCCTCACCCACTACTGCACTCGCTGCAACGAATGGACCCAGTGTGTAGCAGTCCACGTAGAGAGTCTGGACATCTTTTAAGTAAAATGACGCGAACACTGACTTGCTTCTCCAAAAAGTTGCGTCCATGATACTTTGCAGAGATCTATTTTGCTTGAAGGCCACGGAGGTTGCTATAGCTCTAACTTCGTGCGTCTTAACCTTAAGCAAACATCGGTCTTTCTCATTCAAGTGAGAATGAGCTTCTCGTATTAAAAATCTGATAAAATATGACAAAGCATTCTTTGACATAGGCAATGATGGTTTCTTAACTGAGCACCATAATGCCTCAGATTTACCTCGTAGTGACTTAGTACGAGCTAAATAGAACTTAAGAGCTCTAACAGGACATAATACTCTTTCCAGTTCGTTGCCTACGATCTCTGATAAGCAAGGAATATCAAAAGATTTAGGCCAAGGACGAGAAGGCAGTTCATTTTTGGCCAGGAAACCAAGTTGAAGAGAACAAGTGGCTTTTTCTGTAGAAAAGCCGATGTTCTTACTGAAGGCATGAAGTTCACTGACTCTTTTAGCCGAAGCCAAGCACACTAGGAAAAGTGTCTTGAGAGTGAGATCCTTCAGGGAGGCTGAATGTAATGGCTCAAACCTGTCTGACATGAGGAACCTTAGGACCACGTTTAAGTTCCATCCAGGAGTTGCCAAACGACGTTCCTTAGAGGTCTCAAAAGACTTAAGGAGATCTTGGAGATCTTTATTGTTGGAAAGATCTAAGCCTCTATGCCGAAAGACCGAAGCCAACATGCTCCTGTAGCCCTTGATCGTGGGAGCTGAAAGGGAGCGAACCTTTCTCAGATGTAAGAGAAAATCTGCGATTTGGGCTACAGAGGTACTGGACGAGGACACAGATGCTGACTTGCACCAGTCTCGAAAGACTTCCCACTTCGACTGGTATACTCTAATGGTAGAAGCTCTCCTCGCTCTTGCAATCGCACTGGCTGCCTCCTTCGAAAAGCCTCAAGCTCTTGAGAGTCTTTCGATAGTCTGAAGGCAGTCAGACGAAGAGCGGGGAGGTTTTGGTGTACATTCTTTACGTGGGGCTGACGTAACAGATCTACCCTTAGAGGAAGACTTCTTGGAAAGTCTACCAGCCATCGAAGTACCTCGGTGAACCACTCTCTCGCGGGCCAGAGGGGAGCAACCAACGTCAACCTTGTCCCTTCGTGAGAGGCGAACTTCTGCAGTACCTTGTTGACAATCTTGAATGGTGGGAATGCATATAAGTCCAGATGAGACCAATCTAGGAGAAATGCGTCTATGTGTATTGCTGCTGGGTCTGGGACTGGAGAGCAATAGATTGGAAGTCTCTTGGACATCGAGGTTGCAAAGAGGTCTATGGTGGGTTGACCCCAAGTCGCCCAAAGACTCTTGCACACGTCCTTGTGGAGGGTCCATTCCGTAGGAATTACCTAACCCCTCCGACTGAGGCAGTCTGCTAAGACGTTCAAGTCGCCCTGGATAAACCTCGTTAACAGGGAGATGCCTCGATCTCTTGACCAAATGAGCAGGTCCCTTGCGATCTCGTACAGCGTGAGGGAGTGGGTGCCTCCTTGCTTGGAGATGTACGCCAAGGCTGTGGTATTGTCGGATTTGATCTCTACCACTTTGTTTCGAAGGAGACTCTCGAATTTCATCAAGGCCAAGTGGACTGCCAAAAGCTCCTTGCCGTTGATGTGCATGCTCCTCTGACTTGAGGTCCACAGACCTGAGCATTCCCGACCGTCCAGGGTCGCACCCCAACCCAAATCCGACGCGTCTGAGAATAGTACGTGGTTTGGGTTCTGAACTGCTAGGGAAAGTCCCTCTCTCAGACTGATATTGTCGTTCCACCAATTCAGGCATGCCTTTACTGGTTCAGAGACCGGGATTGAGACCGTCTCTAACGTCTTGTCCTTCTTCCAGTGAAAGGCTAGATGGAACTGGAGAGGTCGAAGGTGTAGCCTTCCTAGCGAGACAAACTGCTCCAGGGATGATAGAGTTCCTACTAGACTCATCCAATTCCTGACTGAGCACCGTTCTCTCTTCAACATAAGTTGGACTTTGAGCAGGGCTTGCTCTATTCGGGTGGCAGACGGAAAAGCCCGAAAAACTGGACTGCGAATCTCCATCCCTAAATACAGTATAGTTTGGGATGGAATCAGCTGGGACTTTTCTAGGTTGACCAAAAGTCCCAATTCCTTGGTCAGATCCAATGTCCAATGAAGATCCTGCAGACAGCGATGACTGGACGAGGCTCTGAGAAGCCAGTCGTCCAAGTACAGGGAGGCTCGGATACCCGATAAATGGAGGAATTTTGCTACATTCCTCATAAGCCTCGTAAACACGAGAGGAGCAGGACTTAGGCCAAAGCACAGGGCCCGAAACTGGTAAACCACATTTTTGAAAACAAACCTCAGAAACGGTTGGGAATCTGGGTGTATAGGGATGTGGAAGTACGCGTCTCTTAGGTCGAGAGAGACCATCCAGTCTCCCTTTCTGACCGCTGTTAAGACTGATTTCGTGGTCTCCATGGTGAACTTTGTTTTCGTAACAAAGACGTTGAGCGCACTGACGTCTAGCACCGGTCTCCAACCTCCTGTCTTCTTCGGGACTAGGAAGAGACAGTTGTAAAACCCCGGTGATTGAAGGTCCGAGACTTTCACCACCGCTCCCTTCTCTAGCAACAGAGACACTTCTAGGTTTAGGGCTTGTCTCTTTGACTCCTCTCGGTACCTGGGAGAGAGGTCGATGGGGGAAGTCGCTAGAGGTGGTTTGCGTACAAATGGTATTTTGTACCCTTCTCTGAGCAACCGAACAGACTGTTGGTCTGCGCCCCTCTTCTCCCAGGCCTGCCAGAAGCTCTTCAATCTGGCTCCTACTGCTGTCTGAGGCTGTGGGCAGTCAGACTCTGCCACGTGAGGACTTGGCTCCTCTCTTCTTTCCTGTCTTTCCCTCGGCACGAGTACTTCCCCTGCTGGGGGCTCTGCCACGAAAGGGCGGGATAAATCTGGACGCCGGAGTGTCGATCCTGGGTCTAGCAGAAAAGGATGTAGGAGTCCCCTTGCGAGCAGAGGACGCCACCAAGTCATGGGTGTCCTTCTGCACAAGTGAAGAAGCTATGTCCTTAACCAATTGTTGCGGAAACAAAAACTTTGATAAGGGAGCAAAGAGCAGTTCTGATCTCTGACAGGGAGTAACTCCTGCCGAAAGAAAAGAGCAAAGGGACTCTCGCTTCTTTAACACTCCCGACGTAAAAGAGGAGGCGAGCTCATTGGAACCATCGCGGATGGCTTTATCCATACAGGACATAATCAGTAAGGAGACATCTCTATCAGCCGATGAGATTTTCCTACTTAAGGCTCCCAAAGACCAGTCAAGGAAGTTGAAAACTTCAAAGGCTCTGAGTACGCCTTTCAGCAGATGGTCAAGGTCCGAGGAGGACCAACTAATCTTCGAGCGTCTCATGGCTAGGCGGCGGGGAGAGTCTACGAGGCTTGAGAAGTCACCCTGGGCAGAGGCAGGGACTCCCAAGCCGAGAACTTCTCCCGTGGCATACCAGACGCTCGATCTAGACGAGAGCTTTGACGGAGGGAAGGCAAAGGCCGTCTTCCCCAAACTCCTCCTGGTATCCAACCAGTCGCCTAAAAGTCGTAAAGCTCTTTTGGAAGAGCGAGAGAGCACTAGCTTTGTAAAGGCTGGCATGTTAGCAGGCAAGCCTAGAGCAAACTCAGACGGTGGCGAACGAGGAGCAACAGTGACGAAGTGATCGGGAAAAAGCTCCTTGAAAATTAACATGACTTTCTTAAAGTCCATTGATGGAGGAACCGTTCTAGGTTCGTCTACATCCGAAGGATGATCATCATGATGAGGGTCAGCAACGTCCTCATCTGAAGGATCCTCATCCGACAACTGCTGAGTAACAAGCAAAGGGGTTGGCAATGCTTGACACGCAGAGTACACACGCACTGGTGCATTAGTAGCAGTCCAGGATGCTACGTCATGTAACTGCTTAACAGCCTGACTGTCAACAACAACAGGAGCGGGAGGACGCTCGACGTCAACTCGAGACTGTTTTGACTGCCTAGACTGAGCAGTCAAAACAACTCTAGACTGCGGTGGTTGACGCTCAGCGTCAAAACAAGTTAACTCCGCTGGTTGGCGAACGTCCTGAACGTCAACAAGAGCATTAGGAAGTGGCTGAACGTCCATATGCGGCTGAAAGTCAACACGTGACTGCATCGAGTGAGGCTCTTCAAAGCGTGACTGACGTGACTTAGCTACGCCAACGTCAACAGGACGAGCAAAGGCTCGTTTTGGCGGATGAAGGCCAGGATCTCGATGAGTTAAGCGGCGAGGATCATCGTGAACCTTATCGGCAGAATAGTCTTCCATAAGGGAGGCGAGCTTGATCTGCATGTCTTGCAGCACAACCCATTTAGGATCAACGGGAATGGGTGCGGTAAAAGACGGGGTAAACGTCTGAGACGGCACAACCTTGCCTACAGCAAGACTCTCTGAGCCTGTGTAACGTTGCTGCTTAGGCGGCGAGCAGTCTTCCGATGACTGCAAAGGGTCAGAGCTGTCCCAATGGCTACAGCCAGGACGCTGGACCTGTCCTGAAGGGACCGACTTTCGCTTAAGGGGCCTAGAAACCTTGCTCCACGGTTTCTTATGCGAAAAGCCTTCGGATGACGAGGAGAAAATGGTCTCTCTCGTCTTATGGTAGGGGCGATCTTGGTGAGACACGCCTGTTACCATAGAGGGAACGTCTGTTCGCTGATCAAGGCCTCTCGAACCCATAAGTCGTACGACATTACTTCTCCCCTGGGCTTGGGAGCTTGCAAGAGGTCTCGGACTAGGCGAACGACAGGCACGAACAGACGAACCCTCGGTCGCAACACTGACAACACTTTGCGCACTAATCACTTTCCCACGATTTTCCGCTGTGGCACTCTGACACTTTAGCTCTTTAACGTCAGCCATGAGTTGATTACGATCTGTTGCTAACGATTCAACTCTTTCACCCAAGGCATGAATGGCACGTAACATGTCTCGCATCGATGGTTCCTGAGTGCCAGTAGGGGGTTCAGGCACAACCACTACAGGGGAAGGATTAGGTTCAGGGGCATGTGGAGAGGAAAAATCTACTGATCTAGAGGAACTCCTCCTTACCCTATCTCTCTCTAGCTTACGAGAATACTTGTCGTATTCGAGCCAATCGAATTCCGAAAGGCCCACGCATTCCTCACACCGATCTCCTAATTGACAGGTTTTACCCCGACAATTAGAACACACAGTATGTGGGTCGAGAGAGGCCTTTGGAAGACGCCTATTGCAATCCCTAGCATTACACTTACGAAATCTAGGGGCTTGTGAAGCGTCAGCCATTTTGAATTAGTCAAAGAAAGTCCAAAAAACAATCCAAGTCATCAACAATTAAATCTGTCCAATAGAGAGTTCAAGAGTTTAAGTTGAAGAAAAAACACCTGCACTGCGAAAGCTCAAACCAAAATGAAGTACTTCACCAAATATGTTGAGAAAACTCCAGGTTATACAGCGAGTATTGATACGTCTTGTCGTCAAGGTCGACAGAGAAGAATTGAGGCTTGTTTACATGCATGTGTGGTATCTGGCCGATAGTTGGCGCTGGTGGGCACACCCGCAACCTTCATAGCGATCGCTCGCGAGTTTTTGTGTGTTTTTCTGTCAAGCCGCTGGAGCAGCAGCTATTATATATTCACCGGCTAAGTTAAATATTTAAAATTCATATTACTTATTTAGTTTAACTTTACTAGTATTTTATCTTCAGCTATTGATTGTTATGGATACCTATTGGATATACTGTAAATGAAGTGACCATTGTAAAACAACACCCTAAAATCTCAAGAACTCCAGTCAATTGAGCAAATCAAGGTATTTCTAGTCATGTAATGATGTTTCTCAGAGTAATTCAATACTCCAGAAAAGTTTGATGATGAAGTGGCTGCTTCAGTTGAGACGATTAGGTTCTCCCTTTTGAATAATAAAACTTTCTAGGTTTTTTGTTGTTGTAAACCCCAGATTATTTCAGCCGATGATCTTGGTGTCATTAGGAATGTCTCCCTATAGTGTACTTAGGGCATACAGTATTTGAAGTACAAATTTTGATCAGGATGCTGTAAATTTCCTTTTCTTTTGAAGATTCTTGTCTGAAAAATAAATAAAATATGCTTAATGTACAGATACTGCAGTCTTATTAAAATTTTTTACTGTGAACTTCAATATCAAGACTATAGTTTCAATAAACTATTCTGCGTGATAAACTATAAAGAATATAGAATAGTCTACTGTAATGAATATAAAATAGTGGAAATAATGACAAGCTAGACATGTTCATGACATTTATAATGGCAAATATTACAACCGAAAGTATATCACAAAGTGGAAGAGTATTACTGTACCTCCTAAATCCTAGCAAGGAAATACTACACTACAATAATTGAATGAAAGGCCTCTGATAATCCATCGACTAACAGAGCTCACCTTTATCCTTTAACTTATTTCACAAGATATAGTATAGTAAATATAAGCCAAATATGGTGAAACCCATAAAAAAATATTACATTAATGAATATCAAAATAAGCACATTTGATGTAGATTAGCATTCCAAAATCCTTTAAGTGTATTTAAGGAATTTTTTTTACAGCTATTTAAGTAACAGGGGGTATTTTGTAAAATCTAGTCACCTTTTGTACAATCTAAAAAAAAAAAAAAAAAAAAACTTGTGCATTTCTTTTTATTCCTATTTTATAACTGTATACATTACCAAGAATTGATGAAAATTGAAATTAAAAATCATAAATTTATCATTAATGATGTCACTAGCTTTTCCCTCTGAAATTTATATATAATGATTGCTCGAATTTCTTGTTATTCACAAGACGCATGAAGGAAAGAAGTGATAATGGAGATAAGGTAGAATTTGCAGATAGCATAGATAGGGGCAAAGAGAACACAGTAAAGACCCTTAAGTATCGCCTAGAGTAGCCAATGTGAGGTAGACTGATGGCACTAATCTCCTACAGAGATGTAAACCATGGCTATGATACTATACTTAACTGGCCTGGAAACTATAAGATAAACTCCTGGGCACAAAATACGACTGAGTTTAGTACTAACATGTAGACATTGATTTTCGTCTTTGGTTTGTTAATGAATGAGGAGACCACTGGTCCAAGCTAGACCTTGTAGCACTTGTTTGTTGGTAGAATGATACCCTTGGTTTTAGTTTTCAAGTTTCTGACATCATTGCTGCTCATTATCTGGTAACTAGATTGGCATGTTAGACACTCCCTGGTCAAGTAGGCACACCCTAACTAAAAACCTATTTCAGTCGCCTTTCTATGTTCCAGTAAAATTAACTTTGTAGCAAGTCCTTCATATTTTGTTTAACAATAAAAACTTAAGCCTTCAATAGGAGTATGATTTCATTTTGGCTGGAAATTTGCAGTTAAAATTCATAAAGAGAAGGTGGTAGTTAATGGGAATGGTAGGGAAGCTCCCCCACCCCCTCACCAGAACACAAAGCCAATTAAACCTTCACCTAAGGCATGCAGGGTGGTTGAGGCTTGAAGTGGAACTTGAGGACTCTGGTTTGTATAGCTAAGAACAATACAAATTTTTAAAATCTGTGAATTTTTCCTACACGAATAAAACCTTCATTCTGGGTAGAACTCACCATTAGGAGGAAGAAAGACCTTATACCCCTACTGGTTAGTTTAAAATCGCGAGATTTCAAGACGCATTGACCTTAAGAAGTGCGGAAATTATGACTCTTACTACCTTCCATTTTTTAAGAAATGGATTCTAAAAGGTTAGATTAGGCTACTGTCCTTAGATAGATGGTTAACGGAGAACTTATAACCTCGTAAGGAGATGCCGTTATAATGTAGCTATGCGGGGTCTTTATAAAGAAATTTTTTTTTTTTTTACAAAAAGCATCCTCCCCTCGTGAAGAGGATGGACTAGATAAAAGAGTTTCTATAACATTTTTTAAAGAACAGAGCTCGGTATGAAAGCTTGCATGCGTCAAACATTAGATCCAGTAAATAATGCCAAACATTTTTTAAAGAACAGAGCTCGGTATGAAAGCTTGCATGCGTCAAACATTAGATCCAGTAAATAATGCCACAACCGCTGCACTCCAAGAGAGGGAAAGGAGGAGTGAAAAATGCCAGTGACACAATACACTACACAACCTGCTGATCAGTTATCACATGTTCGAGTAAAACCGTGTCTAAAGACTTGTGAGTATACTACCCCAAATAGTGGCCTGTAAAGGTCGTTTACTACTTCCAGACTTCAGCCTTTAGTACTTATGCCACTGACAGGTTCTTTCTTCTTAAAGGCTAGCATACCAATTCCTTCAACTTAATGAAAACGTGCTGGAACTGAATCTTCTGGGTCATCTGCTGCTTGGGGATATGCCTTCTTGATGGTTCCACAAAACCAGAAGCAAATTGTATTCCTTGAATTCTTCTTTTCAGTCGTTGCCATCACTAATGAAAACTTTGAAAATGTAGCCTGAAGGATTGGGTTTTCTCAAATTGTGTCTAAGCACAATCACAAGACAAATAGGCAAATAATCCAGACAGTTGGTTGCTACCTTAAGGAAGGAGATGGAGAAATACTCAAATCTGTCGTCAATGGCAGGGTTCTAGGTTTTTGTTATGAACTCTGAACACAGGCGAAATAGACCTTACTCTATCTCTTGGAATAACTCACAACCTTGGAAATTCTGTGAAGTATGCATACTCTCCGTTGACACTACTCCCAAGAGAAAAATGGTCTTCTAAGTGAAGTCTTAACTCGACAAGCGTCATAATGGTTCGTAACGTGCCATTTGTCCTAAGGGCTGGTTATATCCCAAGCAGGTTGCCAGAGTTCTTTTGGTGAGCAAGACTACTCGAAGCCTTTCATGAGTATAGAAAATTCCCACGATGAGCCCTTCAGTCTAAAGACATAACTCTAAGGGTTGGGTAGGGGCCTTTTCCCCATCGAGAAAATGACAGCTCTATCTTGTATGAGGTAGTATAACCAACAGGTCTGTAATCGCTTTTATCCCACACCACTCAGCACTGAGTACGCTCTTGGTACAGATTACTTAGCATTGGGTATGACCTCTGAATGTAACCCCTTTATGTACTTTAGGATTGTAAGACACGTAGCTATGTTGACAAGACCTATTCAGACGTTGTCTTACTCTTCAAATGTAGCAGTATCATTAAACTGAGGGCACAGTATTCGGTATTTGATTGACGATGGTTGACAAATGGTGTACCGATGTCTGTTCTAATTGGTACAGTATGAATCTTTTCCCTCACTCACTTAAAGGGTAGATGGTACTCGTGCAGTTAAAGAGGAGAAGGGCAAGGCCCTTACTCCTAACAGTGGTGTGCACACTTGTTCCTGTGATAGAGGACAGGTAGTCAGTGTGAGTGTCCAACTGGGAAGTGTGCTGATTGCTCAATTTTCCTAGAGCACAATGTAATAGAAGAGGACATGGCACAGGGAATGAACTTTGACAAACAGGAGCATGTGTCCTAGGGAGAGTGTCTCAGTTAGCGAGAGCAAAAAGGTACATCTAAAAGAGATCGTTTGCGTACTGGAAATTGCATAACAATGGATGGGAGCCAGTGTGAAGGAGAGTATGAGTGGGCGATGGGTGCATGTGATCAGGAGTGTGGGGGCAATTGGCCCTCCAGAAAATGTGAGAAAGATGAATGCATTAAAAGGTGAGTGCACACAGGTGAATGTAATGTACAGTATATCATATTTACCTTATTTAAATGCCAGTATAAATAGATTTTATGCCCCTAAGGCAGTTATTACACATGTGGCAGCCAGTAAGAAAATGAAGACGACCTTATTATATATTTTTACCCACAAGCACTTTCAATATACACATCAGCCATCAAGTACCTCCATAGGCTCTAAGAAATGGTTGTTACATAAAACTTTGAGACCTGTAACATGAAAATTTTGGATGTTTCATATGGTTCAAAATGCCAGTAAATGTGTCAGATATTAAAAAGTTGTAAACAAATATGACAATAGCATAGGCACAATTATCCAGCCCTGACTTCTAAAGCAGCAAAAAGATTGATACAATTGTTCTTTGGTAAATATATGATACTTTATTTTCTAGACAAATAAATGAACCAAATGTTCCCTACTTCTTGTTTTGTCTCATCTGTTTCTGACCTCCAATATTGGGGCAGACCACTTGTTAATGAGTTGTCCTAATCCCCCTCCCCCTTAAAATAACAGTTTTGGGGGATACCAGCAGGGTTGCCAAATAACTTGACATCCAAACAGCGGTGCAAAGCCTAAAAAATCGTGACAGTTGCTTCAAAAGTAGCCCAATTATAGTAACTTAGCCATCATTAAATTGGTACTAACAACTATTGATATGATATTCTATAGAAATAAATTTTTGGGGGGGCGGGGATCGAAATCAATCAACTAAGCTTTTGTAGAAAAGTATAACGAAAAATTTATATAATTTGTATTAAAAAACACAGAAAATAAAGCTGTATATTTATTGCAAAAAGTAAATACTAGTTGAATGACATTTAACAAAATTAAAATGAGCAAAATAAGAAGAGAGATTTGTTGTTCATTCAACATGATCATAAAATGAACTAGATTGTAGTGCTTTAATCATAGCTTATGACGACAATCTTAACATTGAACCTGTTGCTTCACCCTGGGCACGTATTTATCAGCCTGAAGGTATTGACTGTGGGAATGATTTTGTTTTTACCCAAAGAAATGTAGGTCCTTTTTCCTAACCGTAATTCAAAGCCTATTGAATACTTTTCTTTAGTAATAACTGATGATGATATAGATATTCTTGTTCGTGAGACTAACATATATGCCAACAGATTTTTACCTACTAAGGAAGTGTGGATTAGAGAACATCCACGAAGCAAATATAGAAGCTGGAAACCAGTAACTCGTGAAAGAATGAAAAAGTTTTTAGCCCTTAGTTTGCTCATTATGGTTTAAACTGTCTATGAACTATTGAAATTTGAAATAGAATAATCGATCTACATTTCCACTTTAAAATTATTATTTCCTCCAGAGTAGTTCAATTTCAGGCAAGTTGCAGTACCCTTTTATAAACCGCGACAAGGTGTTCGAAAGTACCCCAATTGGACGGGTAAACCGCGGGTTTGGCAACACCGAATACCAGTAGGAAACTGGGGTTTTAGAAGGGGGCAACAACAAAAAAAAAACAAGTGATTTTCAGCAATAGTAAGGATCATAAATTAATAATAAACTCAAGATGACAAATTCGTAGATAATTTATATATTTCCTAAATATACAAACCTTAGCTATTTAATAGGGGGTATTACTTTCGGCATAGCTGAAATGACGAGCCATTCATTTTTAACGAGGGTTTACTACCTACACAGCTAGTTAGCGGGGGTAGGGGAGGGTAGCTTGCTAAACCCCCCCCCCCTCACACACCTGTGCTTGAGCTCACTTTGCTTGGAGGTAGGACTTCAAAGGGGATAGGGCTGGCGGGCAAGTTTGCTTAAATACCTAAGGTCTGTATAGTTAGGAAATATACAAATTATCCACGAATTTGTCATTTGTTCCATAACTGGAATACAAACCGCGCTATTTGATAGGGGTGACTCACCCACATTAGGAAGGGTGGACATCCCAGCCAGTCTGGCTTTTGGCTTTGCCCGGGGACTCCTTATTAGAGTGTGTAAGCACCCAAGAAATAAGGAGTCCCTGCACCTCGCTAAAACCTTGCTACGCAAGGTCTGTGGCCTACGCAAGCTGTATGTGAAGGTATGAAGAAGTGTGACTCATCCTAGAAAGTTGTTCTGAAGTTCTTTAGATGGAAACTTGTAGACTAGGACTTTCCCAATACCACCTCGTCAGGGTATGGGGACGTAACCGTATTAATATTAATACTAGGAACACAAGGGAGCATGGTTTACCTGCAGTGGTTTGAGGTCAGCTATGCAGAGCCCAGGCTGCTGCTTTCCCCAAGAGAGGGGATGATGAAGAAAAGAATAAGGGCCAGTCAAACCTTTTCATTCATGCAGACTAAAACCGGGTAACAACGCCATCAACCTTCTGCTACTTGTCCAATAAGGAGCTTGAGGTTTTAAACCAGCTGTCGTGCAGCCACCACAGGACCGATAGAGAACGTATCGAGTCTCCTGTGGGTCACGTCTTGCATGTAGTGGGATGTAAACGTGGTTTGCCGTTTCCACACCCCAGCTTGAAGAACCTGTCACTGAAAAATTTCTTTTGAAGGCCAGGAACGTAGCTACGCCCCTAACATCATGTGCTCTGGGGCAATGTGACGGAGGAGGGTCTGGATTCAGTGCCAGGTTAGTGACCCTGCGTATCCATGCAGAGATGGTGTTCTTGGTGATGCTCCTCGGTTAATGTCTAGGAGAGGGCCGCATGAAGATATCACTGTTATTCAATTTATTTTTACTAGAATGTGTAGGAATGTATGTAAATAGTGGTATACGAGTGAGATAATTTAGTGAAATTCACTAATAGTCGAAATATCGACGATCAAACTCACGCTACTCTTGTCTTCCTCCCAGATTTTTTCTAAGTCTGTTGTATTGTTGACTGTGTCTTGTTTTTAGCTCAAATGAGCCCTGTAACTACTATAACCCGCAGAAAAACTAGTTCACTATGACGTCTTCACGTTTGGCCAATCACAGTGCGACAATACATTTTCTTACCCATCACAGTGCGACAATACATTTTCTTACCCAGCCATTTTATTTCGTTCTTAGACATGGAGGCCGTAGCAAGCACGTCATCTGATATTGCAGAAGAAATTGAAATTCCAGTTTCTTGTGCTGACTGTTTCTCAAGTTACGGTGAATTTGTTTTAGCCTATTCGGGGAATATCGAAAAACTTGTGGATTTGTGCCAGAGACAATTTAATTTTACAAAATAAAAATTGTCCACATTGTCACGAAGTGTGTAGGGTTGATTACAAGAAACATAGTTTTAGGTGTGATAAATCTTACATTACGAAAGGACGTAGACGTAAGCGTTGTTCTTATAAAGTGTCTTTGTTTGTGGGTACCTGGTTTTCAAAAGGAAAACTGGACATTGAAACTAATTTAAAATTTATAGTTTTGTGGGTTCAAAACTGGTTTTGCTATGAAGTGGCCAATTCTGAATTAAAATTAAATAAAGGTACTGTATGCGATAGGTCTTCAATTTGCAGGGAAGTTGTAATTAATTGGGTATTTCGGCGCAGCAAGAAAATTGGCGGCAACAATTGTACAGTGGAAATTGAAGAGTCAAAATTCGGCAAACGGAAATAAAACGTTGGCCGAGTAATAGACGGCCAGTGGGTATTTGGTGGCATTTGCCGCGAATCAAGAGAGTTTTTTCTGGTCCCCGTGGAAACCCGGGATCATGACACCCTGCTCTCGCTGATTAATGAGAGGATCGAGCCAGGCACAAGCATAATTTCTGACTGTTGGCGAGCTTATAACTGTCTGGCAGAGGAAGGTTTTAAGCATTTGACTGTTAACCACAGCCTTCACTTTGTTGATCCCCAGAGAACAGGCTCATACCAATACTGGGGAGAGGAAGTGGCAGGACGTGAAGAATTTAGTGCCGAAATATGGTAGGAGGAAAAAACACTTCGTCGGGTACCTGGCCACTTCCTACTTCAAGTTGCATGTCAGGGAACCATCGCAACGGCTTCACGTTTTCCTCAAAGCAGCAGCAAGTCTTTACCAACCAACACTTCAAGGTAAGCTTCATTAATTTGTGGAGTATATTATAATGGTGATACTATAACGATGTATACAGCAGTACCATCACTTTGGAATTGGTTTGATGGATGTGTTAGGTAGTGGCCGTAAGGGGGGGGTCCCCCCCGGTAGGCCTAGGTAGGGGTACAGGGCCCCTAGGCTAGGTTAGGTGGGTGTCTTAGGTTCGGTGGTGCCCTGAAAATCAGTCTGGCCTTAAGGGGGGGTCGCAGGGGGGGCGGAGGCCCCCCCCCCGGTAGGCCTAGGTAGGGGTACAGGGCCCCCAGGGTAGGTTAGGTGGTTGTATTAGGTTCGGTAGTGCCACGAAAAATCACTTTTCTCCTCCTCCCCCCACCCAAAACCCCACTTCCCACTGGGGTCCCCCATAATTGTAGTAGTAGGTTTATGCTTACATTTTATGTGTAAGAGTTAAGTCTTAGTTTCTTTTTTATTCATTTCCTCATGTTTCTATGCACTGTGCAACAATAATCTGGTTGTTTTTTGCCGTTTTTCGTCGTTAATACTTGAAAAACGGGTGCGGCCTTCTCCTAGACATTTACTTGCTCCTCTTAGTCCTTCCTGTGCTGACGAATAGTGCACGCACACAAGGACGAGCTGCGGCTGTTCTTTTGAGGTATAGCCTCAAGCTCCTTACTGGGCATAGTAAGAGATGGTCTGGGTCATCTGTTACAGTACGGAGACTAGAAATCCAGGAGTCGTCGAATCGAGGATCCACTACTCCTAAATTCCGAGTCTTAGCAATAAACTCAAGGATGAAGCTGAATGTTACCTCCCCCCATCCCCTTGAAAGGGCGATGTCATATGAGAGACCACGAAGTTCGCTGACTTGCTTGGCCAAGGACAAAGCTAGCAGGATCACCGTCTTCCAGGTTAGGTGGCGATCTGATGCCTGGCGTAATGGTTCATAGCGAA
Organism: Palaemon carinicauda; assembly: GCF_036898095.1. Taxonomy (NCBI): domain Eukaryota; kingdom Metazoa; phylum Arthropoda; class Malacostraca; order Decapoda; family Palaemonidae; genus Palaemon; species Palaemon carinicauda. Next base: position 146,630,430 of record NC_090731.1, read on the forward strand.
GTCTCCTAAAGAGACCTGAGAACTCGAACCACGTTCCATGGGGGAGGTTTCACTTCCGACCGAGGGCAGGTAAGTTCATAACTACGTATGAGTAGAGGAAGTTCTAGCGATGAGGAAATGTCCATTCCTTTCAGTCTGAAGGAGAGGCTTAAGGCTGAGCGATAGCCTTTCACTGCCAAGACTGATAGGCGCATTTCTTCCCGCAAATACACGAGGAACTCCGCTATTACTGGAATAGTGGCATCGAGTGGAGAGATAACCCTTCCACGACACCAACCACAGAAGACTTTCCACTTTGCCTGGTAGACTGCTACTGATGACTTTCGCAGGTGTCCAGACATCCTGATTGCAAATTGTTGTGAAAACCCTCTCTCAGAGCGATGCTGGATAGTCTCCAGGCGTGAAGTAGTAGTGAACCTACGGCTTTGTGGAAGATGTTGGCATGTGGTTGTTTGAGTAGACTGTGTCGTGGAGGGAGTTCTCTTGGTGGCTCCGTTAGGAGTTGCAGAAGGTCCAGGAACCACACTGCGTGATGCCATAGCAGAGCTATGAGGGTCATTAAAAGATTGACCGATGTTCTGGTCTTGTTGAGTACCCTCCTCATCAGACAGAACGGGGGAAAGGTGTAAACGTCGATGTTGTCCCACCGTTGTTGGAAAGCATCTTGCCAGAGAGCCTTGGGGTCTGGGACTGGGGAACAGTACAGCGGGAGCCTTAACTTCAGGGCCGTTGCGAAGAGGTCCACAGTCGAACCCCACAAAGTTAGGACTTTGTTGGCTACTAGATGATCCAGAGACCACTCGGTACTCACTACCCGAGATGCTCTGCTCAGGTTGTCGGCGAGCACATTCCTCTTGCCCGGAATGAAGCGTGCCGATAGTGGTATCGAGTGGATTTTGGCCCATCTCAGTATCTCTACTGCTAGATGGGATAGTTGCTGCAAAAAAGTACCTCCTTGTTTGTTGATGTAGGCCACTATTGTGGTGTTGTCGCTCATCACCACCACAGAGTGACTTGCCAGGTCCTGTTGGAACTGTTAAAGGGCTAGAAAGACGGCCTTCATCTCTAGGATATTTATGTGGAGGTACCTTTCTGACTCTGACCAGAGCCCTGGGGTCCTGTGGTGCAGCACGTGGGCCCCACAACATTTTTTTTTAGGCGTCCAAAAACAGCATAAAATCCAGAGGGGAGGACGAGGAAATCCACTCTTTTCTTGTAGGTTCTCGTCTGGCACCCACCACAGAAGATCCGTCAGTTCCGCAGGTCCCATGGGGATCTGGATGTCCGGGGAGTCGTACGCTTGATTCCACCGGGACTCGAGTCGCCACTGGAAGGATCTCATCCTGAGGCGACCATTGGGAACTAGATGGGCCAGCGATGAAAGGTGACCGAGGAGACGTAACCACGATTGGGCTGGAAGTTCTTCTCGTCTGAGAAAAGGTCTTGCGACCTTCCTCAGCCTTGCTATCCTGTCGCCTGATGGGAAGGCTTTGTGGAGAGTGGTGTCTATAATCATGATTAAGTATACCAGTCTTTGAGTGGGAAGCAGTGAAGACTTCTCGAGATTTACCATGACCCCCAGATCTTGGCTAAGTCTCAGAAGTTTGTCCCAGTGTTAAAAAAGGGTTGACACCGAGTCTGATAGGATTAACCAGTCGTCCAGATAACGGAGGAGACGGATGCCAATCCTGTGTGCCCAAGATGATACTAGGGTGAACACTCTGGTGAAGACTTGTGGTGCTGTGGAAAGACCAAAGCACAGCACCTTGAACTGGTACATTCTGTTGTCTAGGCTGAATCTTAAGTACTTCCTTGAAGACGGATGGACTGGGATCTGGAAGTACGCATCCTTTAGGTCCAGTGTGCACATGAAGTCTTGTGGTCTTACTACTAGTCTGACCGTGTCTGCCGTCTCCATGCTGAACGGAGTTTGTTTGACAAACTTGTTCAGAGCCGAGAGGTCAATGACTGGTCTCCAGCCTCTAGACCCCTTCTTTACAAAAAAGTTGACTGAAGAAGCCTGGGGATCCGTCGAGGACATGTTGGAGAGCTCCCTTCTTCAACAGGGTCTGGACTTCTGCCCAAAGGACTTGCCCCATTGCCGATCCCATGGCAAGGGAGTTCAATGACACTGGATTCGTCGTCAGGGGAGGTAGAGATGTTATGAACGGGACGCGATATCTTAAGACTGATTACAAAGAATGCCCAGGAATCAGCCCCGAGTTGCTTCCACCTGTTTGAGCAACTTTGTAGGCATCCCCCCACTGGTGGAACTGCAGGGGGACTGCCTATCCTAGTGTTTGCGGCCTTGGCTGCTCCCTCTAGGATTTTTGCCTCCCCTGGGGGACTTTTTGCCTTTCCTTTCTTTGGCAGGAAAGGGCTTAGACACCAAAGTCTTCGCTGCTGTTGTCGTCGCAGTGGTCTTGACTGGATGGGACTGCTGTGGTGCTGGAGGCTTATAGGGCTTGGATGTTAAAGGCTTATGAAGGCGGAAATCTTGATGAGACTTCCTCCACCTCTCAGCGGCATGTTCCACATCCTTAGGCTCGAACAGGACAGATCCCTCTAGGGAGGAATGTCTGAGCCTATTTATCTCGGCGCTAGGGACCTTCTGATGGAATCTCTCAGCTACTGCCTCCCGACATTTCAGGATGGTATTTGCCCACAAGTTCGAGACTTTCTCGTGCGAGGACCTGGTACGCTCCTTGGAAAAATCCTCCGAAGGTATCAGGATACCTTAGGTCCCCAACCAGATATTGAGCCACGAAGTGGCTTGCATAGCACACTTCGCAACTTTCTCCTGCTTGAGGATCTCGGCTGCCGAGAAGGACCTGCCGGTTGGAGTCCCTCTCAAGAGGGACTCCCCCGGTTAGCTCTTCCAGCGAGTGGTGAAGTGGAAGAGCTAGACAAGGCTCCTCTAGGATCTCGAAGTACCTCCTCTGTTGTACGCAAGGAGGTGGGAGGAGCTTGTTGGTGGTACCGGAATGGTTGGAGGAGGACATCTCGGAGAGCTGTTGTGAGATCTTGTTCCTGGTATTCTTTACCCTTTGAGACCAGGGCAGGGCTGCACTGGTCTTTGAGGGTTTTAGAGTACCAAAGACGCGGTCTAAGACAATGTCTTTGCCCTCTCGAGGAGGGATCTCTGGGTCAGAAAACCCGTTGAGAGCCCTCGTTAGTCAGAACTTGCCAAAACGCATGTTATGACTCTTGCTGGTCTACTCCTGATGTAGGACTTGCAGCGAAGTCTCTCTCTATCCCCGAAGGCTCTTCTTGGGGAGAGTCACAGACATTTCCTGAGTGGCTAGTTGGCTCCATCCTAGTCCTAGTAGAGGACATAGGCAATGTTTTGGAGTCTTTATATTCCTTCCTGGGAAGGATATAAGACTCCAACATTGACTAGGGTGGCGTGTCCCTTCCAATCCCAGACTGAGTAGACACCTTGGCTCGAAGAGAGGTTTCCTCCATTGGTACGATGGGGGGAAAGTCTCTCCTCGCGTGATTCTCTTGGAGACGGGAAATCTTCATCCGAAAGGGAAGGAGAGGCAGTCTGAGGAATAGAAGGAACCTGCCTCGAAAGTCTGCATGGAGTCAATTTCGCCCTTGTGGAAGTGACTGCATCTGGGACTCCTCTTTTTCTCTTCAAAGGGGTAGAAGAAGCCATGGTTCTGTGTCCCAATTCAGAGAAGACAGGCTTGAAAGCCTGAGCTACAGCTCTGATCAGGGCACCGCACCATGGTTGTTGCTGACAGACATACCCTTTGAAGGGAAAGGGATTAAAGGATCCCTGGGAGGAGTTACAATCATTGGTGGGTTCGCCTGTGGTAGCTTTGGGGTCCTGGACCCCTCTGGAAGTTTCCCTTCTCCCACAATGCGCAGTGGCATGCGCTTGCAGGGAGGAGAATGAGGCGATGGCGACCTTGCCGTACATCGTTCATTAGGGTATGTAGTCTCGCGCGCGGGAGGACGATGGCGCCCGCGCGAGGGAGGACGATGGCGCCCGCGCGAGGGAGGACGATGGCGCCCGCGCGAGGGAGGACGATGGCGCCCGCGCGAGGGAGGACGATGGCGCCCGCGCGAGGGAGGACAATGGCGATGAAGCTCGCGCGAGGGGGAATATTGGCACTCGCGCACGGGAGACTGATGGCGCGCGGGCGCGCAGTATTATTACGAAGAGTACGTGGGCCCAGGAGTGTTCGCGCATGTCTGTGCCGGCCGTAGGGCACGCTCGCGCAGGAGAAAGTTCCCTAGTGCGCGGGCGCGCAATGGATACATGTGGGGCGGCGCGCCGAAGAATGTTGGCGCGCATCCCTCGGAGAAGATGGCCAGGCGTGCGTACATATCCTTACGGATACGCGTGGAAGAAGGCTGGCACGCAGGTGAGCGCTGGCGCATTGGTAAGGCTTGGCGCATTGGTAAGGCTTGGCGCGGGAGAAGACAGCATGGCTGACTTCCCAGAAGGCCTGCTATCATTTTACCTGGCGCGTAGGATGGTGTGCAGCATGACGCGCAGGAGTTAGATGTTGAGTGCGTATGCGCAAGTGCAGGAGAATGCTAGCGCGCGGGAGAGCGTGGGCGCCTAGGGGAGTGCTGGCGTGCAGGAGCGCGCCACTGCGCAGTAGATTGATGGCGTGCAGGAGCGCGCCACTGCGCAGTAAATTGATGGCGTGCAGGAGCGCAGTAGATTGATGGCGTGCAGGAGCGCGCCACTGCGCAGTAAATTGATGGCGTGCAGGAGCGCAGTAGATTGATGGCGTGCAGGTGAGTGTTGGCGCGCAGATGGGCGCGGGCGCGTAGAAGACTGTTGGCGCGTGGGCGTAGTTTGTGCAGGGGGCGCAGGAGAACGTGGGCGTATATGTGCATGAGGGCGCGCATAGCGAATGGAGCTATGCTCATGTTGGAGTGTATGTACCTGTTGGTGCCTGACGAGCTACTAAAGAGCGCTTGTCAGGTCTTGTGGGCGCATCGCGCGTATGTTGTTCGCGCGCAACAGCACGCTTGGGTGGAGCATTGTTAGGCCCATGCAGAAACGGCGACGGTAGGTCTGTCGGGGGGAGGGTCGACGTGTCTTTTAAAAGGACGACCTTCCACTGAAGGTGATCGCAAACGATCTGCAGAAAGGTCCAGGAACAATGCAGGTGCAGTGACGGATGACTGGTCTAGAGGCTCCTCTGCGAAGGACTGCATTGAAGATGTTGAACCAAAGAGGCGCCTCCTCACCGCAGGTGAAGGAAGGCCTCTATGGCGAAGAGGAAGGCGAGCCTTCCGATGAATGCGCCCTCTGGGGGCCGTTGGATCAGCAAGCTGACCTTCTGCAGTCCTCCGAAGAGTAGTCTCTGTAAGTGAACTCCCCCGAGGGAGAGAAACACTAGCAGGAGAGACTGCCGATGGACTTAGTTTCCCCCTCATAGGTTGACCAGGAACGGGAGAAACTAAGCCGTCAGCTACCGTTGAGTTTAGAGTAGAAGAGATGGGCGAGACCGCATTGGATACCTCGACACCACAACTTCGACAAGAGACAGAGGATCAACCTCTGACAGCGACGACGAATGCTTGACAGCGGCACCCGATCGAATGTAGTTGAGCAAAATCTCCTTGGAGGGCGAACCCGTAAGCCCCAAAGCTGAAATAAGGAGGTTAGTGACATATCCTCCCCCGGGGGGAGAGGTGGAGCTGCTTCACTAGGGGAAGCAACGTTATCTCTCGAGACCCGAGGTTGGTTAATACATCGGTCTACACTACCACTCGATGGTCTCTCGAAAGAGACCGACCGAGTAGGAGCTTTGGAGGAGGTTTGAGCAACGAAAGAAGAGGCCTTGGGTTTTTCTCCTTTCGAAGCAACCTTCGAAGGAGAAATATCTCGTTTGGACTAATTCCGTCGTCGCGAAAACCTCTCCCACTGGGAAGCAGACCACTCCCTACACTAACTACCCTCCCCTACCCCGCTAACTAGCGGTGTGGGTAGTAAACGATCGTTAAAAATTAATGGCTCGTCACTTCAGCTATGACGAAAGTAATACCCCTATCAAATAGCGTGGCTTGTATTCCAGTTACGGAACAAACATGGTATTACACTAAATCTAAAAATATATTGAATTATTCTTGTGACTGTAGCATGTTGGAATTGAAGCAGATGGAAAAAAAAAAAATGACTTGTGAAGCAACTTCAGAGAACTTGTGTATGAATAATGTTATTTTCATTAGTAAAATAAATTTTTGAATATACTTACCCGATGATCATGTAGCTGTCAACTCTGTTGCCCGACAGAAATCTACGGTCGGGATACGCCAGCGATCGCTATACAGGTGGGGGTGTACACAACAGCGCCATCTGTGAGCAGGTACTCAAGTACTTCTTGTCAACAAGAACTCAATTTTCTCCTCGGTCCACTGGTTCTCTATGGGGAGGAAGGGTGGGTCCTTAAATTCATGATCATCGGGTAAGTATATTCAAAAATTTATTTTACTAATGAAAATAACATTTTTCAATATTAATCTTACCCGATGATCATGTAGCTGATTCACACCCAGGGTGGTGGGTGGAGACCAGCATACATGTTAACAAAGAAGCTAAGTATCCCGTATTTCATTTTATTAGTTATTCAAAAATAACATAAAATAAATAAGTACCTGGTAAGGAAGACGACTTGAACCATTACTCTGCCTTTATTAAGTACGTCTTCCTTACTGAGCGTAGCGGTCCTCTTAGGATGCTGAACGACTCTTAGGTGCTGAAGTATAAAGGGCTGCAACCCATACTAAAGGACCTCATCACAACCTTTAACCTCGGCGCTTCTCAAGAAAGAATTGACCACCCGCCAAATCAACAAGGATGTGGAAGGCTTCTTAGCCGACCGTACAACCCATAAAAAGTATTCAAGAGAAAGGTTAAAAAGGTTATGGGATTATGGGAATGTAGTGGCTGAGCCCCCGCCTACTACTGCATTCGTTGCTACGAATGGTCCCAGGGTGTAGCAGTTCTTGTAAAGAGACTGGACATCTTTGAGATAGAATGATGCGAACACTGACTTGCTTCTCCAATAGGTTGCATCCATAACACTCTGCAGAGAACGGTTCTGTTTGAAGGCCACTGAAGTAGACACAGCTCTCACTTCATGTGTCCTTACCTTCAGCAAAGCAAGGTCTTCTTCCTTCAGATGAGAATGTGCTTCCCTAATCAGAAGCCTGATTAGTAAGAAACTGAGTTCTTAGACATTGGAAGAGAAGGCTTCTTGATAGCACACCATAAGGCTTCTGATTGTCCTCGTAAAGGTTATGACCTTTTTAGATAGTACCTAAGAGCTCTAACTGGGCAAAGTACTCTCTCCAGTTCGTTCCCCACCAAGTTGGACAGGCTTGGGATCTCGAACGACTTAGGCCAAGGACGTGAAGGAAGCTCGTTTTAGCAAAAAACCGAGCTGCAAGGAACATGTAGCCGTTTCAGATGTGAAAACTATGTTCCTGCTGAAGGCATGGATCTCACTTACTCTTTAAGCTGTTGCCAAGCACACGAGGAAAAGAGTTTTTAATGTGAGGTCCTTAAAAGAGGCTGATTGGAGAGGTTGAAATCTTGATGACATAAGGAACCTTAGGACCACGTCTAGATTCCAGCCTGGAGTGGACAACCGACGTTCCTTTGAGGTCTCAAAAGACCTAAGGAGGTCCTGTAGATCTTTGTTGGTGGAAAGATCCAAACCTCTGTGGCGGAAAACCGCTGCCAACATACTTCTGTAACCCTTGATCGTAGGAGCTGAAAGGGATCTTACGTTCCTTAGATGTAACAGGAAGTCAGCAATCTGGGTTACAGTGGTACTGGTTGAGGAAACTGCATTGGCCTTGTACCAGCTTCGGAAGACTTCCCATTTAGACTGATAGACTCTGAGAGTGGATGTCCTCCTTGCTCTGGCAATCGCTCTGGCTGCCTCCTTCGAAAAGCCCCTAGCTCTTGAGAGTCTTTCGATAGTCTGAAGGCAGTCAGACGAAGAGCGTGGAGGTTTGGGTGTACCTTCTTTACGTGAGGTTGACGTAGAAGGTCCACTCCTAGAGGAAGAGTCCTGGGAATGTCGACCAGCCATTGCAGTACCTCTATGAACCATTCTCTCGCGGGCCAGAGGGGAGCAACCAACGTCAGCCGTGTCCCTTTGCGAGAGGCGAACTTCTGAAGTACCCTGTTGACAATCTTGAACGGCGGGAATGCATACAGGTCGAGATGGGACCAATCCAGCAGAAAAGCATCCACGTGAACTGCTGCTGGGTCTGGAATCGGAGAACAATACAACGGGAGCCTCTAGGTTATCGAGGTAGCGAACAGATCTATGGTTGGCTGACCCCACAGGGCCCAAAGTCTGCTGCAAACATTCTTGTGAAGGGTCCACTCTGTGGGGATGACCTGACCCTTCCGGCTGAGGCGATCTGCCATGACATTCATATCGCCCTGAATGAACCTCGTTACCAGCGTGAGCTTTCGATCTTTTGACCAGATGAGGAGATCCCTTGCGATCTAGAACAACTTCCACGAATGAGTCCCTCCCTGCTTGGAGATGTAAGCCAAGGCTGTGGTGTTGTCAGAGTCCACCTCCACCACCTTGTTAAGCTGGAGGGACTTGAAGTTTATCAAGGCCAGAAGAACCGCCAACAGCTCCTTGCAATTGATGTGAAGTGTCCTTTGCTCCTGATTCCATGTTCCCGAGCATTCCTGTCCGTCCAAAGTCGCACCCCAGCCCGTGTCTGATGCGTCCGAGAAGAGACGGCGGTCGGGTTTCTGAACAGCCAAAGGTAGACCTTCCTTGAGAAGAAAGCTGTTCTTTCACCACGTTAGAGTAGACCTCCTCTCTTCGGAAACAGGAACTGAGACCATCTCTAGCGTCATGTCCTTTATCCAGTGAGCAGCTAGATGATACTGAAGGGGGCGGAGGTGGAGTCTCCCTAACTCGATGAACAGGGCCAGCGATGAAAGTGTCCCTGTTAGACTCATCCACTACCTGACTGAGCATCGGTTCCTTCTCAGCATGCTCTGGATGCATTCTAGGGCTTGGTAGATCCTTGGGGCCGATGGAAAGGCCCGAAAAGCTCGACTCTGAAGCTCCATACCCAGGTAGACAATGGTCTGGGATGGGACGAGCTGGGACTCCTCTAAATTGACCAGGAGGCCCAGTTCCTTGGTCAGATCCATAGTCCATCTGAGATTCTCCAGACAGCGACGACTTGTGGGAGCTCTTAAAAGCCAGTCGTCTGACGGAGCCGGACACAAGATCATGGTACTGCTGCACAGTCTGTGAACTGTCAACCATGGGGAAGCGAGGAAGTACAGCGACAACCCGAAACTGTCTAGACTGTCTGGGTAGTACAGACAACTCCTTATCGGGTTGCTGAGGTTGCCGCACTGCGTCACAACAAGTCACCTCTGCTGGTTGTTGAACGTCTTCCCAGTGACACACTGACTCCGTAAACAAAAATCCTCTAACAAGGACTAAGCTTGGACTGCATGTCTTGCAACAAAGCTCAAGGTCTATGGGAGCAGGTGTGGCAACAGACGGGGTTAGCGACTGAAGCGGAACCATTACCCTCCCTGGAAGCATGTTATGCTTAAATAAAAGTCCATAGGAGGCTAAGCAGCTTAAGGCTCCTCTCCAAATGACAGAGTCCTCAAGGGAATATCAGAAGGAGGGAGAATAGCACTTTCTCATCTACAGGAACCATATCCGAGAAAAGCTAAGTTCTTTCAGTGAGGGTTTCACTGGTGCAAAAGCAGCAGACCAGAAGGCAACGTTATGAAACTGCTTGACAGTCTTGTGAGTTGGCAACAACCAAAGATGTGTGACTGAGGAGCATGCGGTAAGGTATGCAGAGCATGCTGTAAGGTATGCAGAGCATGCTGTAAGGAATGCAGAGCATGCTGTAAGGAATGCAGAGCATGCTGTATGCAGAGCATAGTATGCAGAGCATGCTGTAAGGTATGCAGAGCATGCTGTAAGGTATGCAGAGCATGCTGTAAGTTATGCAGAGCATGCTGTATGTAGAGCATGCTGTAAGGTATGCAGAGCATGTTGCATGGCATGCGGCTTATGCTGCATGGGATGAGGCTCATGCTGCATGGGATGAGGCTCATGCTGCATGGGATGAGGCTCATGCTGCATGGGATGAGGCTCATGCTGCATGGGATGAGGCTCATGCTGCATGGGATGAGGCTCATGCTGCAAGGGATGAGGCTCATGCCGCATGGGTTGAGGAGGATGCCGCATAGTATGAGGCTCCTGCCTCATGGGTTGAGGAGGTTGCCGCATAGCATGAGGCTCCTGCCTCATGGGTTGAGGAGGATGCCGCATAGCATGAGGCTCCTGCCTCATGGGTTGAGGAGGATGCCGCATAGCATGAGGCTCCTGCCTCATGGGTTGAGGAGGTTGCCGCATAGCATGAGGCTCCTGCCTCATGGGTTGAGGAGGATGCCGCATAGCATGAGGCTCCTGCCTCATGGGTTGAGGAGGTTGCCGCATAGTGCTGGAACCCGGCAACTCCCGATGCGGCAACTCACGCATGAAAGCAGGAGGCGCAGCAAGAACATGCGTTTGGCAGGGTGGACTGCGCATCGGAGGTGGAGCTCTCACAGGTGGAGGGTGGGAGCAGGCAGCCGCAGTATCTGCTGAGCGCACAACCTCGGCGGGTTGTAGGTTAACAGGCTGCATTGTCAACCTTCCAGCATGATACTCCTGTATGAAGGAGCAAGCTGAGACTGTATAGTCTGCAGCATGGACCACTAGGGTCTATGAAAGACAACAACAAACGGAGCTACTGTCCGTTGAGACTGAGGGTCTAAAACAGCTGGTGCGGCAACAGACGGAGTTACTGCCTGTTGCGGTACCACCTTGCCTCTCTGGGAGGTGTGCAGTTGTCGTACTGCAGCAAGTCCGAACTGACCCAGTGGCTACACCTAGGCCGTTGGACTTGCGCGGAAGGGACCGACTTGCACTTAAAAGCTGCAAGATTTGGTCCATGGTTTCTGCGAGAAACCTCTTCCGCAGACGAGGAATAAATGGGCTCTCTCGTCTTTGTGTGGGTGGGGTGATCACGTCGGCTACGTGAGTGGATACACCCGAAACCACGGAGGGAAACGTCTGTTCGTCGATCAAGGCCTGATGAACCCATAAGTCCTTCGACATTACTTCTCCCCTGGGCTTGGGAGCTTGTAAGAGGTCCCAGACTAGGCGAACAACTGGCACGAACAGACGAACCCTCGAACGCAACACTGTAACACTTTGCGCTTATCACTTTATCACTTTTGTTTTTCTGTTTGCACTTATTTCACTGAACTCGAAACTTTAAGTGGTTTGTACCTGAAACACGCAATCCTATCCTTCATTAAAAGTTAGTAATTGCGAAAACAGTATTACAATGTAACAGAAAAACATAATGAAAGATAAAGAATTCAGTGGCTGGAAAAGAGACTAAACACTAGATCAAATAAACTACGTTTAAAATCTCTCACCGCATAAAGCCTGGGAACAAGAATAAAACTCTAGAAACGTTTTACCTTCTTCCCCTAAAGACTAGGGAGAAGAGCAAAAACGATAACGTTACCCGCTTGAACGAAACGTTTATCCTCCTCTCTCTCCCTCCGTCTCTATCTCTCTCTCTCTCTCTCTCTCTCTCTTGACTTAGAACCTGAGAGATGAGCCCAATTATATATATCGTTAAACATATTATTGTTAAAGGAAAAAAACTGAAAGATTTCCCAAATAAAAAGTTCCTTTATTAGAATTAAAACCATTTAAGCTAAGAAAGAATGAACAAAACGCTAGAATCGGTTTACTCTTACTGCAACGTGAAACCGTGAATACTCTCTCTCTATCGTAACGATAGAGCGCAAGTTGAACGTTCTGAACGTCAACAACTGCGGAGACAAAACAAAACGTTAGTTCAACTTTGAAAACAGTACGAGACTATCAAAGAAATTCTTTCAAAAACATTAAAATTAAAATAGCATAAAATCTTAACAGGCAAAAACGATATGACGGGCTCAACGTTAATTAACTTCGGTTCCAAGAAAAGACCGCCTACTATTAGGAAAGGTCGCATATAAACAAACATAAAAATTAATTTTTATAAGTTTATAATAAAAGGAAGTTAATCGAAGAGGCCTATAAAAGGCGGAGAGATATAAAATAAATCTATAACTTTGTTAAGCAAAATTAAGAAAGAGAGTCTATACTCTCTTCGACACCAACACTTTCGTCTAAGGGAAGGGTCGGCCATTTAAAAGTGAAAGAGAGTTCATACTCTCTTCGTCACCAAAATTAAATCAAATTAATTCCAAAAACTTGCTAAGCTAAAGATAAAGCTTCCTGAATAGCGAAGGCTAAACTCTAGAGCAAATACATCACCAAATCGTGAACAATAACTCCAGAATCAACAGCGTATCCAAGTAGGTCTAGCCGGTGGCACGACAGAGGAAAAATTGAGTTCTTGTTGACAAGAAGTACTTGAGTACCTGCTCACAGATGGCGCTGTTGTGTACACCCCCACCTGTATAGCGATCGCTGGCGTATCCCGACCGTAGATTTCTGTCGGGCAACAGAGTTGACAGCTACATGATCATCGGGTAAGATTAATATTGAAAATTTGGAAGCTCTTAATTGGTTAAAAAAGCCAGCTCATGTTCATGTCGAATAAAAAAAGCTGTCAAAAAGTAACAATGCATGCGCAATAACCAACATAAATCACTGAAAAGTAAACAATCAGCTTAGAAAATTAAGTAGTGTTCACATTTTAGTCAATCGATACAGGGGTTATGCCCCAGGCCCCCCCTAGTCATAAAAAAAATGCCAAAATAGCCAACACTTGTTTAATTCTCATAGTGAATTCTATTTTCGTTAAAAAATAAATGGAAAATATATAATACTTTCTTTCTAGCCAAATACATGAGCCATATTTTCTCCCTACTTATGTTGTGATTTTCCATTTCTACCATGAATATTGGGCCAAACACCTGTACATAAGTTTTCCTACCTCCCATATAATAACAATTATGGGGGACCCCAGTGAGAAACTGGGTTACTGGGTGGGAAAACTGGGGTACTGGGTGGGAAAACTGGGGTACTGGGTGGGAAAACTGGGGTACTGGGTGGGAAAACTGTGGTATTGGGTGGTATAACAAGTGATTTGCAGCAATATTAAATTGTTAGAAATGCACAATAATTGGCATGAAGTTGAAGTATCATATTACCTATGATTCACATGTTTATTCGCTAACAAATAAACGATCTCACTGCTCCTCTGTTCTGGCAAGCAGTACATAAATGTGCTGTGAACGTCATACATGCAAGTTACTATCAAAGTATCAATTTTATGACAAATTCAAAGATAATTTGTATTTTCCCTAATACAAAACTGTAGTTATTTATGTGGATAATCTTTCGGCAAAGCTGGAAGGTAGCCGTAATATTTTAATTGTGGAGTGGCAAGCCTACCTAAACACTTGCTGTGGGTAGGTAGGGGTGGAGGGGGTACCCAACGACCTACTGTATAACTAACAGCTCAGTGAATCATGTCACTTTTTTATTGCAGGCAGGACTTATCGGGGAACAGGTGATAGCAAGACAAAATATAAAACTCCCGGTTTGTATTAGGGAAAAAATACAAATGATCTATGAATTTGTCATTTGTTCCCACACTTACAAACCTTACATTATTTATATGGATGACTCACCCTTAGGTAGGTGGTAAGTACAACTAGTGGCTTAGTCATTGACCCACGTTTGCCTAGTACAGTGTTAGACTGTGGTCTTGGGAAAACCTTGCCACCTCGCTTATCAAATCAAAGCGAGACTGATAGCAGCCTGAGCTACATTATTGTTGTGAGATATAGCATATGAATGTCTAGGTAAGATGCCTGGAGTCTAAATAGGAAACTTACACATAATTAAGACATTTCCCAATGCCTACCTAGCAGGAAGCATTGGGGACGTGTACAAGTATAAATGTTAACTATACTAGATTACACACGGGAAATGGTTATTACCTGCAGAAGTTGAAGCCAGCTTGCATAGGGACCTATGGAGCTGTATCCCAAATGAGGGGAAGATGAAAAAAGGAAAAATGCCAGACACTTTCATGCATCCCAGACTTAACCCAGGTTATCAATACTCTCAACCATCTGTTACTTGACCAACAATGTGCTAGAGGTCATTCTAAACCACCTGTTGTGCAGTTACCACAAGACCGATAAGAGAACGTATCGAGTCTCCTGTGGGTCACGTCTCGTAGATAGTGGGTGGTGAAGGTCGTCTGACGCTTCCACACGCCCTCTTTTAAAACTTGCAACCTGGAATAATTGCGTTTGAATGCCAGGGACATAGTGATGCCCCTGACATCATGAGCCCTAGTTCTATGAGCTGGAGGAGGGTTCTGATTTAGAGAATGGTCAATGACCCTAGGGATCCAAGCCAAAATGGTGTATTTGGTTACCTCCTCTTCCTTTAACCCGAACTAACAAATAATGCTGCTAGTCGAGGCTGGGTTGGTGCAGTGCGTTTAAGATATCGTAAACTCCTCACTGGATATAGTAATAATTGAATATGGATCATTGGTTGAAGAACATAGATTCTTAATATGAAAGGGCGTAAATCAAGGGTCCAGTACCCCGGGATTTTGAGTCTTAACAATGAACACAGGGATGAAGCCGAGTGCCACCTCCCACCATCCCCTTGAATGGGTGATGGCGTATGAGACCATGAAGTTCGCGAACTCTCTTTGCCGAAGCTAAAGCAAGTAGGGAGCCATCTTCAAAGTGAGATTACGGTTTATTGCATGGCATAATGGTTCGTATGAAGATCCCTTCAGGGAGCAAGACGCGAAACACTTCCAAGGAGGAGGTCTTACCTCTGACTTGGGGCAAGTGATCTCATAACTTTGTATGAGTAAGGAAACCGGTAATTTTTCATAATAAACCCACCCAGCGCTTTAGTTGTTATATGTGTTTTTGTCAGGTAAAACGTGAAAATAAATTCTTGTCAATACATTATCCTCGCAAATACGTAACGAGAAAAAAAATTAAATTAACTTACGGTAAATACAGATTTTTTCTAAGTACCTTTTTTATCTTCACAGTGACACGGAGAGTAGCTCCTGTTACTTCGTATGTTCATTCCTATTCGATTAAGCTCCACCCCTTGGCGCATTGATAATTTTCGCCTGATTGCGCCAAAGTCGTGGTTATCCACGACCCTACTGCGCGTGCATGAAAAAAAAAAAAAAATTTCTCCCATTTTGCGGGCTCTGTAATATGAATTGGCCTATCAGAATCTAGATACATTATAATCTCACCATTTCATTGGTCCTTGATGAAAAACGTTATTCATGCATATCCGTGAAGCCCGCTCATTTTCAAATTACAAAACACTCCTTGGCCGCTTGACCGTTCATTAGTTCAGTGATGGCGACTGTGTACTGGTTGTGAATTTACCACATATGAGGCTATTAGACTATTTTTAACAAATAATGAAGAAACTTTAAAATTTTTGCGTAATCACAGTAGGCTCCCTTTAGAAATAACTTGCCCGAAGTGTTACAAATCGTGTTCTTTGCGACCTGATCGCCATTGTTGGCAGTGTCACGGTAAATTCAATTATCTGTTTTTAGCATTTATATTTTTTATATATTTGCAGGTAGAACCTTGGCTAAGGACTGTGACCTGGGAAGGTTTGTGACCTGGGAAGGGGGTCCTGGGGCTTGCCCCCAGCTAGGGGTTGTGACCTGGGAAGGGACTAGAGGTTGTGACTTGGGAAGGGGCTAGAGGTTGTGACCTGGGAACTACTAGATTAGGTTAGGTGGGTTTGTTAGGTTCTGTACCCTTTTGTACCCTATATATGTTGTGTTAAGGGTATATAGAAAAATGCTTTAAAACACATTTTATTTAATTAATTTACTAAAAAATAATGTAATTTAATAAAAACATTATTTATCGATTTCTAAGGGTTTGCAGTGATATTGTAGGGGAATTTGGTAAATTCAAGGGGATTTCAGTAATTCGTGGTTCCCGCGTATCGCAATATACGGCTGAGCACAGATCCGTTGAACATTCAATAGATAACGGGACTCAGAAGAAAAAGGGCCAACGATAGTTTTCGTTGAGTGCTGTTCCCCATATTTTTTCATGAAATAAAATTTTTTTTTCATTATTTTTCTTGTTGTTTTGTTGTGTTTTGCCGTTATTCTCTTCCGCAATTCGTTATTTTTCAATACCCAACCTGTTCTTCTCTAAATTACTGTTGGGTGGCGATACTCAGAAAATTATACATTCGCGGAAGTTAATAACATCAGAACACAACAAAACAAGAAAACTAACAAAAAAAAATATTTTTTCATGAAAAAAGCGGTGGGTGGGTTTATTACGAAAAATTACTAGAAAACCTCCAGTGAAGAGGAAAGGTCTACTCCTTTCAGGCTAAAGGCTAGGTTTAAGGCTGAGCCATACACTTTCACCGCCGAGACTGCGAGGAGTTTTTCCTCTCGAAGGTATAAAAGGAATTCCGCTATTACTGGAATAGTGGCCTCAAGGGGACAGATACCCCTTCAACAACACCAGCCACAGAAGACTGTCCACTTTGCCTGGTATACAGAGGCAGAGGACTTCCACAAGTCACCAGACATCCTCTTTGCAACTTGTTGCGAAAAACCTCTCTGATAGAGGAGGTGCTGGACAGTCTCCAGGCTGGAAGCCGTAAAGATGGGACGCTATTGTAGAAGATGTTCGTGTGTGGTTTGAGGCGCAAGGCGCAGAAGGTCCGGAAACCATTCTGCATGATGCCATAGTGGAGCTATTACGGCCATCATTAAGTTGTTGGATGCTCTAGTCTTGCTGAGCACTTGTCTCATCAGACAGAATGGGGGAAAGGAGTAAAGTGAACCCTCGCTACTTCGCGGTTTGACAATCGCGGATTCACCACTTCGCGGGTTTTTCCCATAACCCATATATATATACATATCGCGGATTTTCCGGAAAATTCGAAAATACCGCGAAATCTGAAGACAACCAAATACGATATTTTGTTACCTGTAATTCCATTAATACTGTAATTAGTAATATCTGCTCTTACTGATTGTTCATTGCATTACATATATATAATTCAGCACAGAAAGAAATAAAACACGAAAAGAGAATGTGATCATACGATAATACAGTACTGTATACAGTACTTAGTAAAATTAAATCGAACATGAAATGCAAATCAGATGCAGTCATACCATATTAGAATGGTGTAAGGCTGCTGTTGACTACTACTGTACGTACAGTACTACAAATGTAATGGATGTGCTTCTTTTCCATGAATCTTTTGTATGTATACGTACGTAGTACTGCATCCAATAATATTCTTTGTTGCAAAAATCACATTTCGAATAAGCGTACGAGAGAGAGATAGAGATAGAGAGAGAGAGACACACACATCCTACAGTACAACAAAAGCGTAAAATAGCGTACGTAAAGCTGTATTATTATTACAGTACTGTATTGTTATTATTATTATTATTGTTGTTGTTGTTGTTAATAAAATTATTATTGTTATTATTATTATCATTATTATTACTGTATTACTGTACTGTACTGTATTATCATACGATAATTCAGTACTGTATACAGTACGTAGTAAAATTAAATCGAACATGAAACGCAAATCAGATGCAGTCATACAATATTAGAATGGTGTAAGGCTGCTGTTGACTACTACTGTACGTACAGTACTACAAATGTAATGGATGTGCTTCTTTTCCATGAATCTTTTGTATGTATACGTACGTAGTACAGTACTGCATCCAATAATATTCTTTGTTGCAAAAATCACATTTCGAATAAGCGTACGAGAGAGAGAGAGAGAGAGAGAGAGAGAGAGAGAGAGAGAGAGAGAGAGAGAGAGAGAGAGACATCCTACAAAAGAATAAAACACTGTAGCATACGTAAAGCTATTAAATATTGTTATTATTATTGTTGTTGTTGTTAATAAAATTATGATTGTTATTATTATTATCATTATTATCATTATTATTACAGTACTGTACTGTATTATTATCATTATTTATTATTATTATTATTAATCTACGTACGTTCGGTATGCGCGGGGCATCTTGTATGAGTTGGTAACCTACGCATCATATACTGTAAGACGGGTTGTGATTGGTTCAAGCGCTGATAGATGACGAATCAGAACTCAAGTTTTGTTATCTAGCCTGTGATTGGTGTTTTGCCATCATCTCCAACCCGCAGCATCTAGGTTCTCGCGGGCCCGGATCGTCCACTCTCTGTTCCCGCGTATCGCTGAGTACACGTTCTTAAGTTTGTGAATCTGTGCTGTGTGCGACTTTTTTAAGTTGAACTTTTTGTCAAATCCTACTGTAATGGCTCCCAAGCGTTCTGCTTCTCTTAAGGCTGGAAGTGAGCCTAAACGCCACCGAAGGATGATGACGATAGCTGAGAAGGTTACGCTCCTCGATATGTTAAAAGATGGTAGAAGTTACGCGTCCGCTGGGCGCCATTTTGGCATCAAAGAATCTACTGTTCGCTATATCAAGAAGGACGAGGCGAACATTAGAAAGACGGCTGCAATCACCTTTAGCAGATCAGCGAAGCGAGTCGTTACAACGCGTAATAAAACGATCGTACGCATGGAAGGTGCTTTAGCTGTGTGGATTGCCGACTGCCGGAAGAAGAACATAGCCTTGGATACGAACACCATCCAAACAAAGGCTTTGAGCTTATGAGAACTTTGCTGCAAAGGAACCTAAAGACGACGACGGCAACCATGCTGAAGATGATGATGATGCAGATGATCCTCAACCAGGGACATCCACTGATTCCCAGCCTCAGAAACGTTTTTCCGCCAGCAAAGGATGGTTCGCGAAGTTTCAGAAACGCTTCGCCCTGAAAAGCGTTTCCCTGCATGGGGAGGCTGGTTCGGCTGACACTGCCGCTGCTGAAACTTACGTGAACCAGACGTTCAAGAATATTATCGCCGAAGGTGGATACAAGCCGGAACAAGTCTTTAATATGGATGAGACCGGCTTGTTTTGGAAGAGAATGCCGTCGCGAACTTTCCTGTTCAAAGAGGAAGCCAAAGCCTCTGGCTTTAAAGCATTCAAGGATCGCGTTACCCTCGTGATGTGTGGCAATGCTGCTGGATTTTTGCTAAAGCCGGGGCTTATTTATAAGTCGAAAAATCCTCGCGCTTTGAAAAATAAAAATAAGAATCTCCTTCCCGTGTACTGGATGCATAATCAAAATGCATGGATTACGAAGATGCTGACCTCCAACTGGTTCCATCAGTGTTTTATCCCGCAAGTCAGCAAATATCTCTTAGAGAAGGGCTTGCCATTCAAGATCCTTCTCCTTATGGATAACGCTGGTGGACACGCAACTGACCTGTCGCATGAGGGCATTCAGGTTGAGTTCCTGCCACCCAACACCACGTCATTAATTCAACCGATGGACCAGGGGGTTATCAGGGCATTCAAGGCCCTCTACACGAAGAACACCTTGGCGGACCTCGTTGCGTGTGTGGATGCTGCCCAAGATGATGAGGATGAAGATTTTAACTTGAAGGCGTACTGGCGGCAGTACACCATAGCCACGTGCCTGCAGAATATTCAGAAGGCACTTCAAGAGATGAAACCTGCAACTGTGAATGCGAGCTGGAAGAAGTTGTGGCCCCAGATTGTTTACGACGACGAGGGATTTACACCTGCTGAAATCCAACACTCTGCAGTACGCAAATCTGTGCAGTTGGCTGCCATAATTGGAGGTGACGGGTTTGGCGACATGACGACTGAAGACGTCAACGAGTTGTTGGACTGCCATTCCCAGCCCCTAACTGACGCAGACCTCGAAGACCTGACGAAATCGGCAAGCGAAGAAGAGAGTGAAACCCAGGAAGAGACCCCAGAAAATGTCGAAGAAACGGGCTTAACATTAGAACGGCTTGCCAAGGCCTGCAACCATGCGAAGGAGTTGAAAGAAATGTTGCAAGAGTGGGACGAGGATATGGTTCGCTCGATGCAATTCTGCAACAAGATCGATGAAGACATGACTCCCTACAAAATGCTCTTGGATCGAAAAAAGAAGCAGCGGCAACAACTTCCGATCACAATGTTCTTCCAGCCTCGCAAAAAAGAGCTAGTTCCTCCTGCTAGTACGCCTTCGGAAGAAATTGAAGAAGTTTCCCAGGAAGAAGTTGAAGAGGTGTCCCAGGAAAACACACCTCCGTCTGAAGAGATGTAAAATACTACCTGGCTGCACAGTAGAACACATCATCAGCTTCATCATCATCATTTCTACTGTGCAGCAAATTCATCGCCATCATCATTCAAGTTTTTCTTCAACTTCTTTCGTGGTGAGTACAGTAACAATCTTTATTTTTTACTTTAATATTCTTACATTCTAAAACTGTATTTGTGCCTGTTTTATAGTTTAGTACTGTACGTACTGTATGCATTAAGTTAAAGGGAAGGTTTTAAAAGTCTACATGTTGTAACCTATCATATTTTTTTTGTTTAAAATTTACATTTACGTACGTAAAACAATCTCTCTCTCTCTCTCTCTCTCTCTCTCTCTCTCTCTCTCTCTCTCTCTCTCTCTCTCTCTCGTAAATTGATTTTTTGTTTAAAATTTACATTTACTGTACGTACGTAAAACAATCTCTCTCTCTCTCTCTCTCTCTCTCTCTCTCTCTCTCTCTCTCTCTCTCTCTCTCTCTCTCTCTCTCTCTCTCGTAAATTGTTTACCTGCTTTGCTACGTACAATACTGTATGTGCTGTACAGTACTGTATGATTTTATATAGATACGGTAAATTATATTTGTAAGGTAACATATTTTGTAAATGCTTTTACTGTAAATACTGTACTGTATCATTATTTATCACTATCATCATGCGCGTTAAATGCCTTGTTTGTTCTGAGCGTGGTTGTTTACTGAGCGTACAGTACTTTATGACGCCGTCGTTTCAGGCGGCGTCATAAAGAAAAACATTTCATTTGGAAGTCCTAAGAAAAATACGCAAACTAAAACATTGGTAATAAAAAAATCAACATACAGTACTGTATAATCAATATAATCGATGCAAAAACTAACCTATACATATATGTGTACACTAAATGAGTTTGTTTCTTCATTATGATCAGAGATGAACGTAAACATAACATTGGTTGCCATTTTTTATCGTGCTTTTTAGGTGTTTAGGAAACGCATGATATAAAATCGCCTTTAATATTTGTGCCTGTTTTAGTTTAGGGTGCTGTAGTACATGCATTAAGTGTTCTGTACATTAAAGGGTGGTTTGTTAACAGTACTACGTACAAGGGAAGGTTTTAAAAGTCCGAATATACATGTTAAATAAATAGGTAAATATGATGTCACTACTTCGCGGAATTTCACCTATCGCGGCCGCGTCTGGAACCTATCTACCGCGATAAACGAGGGTTCACTGTACACGTCGATGTTCTCTCACCGTTGTTGAAATGCATCCTACCACAGAGTGAGGGTCTGGGATTGGGGAGCAGTACTTCAGGAGCCTGAAGTACAGGGACGTTGTGAACAGATCCACTATCAGGAAACTCCACAGTCAGACTTTGCTGGCTATCAGAGGATTCAAAGACCATACGGAGACCACTATCAGTCTCTCTCTGCTCAGCCTGTCAGCAAGCACAATCCTCTTGCCAGGAATGAAGCGAACTGATAGGGAAATCGAATGATCTTCTGACCATTGTAGAATCTCTACTGCAAGATGGCATAGGGGCTGCTTAAAGGTACTGCCTTGTTTATTAAGCCACTACTGTGGTGTTGTCGCTCATTTACACCACAGAGTGACCCGCCACCAACTGATAGAACTGCTGGAGAGCTAGAAAGGCTGCTCTCAATTCCAAGATATTTATGTGCTGGTAAGGGAGAACAGCTTATTTACAGTGGAAGAAAGGTCAAATTCATTGAAAGCACATTACTTACAGTAGGAAAAGTGGTTTTTTCTCTTGGAAATTTACTTCCGTGTTCTAGAATCTTACCGAAAATGACTATCTTAGTAAGCAAATCAATTAGAACTTAAAGAGCTGACCCTATATTATATCTATATGGGGTACGTTTCCAAATTAACATTGAATATCGACAAACAAGACACTTACCGTTCGGTGGTACGAGGTTATGCACACCTGCTTTTGAGTTTAAACATGAAAATATAAAATGAGAAGATAAATCACTAAAGTATAAACGTTACCATAATTATATCCATGAGGATGATGGTTAATGAACAATCAATAATTGTTAGGGTTGTGGTGACCGATGTGATAACCTTCCTGACTGGTGATCACTAGACTGGGGTTTGTGTCCCACTGAAACTTGTTAGTTCCTTTGGTCGCTGCAACCTCACTATCCTTATGAGTTAAGGATGGGAGGGGGGCGGTTTGGGGGAGCCATTAGGTCCATCTATTGAGTCATTAGCAGCCACTGCCTGGCCCTCTTTGGTCATACTTTAGGTGGAGAGGGGTCTTGGGCGCTGATCCTATGTTTCTATGGTCATCCTCTAGGACATTGTCTTGCTTGGTAGGGCAATGTCGCTGTTCCTTGTCTCTGCCATTCATGAACGACCTTTAAGCGTTGCACTCCGCACGTTAGCCGAGTGGGAATATTTCGCCTGACAAAAATTCGATGACCAAAACACCTATATCCTACCGGTAACCTGACACCTTGGCATAACTGTTCATTTGGGTACGAGACAACTACTGTATGGTGCGAGACAACTACTGTATGGTGCAAAGTTACTGGTACGAAATGACTTGGGTATAGGGTGACTTTGATACGAAGTAACCTGATCCTGGTGGAGCTACTGCACAACCAGGCGAAAATTACCACAATATACAGAGGTGAAGTTAAACAGATGTAAGGGGATTACTATGACTGACAGGGTGAACAATAACAAAGCCTAACTTAAAAAACGTCACTACTTAAAATAGCTGACTATCTTTCTCTTATTATGCCTTTGCCCAGATTATGTTATCACAAGTATTGTTTTTTGACGTCTTTTACCAAACATATATGTATATTGCAACAAAACCACTGGGTGTGATGCTAACAAAGTTCAACCACAAAACGAAATAGGATTACCAGCATGACAATCTACATTGCTATCCATTTGTTATTTGAAACTAACAAAATATACCTGAACTAGTATTTAAATTAACGGTACCAACCTATGGAAAAATGCGTAGCGTTGGATACTCTAAAATATAAATAAGGCGATGTACAATATTTGT
>NC_090731.1:146661207-146668707 GCF_036898095.1 Palaemon carinicauda
AAGCAGTTATATTCCCGAATCCCATCCCAGACATTCGATAGCCATAGAATAAGCTCATGTTATAGTCTGTAAAATGTTTACGTTCATCAAGGCACTTGGGGCTATAGTATTTTTTTTATATATAATCATAAACTGTATATATACCTTACTACAGCAGTGACATTCCCATAAGTATCTTTCAGTTTCATATCTAGTTTTCCTAAGGAACCTGGCATCGTACATGGCCCAGCATTATCACAAAAATTTAATGGAGCGAATCATCGTCTAATGATATCAAGCGAGAACAAGATGAAATTTCTATTATTATTATTATCATTATTATTATTAATATTATTATTACTATTAGCCAAGCTACAACCATAGTTGGAAAAGCAAGATTCTATAAGCCCAAGGGCTTCAACAGGGAAAAATAGCCCAGTGAGGAAAGGAAACAAGGAAATAAATACACGATATAAGAAGTAATGAAAAATTAAAATAAAATATTAAAAAAAACATTAGCAACATAAAAACAGATATATCATATACAATTATAAAAAGACTTATGCAAGCCTGTTCAACATAAAAACATTTGCCGCAACTTTGAACTTCATTACGCTTAACTTGTTCAATAATATTTTTTTACCCCCCAAGGTATTTTCAGCATTGCTTTCTAAATCAGTAGGTTAGGTTTAAAATCACTTGACGAGGCATCAAACTAGCCACTTGATGTACTAGAGATTGGAGGATCAGCAAATGACGTACTTGGGAGGGCGAATTATCTAGGGGTGGGGGGGGGGGGGGGGGGAATGATTCACAGAGTTCTATGCACTTTTTCTTCTTTGTCACTCTAGGCATTTTGCAACATAAATAAAACACCAAAACTATGAATAAAAGCGCAAAATCACGATATATTGACAATATATAAATAGCCTGGCGCAATAGTCTCATTTATTTACAAAAAATTAGCAAGTTAAATATATTCTCATCAGCTCCTTCTTCTGGGCAAATTTTACGCGTTTTCCTTATTTATTTATCCTTTCTGACACTTAATGCAGCTTTCAGCATAATCATAACACGAAAATTATGAATATGTAAAAGTGCTCACAAATGAATAGGACTGTAAGGACACCGCTCCATTCGTCGTCCAGAAAATCAACAAACTATTTATTTATTTGAATTCTCCTTTCGCCACACCGTGGTTTCCCATGTATATGTATTCCGCTCTACCAGAGCTACATTTTGACATATGTATCATTTCATTACATGTTTCTGTTAACTCATAATTCGTGTATTTGTAAGTGTAAGAAAACACATATATTTTGGCGGGCACTTCAATCTGATTTGGCGCCAGCGCTATCCTACCTTGAATAAAGTATCAGTTGATCTTGGTGACGCTTGTCTCACTGTCCTTACAACTGGTGACCCCGGAGCTGAAAGTAGCATCAGCGGTTTTGGCTTTGCCATTAACGGACTTATTACGGCCGTGCTACCTTCTCTATACTCCGTTACCTTAGGCATGAGCCTGCCTTTGGTTCTCCCACACTTCGGTGAATGTAAGGCAGTAGGATGAGCTTAACCGACATATCAACTTCTCACCTCTTCGCCGACTCGTCGTCTGGCCACGATGCAGGAAGCAACACGCCCATCGCACCCAACGGCCTCGCCTCCACGCCCAAAGTCAAACTGCCGCCCTTTTCTCAACACAACACCGCTTCCTGGTTCCTAAGAGCAGACGTACTCTTCCGCGTCGCTAGACTCAGCGACTCCTGCGCCAAGGCTGACATCGTTCTCACCTCCATACCTGAAGAGGTATTCGACAAGATTTCCCCATGGCTCGACGCCCAGGCCGGCCAAGTTTCATACGACGACCTGAGAACGAGACTCATCGGTATCTACTCCCTCTCCGTCTCAGCAAGGGCACAGAAAGTCCTGGACCTCGCCGGCAAGCCCATGGGTGACACCTCTCCTGTCGAGGCGTGGGACGAGTTAACCGGCCTGCTTATGCTCCCCGAAACAGACAGCAACGGCCGACGATGTGAGATTAGCTTATCTCGCGAGATCTTTCTTCGACGCCTACCACAGGACGTAAGGGCCCAATTGACAGACGCCGACACGCTCCCGATGAACGAACTCCTGTCGAAGGCTCAGAAGCTCCACGAGGCCTCTAAAGCATCTCGCCTCAGAGCATCATCGTCAACACCGCCTTCGTTCTCCTCCTTCAGCAGCTGCTCTTCCATAGACTCCTCGGCAACGGCTCCTGAGGACGACGAGATCAACATTCTATCAAGAAAGAAACCACCGCAACCAACGCGACCAAACCCTAGGACTAACCCAGCATGGTGCTTCTACCACCAACAGTTCGGCAGCGACGCCAAGAAATGTAGAGCACCATGCAGTTTCCCTAGAAGATGACGTCAGATGCATCCACCTGCCACCATCGCAGCCGCAGTTAACCAAAACAAGTATGGTTTCTATATCCTCGATACCATTTCCAACCGTAGACTCGTGGTAGACACCGGCGCAATGCAGTCAACGTTCCCACCTTCCAAGTCCGACCTAGACCGTGGTCCCGACAAAAATGCTCCCTCACTCATCGCCGCCAACGGATCTCTCATACGGTGCTATGGGATCAAGACCCTCAAGATATCTATCATGGGCCGTTCGTATTCTTGGCCCTTCGCTATCGCTTACGTCAATCGCCCCCTCCTCGGTGCGGATTTCCTCGCCCACCACGGACTCCTCGTCGATGTCGCTAACAGACGTCTCATCGACACGGGAACTTGCCAGTCCCGCGCCCTAGAACACGGCCCTGCAACAATGTCCGTATACGCCGTAACGACGCACCCCTACGCCGACCTCCTACAAGAATTTCCCGAGGTTTTCAAGCCCGAGCTCCGACACTCGCCAGGTTCCCCGTCCAAGCATGGGATCTACCACCACATCACAACGACAGGACCTCCCACTCACGCCAAATTCCGCCGCCTCCCGCCCCAGAAACTGAAGGATGCCAAACGCGCCTTCGAGGACATGGAACGCATGGGTATCTGTAAGAAAGCATCGAGCCCCTGGGCATCACCCCTACACATGTTAAAAAAGCCGGACGGGTCCTGGAGACCTTGCGGCGACTACAGGCGCCTCAACCTCATCACAATGCCCGATCACTACCCGCTGCCCAACATGCAGGACCTAACGAACGCGTTGCACGGCGCGAAGTATTTTACCAAGATGGACCTCCTCAAGTCTTATTTCCAGGTCCCCGTATTTCCGGAAGACATCCCGAAAACTGCCATTGTAACGCTGTTTGGATCCTACATCTTCGCATACTCAACCTTCGGTCTACGCAACGCCGGGGCAATCTTCCAGCGACTAATGGATAGCATTCTGGGTGACCTACCTTTCTGCGTCTGCTACGTCGACGACATCCTGATATTCTCGAAAACCAAGGAGGAACACCGGAGGCACGTCCGCACCGTCCTCAAACGCCTACAGGAGAACGGCCTGGTCGTACGTTTCGACAAATGCACGTTCGGTGCGGAAGGAGTGGATTTCCTTGGTCACCGCGTATCCTCGTGCTGTGTAAAACCCATGACAACCAAGGTCGACGCCATCAGAAAGTTCCCGATACCTACGACCATCCGCCAACTTCAGGAGTTCCTGGGGATGGTCAATTACTACAGGCGCATCATCCCCAACATCGCACAAACCCTGTCACCCCTCGACAACGTCCTGAAAGGAAAAGCAAAAAAACTCGAGTGGGGTTTGCCCCAGCAACAGGCATTCACCCGGACGAAGGATGCCCTCGCGAATGCCACCACCCTGGCTCATTTCGACGACAACGCGCCCCTGCGACTAACGACCGACGCCAGCAACGTCGCCTGTGGGGCTGTGCTGGAGCAACTCGTCGATGGTTCTCCTCGACCGTTGGCATTCTTCAGCAAGAAATTGAAACCCGCCGAAACAAGATACAGCACCTTCGATAGGGAACTCCTCGCCGTCTGCCTCGCCGTCCGCCACTTCAGGCACATCTTGGAGGGCACTCCCTTCACAATCGCGATGGACCATCAACCCCTCGTACACGCTTTCACGAAATTGACAGACGCATGGTCCTCCCGACAACAACGTCATCTCGCATCAATCGCCGAATTCGGGTGCACCATACGTTACGTCCCAGGAAAGAAAAACCCAGTCGCGGACGCCCTTTCAAGGATTGAAATTGACGCAATCCACCTGGGAATCCACTACGCCGATCTCGCAACCGAACAATGCACCGACCGAGAAGCACAGGATCACCTGACGGGGCCATCCGCGCTCAAGATAAGTGCGATTCCCCTCGGACCAGCAGGAGTAACTATTCTTTGCGACACCAGCACAGGCCGCCCACGTCCCTGGATACCAGCCTCCTGCAGAAGGAAAATATTCGATATCATCCATGGACTTTCACACCCCTCAGGACGCACCACCGCTCGCCTTCTGTCTGAAAAGTTCATCTGGCCAGGGATAAAAAAGGACGCCCGGGAATGGGCGAAGTCATGCATCAACTGCCAGTCAAGCAAAGTCAGCCGTCACACTGAATCGGGGGTAGGCGATTTTCCCCAGCCAAAAAGACGTTTCGGTCACATACACATCGACGTCGTGGGACCATTGCCCTTCTTCTGGATCTGCTCGCTACCTGCTTACGATCATCGATCGCTCCACGAGGTGGTTGGAGGCATCGCCGATGACCGAAGCTACGACTCAAGCATGCGCCGAAGCCCTCCTGTCAAGCTGGGTGAGCAGGTTTGGCGTTCCTGACGACATCACGACAGACAGAGGCCCCGCTTTCCTCTCAGAAATATGGCTCGCTTTGGCGAACCTGATGGGGACGACGCTCCACAGCACCACGGCATACAACCCCGCGGTAAATGGCATGGTCGAAAGAACTCACCGCGCCCTCAAGGCGTCCCTGATGGCGAGCTGCACCGACGGGGACTGGAAATCACGACTTCCTTGGGTACTCCTCGGCCTTCGCACCACCCCTCGCACAGACGGCGAACCTTCGCCCGCCGAAAAGGTTTACGGGGAGGCGCTCGCAGTTCCTGGCGAATTCTTTCCCTCATCAACCAACGACACGCAGCTGGATCATCTAAGGGACATCGCCAGGAAGTTCAGGCCATGTCTCAAAACTTACCAGGACAGAACCAAGCACTTCAAGCCAAAAAACCTGGAAGACTGGGGGTACGTTTTCGTCCGTGTCGACGCTCATCGACAACCACTAACTAGACCTTATTGAGGCCCCTACCGGGTAATTAAGAAGACAATGAAAGCCTTCCTTCTCGACGTCCATGGCCAAGAGGACTGGGTCTCAATAGACCGTGTGAAACCAGCGTTTCTCGAAGGAAGCGACACCGCCTCCGCCGGACCTGGCAGATCCAGAGTTCCACCTCAAAACAAGGCGCCCAACGAAAGAAAAATCATCAAACGATGACAGGAGGGAGAGATCCTTACGCTGACCAACGGCGCGCCCCTCCGTTCAAAAACAAGAGGAACCCTCCGACGCCCGAAAAGATACGAAGATTGATCATCAGCCCTCTACGCCGCCCGATGTCTTGGGGGGGGGGAGTACTTGTAAGGACACCGCTCCATTCGTCGTCCAGAAAATCAACAAACTATTTATTTATTTGAATTCTCCTTTCACCACACCGTGGTTTCCCATGTATATGTATTCCGCTCTACCAGAGCTACATTTTGACATATGTATCATTTCATTACATGTTTCTGTTAACTCTTAATTCGTGTATTTGTAAGTGTAAGAAAACATATATTTTGGCGGGCACTTCAATCTGATTTGGCACCAGCGCCATCCTAGCTTTCCGTCCGCACCTTGTAATATACTCCCGTGCACATTTGAATAAAGTATCAGTTGATCTTGGTGACGCTTATCTCACTGTCCTTACAGGACGAATGTAGGCTACTTGACTGGCAAGTAGACACTTCTTTATTTACACAAGATTAGCCACATCTACATATTCTCGTCTGTTTCTTTTTCTGAATTTATATCATTTCCATAACATATAAACTAGGAATATAAAAACCTACACACAAATGAACAGGATAAACATATAAGACTGACAAGGGGTGCCATTGTTTACCAAAGATTAGGAACAACATAGTCGTGTTTATTGTTCTGGATACAATTCACGCTTTTGCTTTATATATTTATCGTCTCTGACACTTTATGCATATTCTAGCATGATTAAAAAAAGAAATGATATGCATATAAACGTGCAGACAATGATATAAACAAATCATACTTTACAGAGATATGGCGCACTTTAACAAATTCCGTTTGTTTGTGTTGCCTCACCGAGATATAAAGAAAATGGGGGTTATGATGTTCAAACCACCAAAGAAAATGGTCACGGTTGATGGTAGACTAACCTAGAAAAATATCTATTAAATTCTTGAAAAAGTATGAAAAAATATGTATCCAGGTAGGAAAAAGGATGCTTACAGGATTTGTTGTGGTTACGTACATATAGAAAAAAGGTAAATTTAGCCATGGAAGATTTTTTTCATCAATATAACTACAGTATATGAAACATAGAATATAGACACTACAGTATACTACCCAACTGCAATAAACTGAATTTTGAAAACTTCGACATTAGTTTCTGTGAAACCATATTTTTCTTATTTATATCTTCCATTTAAAAGGGTTGAATACAGTTTATTACGGCTTTAGAAGAAATTAAATCAATTTAATTCATGTAATTAATAAAAAAATAGGCAGCTCTTCAATAACATTATATATAAGCAAGGTTTACAGATGAGTAAGGCTTTCTAACTTATTTACATACATACATACATACATACATACACACACACACACACATATATATATATATATATATATATATATATATATATATATATATATATACATATACATACATATATATATATATATATATATATATATATATATATATATATATATATATATATATATATATATACATATACAGTATATATATATATATATATATATATATATATATATATATATATATATATATATATATATATATATATATATATATATATATATATATATATATATATATACAGTACACACACACATATATATATATATATATATATATATATATATATATATATATATATATATATATATATAGTATACATATATATATATATATATATATATATATATATATTATATATATATATATATATATATATATATATATATATATATATAAATATATACATATATATAAATATATACATATATATAAATATATATACATATATATATATATATATATATATATACATATATATATATATATATATATATATATATATATATATATATATATATATATATATATATATATATATATATATATATATATATATTTGTCAAAATAAGGAATCAATACCACCTAACCATAAGGTCTTTTTCATAACTTTGATTATGTTTATGTATTTCTCCAATACTAATATAAACTCAGTGTT
>NC_090731.1:146678707-146681207 GCF_036898095.1 Palaemon carinicauda
TTCCAATTATCGCATATTTTTCAGTAAATTAACGAATTAATATTACTACAAAATTTAGAGAGATTCCATAACTGTATTCCATTAGATGACACATTAAAAAGCTAATAAAATGTATATTTCAACGTATTCTTATTTTTTTTTTTTATTGCTAACTTATCCTTTGATTTAAGGAATGAGGATAAAACAGAGGAATTGAAAATTGCTATAAAAGCCCTAATTATAGTTTTGCTATAATTTCTACGGAAGTGTAATGATAGGCTCTCATTTTTTTTCTTCTATGTGGAATCTTTAATTATAGTTCGCGCATGCGTAGAAGAAAAGAGAAACAGACGCATGATGTCTAGCCAATAATTAACAACTCAAGGTAAGGATTATGCTGATATATTCATTGGGGAGTGAAGGAAAACCACATTTGCTATTAAATATTGATATGCAAGGATATGTTGAAGCTGAAGCTGATTTCTGTATTTTATATGATTTATGTGGCTCTATATCAGGTTCAGCAAGGTGGCTTAGTTGGGCTAAGCCTCCGGTTAGGTTAGGAACCAGTGTACTATATTAAGTCAGATATAATTAGTAGAAATTAAAATACAAATAAGAGGTTCACAGGGAATCTGACTTGTCAGAGGCAGTATGAATCACTACATTTTATTGAGAGCCGTTTTTATTTATAACAATAATGCTGATGGATATTAATGAACAAACCAACACTATCTAAATCAATGTTCCCTTTATGTCACAACACAGGCTTAGAGTTCTTGCAATTTCCATAATCCCTTAATTGCTTCTCTGTTGAAATAATGTACAGTTTTTAAAATCATTTTGCAATTTTTGGATTTCAGACACATCCCTAGTATTAGTCTTCCATTATATTGCCAAATCAACCTGGCTTTTGTAGTCTTTTTTAGCCTATCTACTTCAAATACTATCTTTTTTATGATATGTATATAGGGAATATATCTGCATGACATATTTTTCTTTGGGAAAGAGTTGCTTGTTAAAGAAAGAAAGGGGGGACGGTTGTGATATTAAAATAGTAAATGTTTTAGCTGAGGCATGAATCGCTTAGCTAAGAGCTACAACCTCATTATTAATGTTATCATTGTAAATATTTGCAATCATTACGATTCTCTGCGCTAATAACCTTATCGTGTATTTTGCAATATAAAGATCATATGTCTTCGGTTATATCCATATTGCGAAATGCTGGTAAACGTGGACCATTAGTATGATTATTTCATTTTCATTTATTGCCATAATCATGTACGTAATCGTTTACTCATATTTATAAATACTCCCATTTTTATTTATTGCTATTGTTTGGGGGAAAACAATAGATTCTATTATCAGTTTATATTACTAGTTTATCAAGTTTAATTTCTTGTTCAAGAAACTTGTTTCTTTGTTTTTTCTTTACTCATTTTTGTCAATGATAAAGATGTATAAATATGATATTCATTACTACATGATGGCAAAGCTTTCCTAGTAGCCAAACTAAACATTTATATTTTAAATTATGTGAAATATATAAATTTTGAGGATAAGCAAAATTGAACCTTCTCTCCTACATTTGCAGCAATTCTGGACCATTTCATATTCAATATGCACTAACGTATTGGGGTCCATTCTTCCCGTGTGACAGTATATTATAGAATGTTAAACACACACACATACACACACACACACACACACACACACATATATATATATATATATATATATATATATATATATATATATATATATATATATATATATATATATATATACAGGGTTAGTTTGCTGTGAGTGATCAGACAAAAGACTCCCACCACCACCTGTCCGCAGTTGGTAATGAAAACTGGCCAAGCACCAGACATGAATAAGGACATGTCTGAGGCGTCCGTCCTGCAGTATACTAGAAAGGGCTGTTGTTATTGTTGTTTTTGTATATACATATACATACAGCATATATATATATATATATATATATATATATATATATATATATATATATAAATAGATTGTATATATATATAGACTGTATATATATATATATATATATATATATATATACATAAATAGACTGTATATATATATATATATATAGACTGTATATATATATATATATATATATATATATATATATATATATATATATATATATATATATATACAGTCTATATATATATATATATATATATATAGACTGTATATATATATATATATATATATATATATATATATATATATATATATATATATATATGTGTGTGTGTGTGTGTGTGTGTGTATGTATGTGCGCATATGTGTGTGTTTATATTTGTGTTTGTGTTTTGTATCATAATTTCTCCTATAGATTGGGGAAAAGTAAAAAATCTTTATACTTTGCATCTCTTTTTTTATTTTTTAGAGTAATTATATTGTTATACTAATTGTTTCTATGAAGTAATATTCATAATATGCAGACTATATTCGTTACTTTATGTGTACGATAGGTTCGCCAAATTATTAGAATTTT
>NC_090731.1:146686207-146698707 GCF_036898095.1 Palaemon carinicauda
TATAAAGGAGAGTGTTCCAAAATAAATTAACTCAGTTGCTTTCACACTGCCTTTGAGTTCACAACCTTTCTCTCGGCACCGTCACATTGGTGACCCCGGAAGTCGACTCGCTCCCACCGCCTTTCACCCCCACCCCCCTCGCCCCTCCATCGTTGGTACTATGACGGACTCTACAGCAGTTGGCACTGCGGCCGCCCCATTGAAACTTTCACCGTTCGCCAGCGGAGAGGTGTTTGCTTGGTTTCAGCGCGTAGAAGTCCAGTTTCGCATCAACGGTGTGACTCGCTCAACCACCAAAGCAGATTATGTTCTTGCGGCGATACCCGAGGACACCTTCCCGGAAATATCCAACTGGCTTTGTGAACAAGGAGACACCCCAATAGCATAAGACGCCCTCAAAACATACCTTCTGCAGCAGTACTCGCCGTCGCCAGCCGCCCGTGTAGCAAAGCTTTTTCAGCTCTCGCAACAACCGTTGGGGGACCAAAGGGCTTCGCTTGCCCTCAGGGAAATGACCAGTATCGCTCGCCTTCAACCTGCCGCAGACGGCTCTCCTCGTGAGGTGAACCTACTTCGTTCCCTTTGGATACGCCGTTTACCCGGACCTATACGCGCTGCCATACCCGATGTCGATAGTTTACCCATAAAGGACTTGATGACCAAAGCCGATGCCCTTATGGACAGCCACTTCAAGACCTCCATCAACGCCTCCACCCCTGACGACGAGGATGCCTATTCAACATCAACCGAAGCTGACATGAATGCCGTAAGACATACACGCCTACACTGTGACGTGCCAAAGCAGAGACAAAGCCGCCCACCACCCATTAATCGCTCGCGCCCCAACAAACGACTTCTACAGCCACTTACTACCTCCCATCCGCCGCAGTTTTGCTACTACCACTTCAGATTCGGGCAACTGCGAAGAAATGTGCCGAGTATTGTCAATGGCCAAAAAACGTGTAAGTAGGCCATCGCTCGTGGCGGTGGCCTCCCGTGTTTCTAATCTTTTCTTTTTACATGATGCAGGAACGGGCGTGCGATTTTTGGTAGACACGGGTGCTTGTCGTTCTCTTTTGCCAAGGAAACTCTTCAAGACACGACGTAGTCTGTCTACATCTGCCGACGTCCGCTTGGTAGCTGCCAACGGATCTGTGATACCCACCTATGGTTACGAGAACCTCACATTATCGTTCGGAAATGGTAAATTCAATTGGAAGTTTCTCGTTGCTGACGTCCCAATGCCAATCCTCGGTGCGGATTTCCTCTCTCATTTCCACCTTCTGGTCGATGTCGCCCACTGACGATTGGTCAACGCAGACTCGTACTTGTCAACACCTCTTCAACCCGCCCCCTCTAACCTCGCTCTCCACATTAGCGCACCCACGGATGCCTACGCCCACCTCCTCACGTCGTACCTGGAAGTTTTCCGTCCAGAACTTCGCCAAACGCCCACGGTTCCTGCCAAGCACGGTATTTATCACCATATCAAGACGACGGGACCCCCAGTCTTCGCAAAATTCAGATGTCTGGCACCGGAACGATTGGCAGCCGCCAAACAGAAGTTCGCCGAAATGGAGGAAATGGGCCTTTGCCAAAAGGCCTCCAGCCCATGGTCGTCACCCTTACACATCGTTCTGAAGAAAGACGGCTCCCTCCGTCCGTGCAGGGATTACAGGCGCCTGAACATGCAAACAGAACCGGATCACTACCCACTCCCAAACATTGCCGACGTGATCTCCTACCTGCACAAAGCAAAGGTTTTCTCTACGCTCGATCTCCTGAAGGGGTATTATCAGGTAGCTATGAACCCAGAAGACATCCCCAAGACTGCCATCCCCACTCCGTTTGGTACATACACCTTCAATTACTCCTGTTTTGGCCTTCGTAATGCTGGGGCCACGTTTCAACCACTCATGGATGGCATCTTAGGGGACCTCCCTTTCTGTGTATGTTATGTGGACGACATACTTGTGTTCTCCTCCTCAAAAGAGGAACACCTCCGTCACCTGCGCATCGTGCTCGACCGCCTGCAACAAAACGGCCTTGTAGTCCGGTACAACAAGTGTACCTTTGGCGCCAACGAAGTGTCGTTCTTAGGGCACCGCATCACTCCTGAAGGTGTCCACCCCCTTCCTGAGAAGGTAGTAGCCGTTCAGAACTTCCCCGTGCCCTCGACCGTCAAAGCTCTGCAGGAATTCTTGGGCATGATCAACTATTATCACCGTTTTCTGCCAGCCATTGCCGACACTCTTGCTCCCCTCTACGCCTCTCTCAAGGGCAAGCCAAAGGACCTGAAGTGGGGTCCCCTTCAAGATGCGGCCTTCTGCAATGCAAAGAAGGCCCTATCAACTGCTGCGGCTCTCACTTTTCCTATCCAACATGCCCCTCTCCTTCTCTCCACCGATGCCAGAGACTTCGCTATTGGTGCAGTACTCGAGCAGGTGGTCAACGGCTCGCCCCGCCCATTGGCCTTCTTCAGCAGAAAACTGTCCAAGGCAGAATCGGGTTATTCTACCTTCGATCGAGAATTGCTGGCGGTGCACTTGGCTGTCCGTCACTTTCGCCATTTCTTAGAAGGTAAGCTCTTCGTCATTTGCACAGACCACATGCCTCTGGTGCACGCCTTTACTCGACAGTCTGATGCCTGGTCCGCCCAGCAACGCCGACATCTCTCTGCCGTGGCTGAATACAATTGCACCCTTCGATACGTCCCTGGGAAAATGAATCCCGTTGCCGATGCCCTGTCAAGAAACATGTTGGCTGCCGTTCAACTGGGTTTGGATTACAACGCCCTGGCTGAAGCCCAACGACAGGATCCAGAGTATCAAGCATGTAGGACATCCTGCACGTCCCTCCGTTGGGAAGACTTTCCCCTCGAAGACTCCAACACCACCCTCCTCTGTGACGTCAGTACTGGCAGACCGCGACCTTGGATTCCTGCTCCCATGCGTCGATAGGTGTTTGATTTCATTCATGGCCTTTCACATCCCTCGTGCCGTTCTACTGCACAGCTGCTGAAGGCAAAGTTCATTTGGCACGGCATTTCTAAGGATGCTAAGGATTGGGTCCGCGCCTGTACTTCTTGCCAAACTTCCAAAGTACATCGACACACGGATTCAGGAGTGGGAACCTTTCCTCAACCTCAGCGTCGTTTCGCACACATTCACGTCGACGTTGTAGGCCCCCTACCCACATCACAAGGACATCGTTACCTGTTTACCATCATCGACCGCTCCACCCGTTGGCCTGAAGCCATTCCCATGGAAACTGCAATGTCCGCCTCATGTACATCTGCCTTACTCTCTGGATGGATTGCAAGATTTGGTATCCCTGAGCATATTACTTCTGACAGGGGAACCACTTTCACCTCTCAATTGTGGACATCATTAGCGAATCTCCTGGGCATCACCCTACATCAGACAACGGCCTACAACCCCGCTGCCAATGGAATGGTTGAACGTTTTCATCGCACCCTCAAAGCAGCTTTGATGTCCCGCTGCTAGGATTCCAACTGGTTTACTCAGCTTCCCTGGGTCCTCTTGGGACTAAGGACCACTCCTAAAGACGCCCTCGACATCTCGGCAGCTGAAATGGTGTATGGCGACCCGTTGGTCGTCCCTGCCGAATTTTTTCCTTCTACAACCTCCTCCGACGATCTCCAGCGCATACGTCACATCGTGGGAAAATTTACTCCATGCCGCCAGACTTACAAGCCCCCAGCGAAGCATCACATACCAACAGACTTGCACTCTGCAACGCATGTCTTCCTGCGCAGCGACACTACCAAGCCACCGCTAATGCCCCCTTACACAGGGCCTTTCCTTGTGATCCGACGCAGTCTGAAAGCATTCCTACTATACATTTGTGGCAAAGAAGACTGGGTCTCCAATGATCATCTAAAACCTGCTTATCTCCTGCCAGATGACCCGCCTACAGTTCGCCTCTCTAGATCAGGGCGCCCTATTTAACATGTACAGTATGTCATTTTTAAGGGGGGAGCCATGTACCAACCGTGTGTCACACAATTGTACATAATTCCTTTTGTATATATTATGCTTGTATCTTCGCTCTTCCCTCACACTAAAAAGAACCAGAATAAACATGTCTGCGTGTTGCCTATGTAACATTGTCATTTTCTCGAACATGTAATTTCCTGTTGCCTTGAGGTTTTGTATATAAAGGAGAGTGTTCCATAATAAATTAACTCAGTTGCTTTCACACTGCCTTTGAGTTCACAACCTTTCTCTCGGCACCGTCACACGGGAAAGTTTATTTTCTTGAGTTAAAAGAAAGAAAAAAGTGGTCCTATTACAAGGAGTAGAATTTCATTGCTAATTTTTTAAACTAAGGCTTTTCTTTAGAAATTTTGTTTTCAAAATGACTTTGAAGCTTTTGGTAAAATATCAATTTTGATAATATTGTATTAACAAAGGAATCCAAGAATCAATCAAAATGAAATTGACAGAAGATAATAGTTCGAGTTCAAAATTCTTCTTCATTAGTGACTGGATTTTTAGCCTTCAAATGGAAAGGGGGAAAGAAAATTAAGACAAATGTCAGAATATTTTGCTGTAATTTTCTTTTCCAAGAAAACGTCTCCCTGTCAAAACCATCATGTCAAGTATATATGTAATAAAGATAAGTTAATAAAAGTACCAAGTTGTGCAAATTCAGGTTTTATTGTTTTGAAATAAAATGTGACGTTGTTTTAATGAAAACGTATATTAGGATGAGTGTAGATAACAACGTTTAATCTATATACGACTGGAAATAATATATTCGGTTTTTGAATTTCAAAATGAAATTTCTAGAATTCTGTTCCGAAATATTCTATATAAAATATGAATCTATATAAATACCTCTGTAATCTATATTAGAGAAAGGATGTATTAACAAGGGAATAATCTCCTCTTCTATTTAATAAAGAGCAAGTGTCTATATATATATATATATATATATATATATATATATATATATATATATATATATATATATATATATATATATATATATATATATTTATACACATACATATATACATATATGTATATACACATAAAGTATACATATATATACAAACATATATATACATACATATATATACAGTATGTACATATATATATATATATATATATTTATATATATATATATATATATATATATATATATATAGATATATATATATATATATATATATATATATATATATATATATATATATATATATATATATATATATATATATATATATATATATATTATATATATGTATGTATATTCCGGTGACTCTCAGCTCTTACGTCCCTCGAGAAGGGGGAGAGGGAGTAGTCATACCCTGGTGAGATGAGAGTACGAATGTGTGTGCATATCTATCTAAATATTTAGCAGACATTATTTAGGGGTCGTGTACACTAGTAATATATAAAGCTTAATTGAATAACAAATAAATAATCTTGAACCTTCCAGAAAAGTCCTGTAACTATTTGTCATTTTATTTTGCTCTCTCTCTCTCTCTCTCTCTCTCTCTCTCTCTCTCTCTCTCTCTCTCTCTCTCTCTCTCTCTCTCTCTCTCTCTCTCTCTCTCTCTCCAATCTGACAGTAAAGAAACTAGCGCTCACAAAATACACCCCAAGAGTCCAGATAAAATCTTCCGTTGCATCCTGTGCTCTTTTTTCCCCCGTAATCCAAACGAATAGAAGTAAAACACGTCTGTGAGAATGCAGACGAAAATCTAGATCTGTTAAGGTATTTCCTGTTGGAATTCGGATGGAAATATGCAGTGACGCACGATCAAGGAACAAAAGACTTCGGGAATCTTTATGGTACAACTTTATTGTAGAAATTGAAGGGGTGAAGCCGAGGGATAGAATTATCACTGGAGAAAGTTATACGATGGAAATTATGAACCATTTTAGATGGTGACTTCTGATATGAGGCTTTATTCCATATATATATATATATATATATATATATATATATATATATATATATATATATATATATATACATATATATATATATACATACATATATATACATACATACATATATATATATATATACATATATATATATATATATATATATATATATATATATATAT
The DNA here is from genome assembly GCF_036898095.1 of Palaemon carinicauda. NCBI lineage: Eukaryota > Metazoa > Arthropoda > Malacostraca > Decapoda > Palaemonidae > Palaemon > Palaemon carinicauda. Next base: position 146,692,314 of record NC_090731.1, read on the forward strand.
ATATATATATATATGTGTAAGTATATATGTATATATATGTATATATGCGTATATCTATATATGTATATATATATATATATATATATATATATATATATATATATATATATACTGTATATACGTATATATTCATATATATGTATATATACACGTATATATATGTATATATATACGTATATATATATGTGTATATATATATATATATATATATATATATATATATATATAAAGTTGCCTGCAATTCAAAACTTTTCACTTTCATGTTACTTATAATAGTGTAATATTTAAATAAATTTCGATTACAGAAGACATCTATGAATAGAATGGTAAATGAAAAAAAGAGAATTAATATCCCTTGTGAAAAGAAAAAGAAAATTCTTTTAAAATTCTCTATAAGATGAACGCTTCATTTTCAAAATGGATTGCTGAAAAGAGAATAATTTTCTCATAGTTTTATAAATGTTTTTAAGACATACTTCACCAAGCACTTTGAAAGAAAATCTTTTCGGAATTCTTTATTCATATTTCATTTCAGAGAACCTTTGTTGTCTCGGCATCGTTGTCCATTATCTCTTAGTTGCCCGAAGCAGGTGAATCTTTTCACAAAACCTATCAACGAGCTTTGCATAACTCCTTTATACCCATAAAAACTTCTAAAGCTTTTTCAGTGCGACAGTTTAAAAAAGAATGGTTTTACATATTCTAAAATAGAGCTAGGGAGTAGCAGGGAATAGTTTTAGTTCTCCTGTGGAGTGAAATAAAGTACCAATCTGATACCATGGAAAAAAAAAAAACAGAAAAAAATCGTCATAATTGAGACGTTGGGTTTTAGTATCACTTAATTTTCAAATGAATGCCTGCAGAAAATTTGACTTAAAGTTAAAATTGGTCAATTCAGTTCAGTTGAGAAGCGTCTTTCTTATCATCTCATGATCTAATGAGATTATAAAGGTTAAATGTGTCTGTTTTCAGTTCCAGTTTCATCAGAATAGATGCTCACTAGAACGTCAGCTGGGCAAGTCCATGCCCCACTGTGGTGCCCTAACATAGCAGTGGCTCCCCAGTCCCGGGCTGGGATCGATCTGCTACTATGGGAATGCTAGGCAAACAAGTTACCAGTGTACAAGCCAGGAGGCTATTTTCTGAGCTACTAAATGGAACTAATATTAGCGAGTTGTTTGAGATATTTCCTAAATAGATTTTGGAGATAAGTGCCCCATTGCTGACAGTTAAGTACTACAACTAACACCAACTAACAACTAGACTACAATTACACACAGGATTTGCAAATAAGAAAAAGCTATTGAAAAAATGCTAGTTTTCATATCATACAGTACTTTTATGCAACAGGATTATACATTCATGTTCTATACCGCAACCAGTCATTCATATTCAAATAGGAGAATATATTAACATTATAGAGTAATTATGTCGTTCATTCTTAATGTAATTCTTTATTTTAGTTATTTGAAATAAGAAGAGTTCTTAAACAGGTTATATCCTCTAAAAAGACTGGCAAATTTCTTATTATGGTTTTTCTAAATTAGTAAGTATAATGTCTATACATTTCCAGCCACAGAACAGTAAGTTATACACGCAGTGAGAAATAGATAAAGGCATTGTACACACGTACACACACGCGTACTCACTTTACCACTTACCTAAACACACATCTCTCTCTCTCTGTATGTATGTATGTATGTATGTATGTATATACACACAGTATATATATATATATATATATATATATATATATATATATATATATATATATATATATATATATATATATATGTGTGTGTGTGTGTGTGTGTGTACGTGTGTGTGTCTGCGTTGTACGAGTGTTTATTGTAAATGTCTTTTTAATCATAGGATTATATTTTCAGGTGAATTTCATAATTCCATGACGAAATTTATGCTTTTAAGAATATTATTTTGGACATGACTATCTGTTGTTGACGTTTACAGGAAATAGAAAAATATGTTATCCTTTTTTAATGCTTCCTCATATGCCAGATTTTTGCATAAGGAATTCTATAAAAAAGTATTTTGGAACTATTTCTTTACAGAAAAAATATTCATTAGGATAAATGATACCGGACTTGATAAAGGAGAATATGGACATCTGATCTATATGGCTTTAATAATGTATTGAAAGAGAATAATCAATAATAAATCCGTGTAAATGTCATTTAATAATTTTTACAGTATTAAACTATGATGTATATAGGCTGTATCGTGTGACAAGTGGAGGAATATGAGTTCATATGAGCTGGATTAAAACATTTACCACCTACAGATATGAGAGTCTTCAGGTGAAATAATTTATTCACTGAATATTAATGTTATTTGAAGTCTTCTTTATCTGTTTCTGGGACCCTGGGCGCTTCAATATTATGAATTATAGTCTTTGGGGCTCCTGGGCTTATAGCATCCTGCTTTTCCAACTAGGGTTGTAGCTTAGCAAGTATATATATATATATATATATATATATATATATATATATATACAAATATATATATATATATATATATAATATATATATATATATATATATATATATATATATTTATATATATACACACACATATATATATATATATATATATATATATATATATATATATATATATATTTACATATATATATTTATATATATACAGTATATATATATATATATATATATATATATATATATATATATATATATATATATATATATATACTGTATATATATATATATATATATATATATATATATATATATATATATATATGTATATATATATATATATATAATCATATGTATGTATATATATATATATGATATATGATATATGATATATAGTGAAATTTCAATTACTAATTAGGATGAAATCTATTCAGCTTAGATAAATATAAACATGCATCATGCTGTATACATCTGTTGACGTTACGTCATTTCAGAATAATCTGTATAAATCAAAGAATGAAAAAAGAATGGTATTATTTTAACTCCATGCAAGCAATAAAGACCTTAATAAGACATAAAGAAAAAAAAACTCTTGTTCTAAAGTTCCAGCTAGGATCTCGTGACAGCAGAAGAGGTGGGCAGGTGTCTCATTGCTGTGCCTAATCTGAGTCAAATAAGACTCGTGTTTCCAGACAGCGAGTGAGAATCAGGGGGACAATTGGACCAGATGAGACTGGTGATGTCTCTTCCTTAAAAACTTACTTTATACGTCTAACTTCCTATGTTTTCTTGTTTCCTTAGGTCTTAAGAGATATTGTCTATAAATTGGTTTTGTTTTCGACTCATTAATTACAGGGAATATTTGCACGGGATATGAACATTAATTCTAATATACCATTTTCTCCTATACAGCTGCTAAGAATTTTTCTAATGCATATAAAGAAGCTCTTCTTTTATAGTATTTAAATAAGAATATAATTTTGCAGCTTTTACATTAGCCTACTATTAGCTGAATTGGTGGCCTCCGAATTGAGAGAAGATAAATCAGTTAATCAGTTTCTCTCAGGCCAATGAAACTTGCACTCACGCTATCTGATTACATTGCATTCTTGATGACATTTTATCGATCAAAAAGTCTTCAGGGATAAGGTTGTAAAGGCCAAACGGCATTCTTCTTGTCGTTTACAGATAATCTTTACTAAATAACATTTGGTTGGACGTATGAGCAGTAAAGGTTTAAAAGTTTAAAGGCCTCACATGAGTGGCAGAGGCAAGCGACAGTTACATTGCCCTATCAAGCACAAAAATGCCCTAGAGACTGACCATATCACATATGATCAGCGCCCAAGCCCCCTCTCCCCGTTAGGACCAAGGAGGGCCAGGCAGTGGCTGCTGATGGCTCAGCAGGTACAACAACTTTTGCATAAATGAAAATGTAAGTACTCTACTTCATCTAGTACAATTAAAGGGTTAAAGTCCGCTCATGAATGGCAGAGACAAGGGACTGTGACATTGCCCTGGGTATCAGGAGAAAACCTTAGAGACTGGCCACATATACAAATGAACAGCACCCAAGCCCCACTCCAGAAAGGACCAGGAAGCGGCTGCTGATGACTCAGCAGAAAGACATATAGGCTCCTCCAAACCCCCAATCCTTAGTTCAACAGGGATACTAATATTTCAGGGTTATCTTTAGAAGAATAACCATTGTATTATTCTAATAGAATAATCCATTGTAATCCGCAAAACCTACTCTCAGTTTACAAATTGAATATTCTTTTTGGTATATGTATACATACATACATACATACATACATACATACATATATATATATATATATATATATATATATATATATATATATATATATATATATATAGTATGAGAGAGAGAGAGAGAGAGAGAGAGAGAGAGAGAGAGAGAGAGAGAGAGAGAGAGAGAGAGAGAGAGAGAGAGAGAGAGAGTTATTTGATACTGAATTTTGATAATTTCTCATAATGCTCTACTGGTCTATTGTAAGACTACCAGTCCATCCTTCCATTGATGATAATAACAATGGCATTTCATTGAATATAATAACGGCCTCATTAGCATTACTTTTATCCTTGAATTTTTCATTTTGAATAATTCTCTGTTTTTGTTGAGTATTGTTCATCAGAAATTACAGTAAACTGAACGTAGACTGTCAAGGGCAAGTTCGAATCTCATTTTGGTCTTTCTCTTATTGAAAGTAACCAGGCTGAATTGGGGCTTGACCTCCCGACCCACGGATTGCGAGACAATAGGCTTATGCAATAAAAAAAAAAAAGTTTAAGTCAAGTAGTGGTGGGTGACGTTTTGAGGTCAATGCCGTCGATGATGATGATGATGATTATTATTATTATTATTATTATTATTATTATTATTATTATTATTATTATTATTAGTTGATAAGCTACAACCCAAGTTGGAAAAACAGGATGCTATAAGCCTAGGGGCTCCAACAGGGAAAATAGCCCGGTGACGAAAAGAAACAAGGAAAAATTTAATTCTTAAGAAGCGTAACATTAAGATATATATCTTCTATATAAACTATAAAAACTTTAACAAAACAAGAGGAAGAGAAACAAGACAGAACAGTGTACCCGAGTGTACCCTAAAGAAAGAGAACTAACCCAAGACAGTGGAAGACCATGGTACAGAGGCTATGACACTACCCAAGACTAGAGAACAATGGTTTGATTTTGAAGTGTCCTTCTCCTACAAGAGCTGCTTTCCATAGCTAAAGAGTCTCTTCTACCCTTACCAAGAGGAAGGTGGCCATTGAACAATTATTGCACTACCCCTTGGGTAGAGAAGAATTGTTTGGTAATCTCAGTGTTTTCATCTTGTTACTCTTTGTTTAAAGTAGGTTTTTTAGTCTGAAGGATCACGAATGGTGATGTCCAAGAACGAAAATAATCTCACCCGCTACTGGCTTTTACATTCTAGAAATCTAGACTGATGCTACTCTTTTGTGACTTTTAAAGTGAGTTTATATGAGCAAATGCTTCTAGTATCCAGGGCTCTGGGTTATCTGTGGCAAGATTCAGTGTTTCTAACCCAGTTGAAGTATTGTATTCCATGAAGTACTTACTGGTGGTGCATCTAGAACATGATACAATAGCCCACACAAGCGTTGAACCATCAACAGATTGGGCATGTGAACTGGCACTCTGGCAAATAACACTGGTTTTCTTCAGTTGGCAGCACACCAGAAGGCGGTGTGGGGCATGGCTTTGTTCGCACCAGGAAGCCAACTCTTATGAATTTGATATTTTCTTCCAGTTGTTGTTGGAGGATGTGATCGAATATAATGTTCGTCATCCTGGATCAATTTATGCATTTGGGCGCAGTGATAAATCTTCCTTATAGATCTTGTTTTAATTAGGGTGTCCACTTTATTTTCCCCTTTACCTAAGTGTTTATTTATCATTCTATTTGTATATGCGCTTGATTATACCTTATCATACAACTTTTGGGTGTTGTAGACTAGTTTCTCATGGGCCACCTTCCATGTTATAGAGATCTACAGACATTCCGACACTGTCTAAGACTGATATTCTCATGTACACTTTCATATTCATGTCAGATTTCACCTGTTTAGCTAATACATTTAAAAATACCGAGCGTATATGGTAAGAATTTTCCAACAGGCTAATTTTAGGATATCACTTAAAATAAGAAATTGAGATGCGACCCGACTCTCCACGAAAAGATAATTAAATTAATGACAGAGTCCCATTGGGCACTTCCGTCAGCTGTAACAGTATTAGTAAATATCAATTACGTTAATGAAAATAAAGTATCAGAACTTTACCTTTAAAACATTGTGATCGACACTTGATTTAATTATTCAATTTATGATAGCTAGAAATCACTAAAAAAAAAAATGGCTAATAACACATTAATCACAAAATCA
>NC_090731.1:146703707-146706207 GCF_036898095.1 Palaemon carinicauda
ATGAGTCAATATGGATAAATATCAACACAACATCGTGTTCAAATAGAAATAAATTTCTACCTCATACTTGGGATCGAACGCTAGCCCCTTCTAATGAAAGGCCAGGTCGAAACCAACCATGTCACGAGAGCCCATAAAAGAAATTGGAACCTGACGCTAACAGCTGTCCGAGGATTTACCTGGCGAGAAATCAGTCTCTTACCAGCGAGTTTTACCCAATTTCCCTGGCCACCACGTGACACAATTGGTAGTAATTCATTCAAATTACCCCTAATGAGTCAATATGGATAAATATCAACACAACATCGTGTTCAAATAGAAATAAATTTCTACCTCATACTTGGGATCGAACGCTAGCCCCTTCTAATGAAAGGCCAGGTCGAAACCAACCATGTCACGAGAGCCCATAAAAGAAATTGGAACCTGACGCTAACAGCTGTCCGAGGATTTACCTGGCGAGAAATCAGTCTCTTACCAGCGAGTTTTACCCAATTTCCCTGGCCACCACGTGACACAATTGGTAGTAATTCATTCAAATTACCCCTAATGAGTCAATATGGATAAATATCAACACAACATCGTGTTCAAATAGAAATTTATTTCTATTTGAACACGATGTTGTGTTGATATTTATCCATATTGACTCATTAGGGGTAATTTGAATGAATTACTACCAATTGTGTCACGTGGTGGCCAGGGAAATTGGGTAAAACTCGCTGGTAAGAGACTGATTTCTCGCCAGGTAAATCCTCGGACAGCTGTTAGCGTCAGGTTCCAATTTCTTTTATGGGCTCTCGTGACATGGTTGGTTTCGACCTGGCCTTTCATTAGAAGGGGCTAGCGTTCGATCCCAAGTATGAGGTAGAAATTTATTTCTATTTGAACACGATGTTGTGTTGATATTTATCCATATTGACTCATTAGGGGTAATTTGAATGAATTACTACCAATTGTGTCACGTGGTGGCCAGGGAAATTGGGTAAAACTCGCTGGTAAGAGACTGATTTCTCGCCAGGTAAATCCTCGGACAGCTGTTAGCGTCAGGTTCCAATTTCTTTTATGGGCTCTCGTGACATGGTTGGTTTCGACCTGGCCTTTCATTAGAAGGGGCTAGCGTTCGATCCCAAGTATGAGGTAGAAATTTATTTCTATTTGAACACGATGTTGTGTTGATATTTATCCATATTGACTCATTAGGGGTAATTTGAATGAATTACTACCAATTGTGTCACGTGGTGGCCAGGGAAATTGGGTAAAACTCGCTGGTAAGAGACTGATTTCTCGCCAGGTAAATCCTCGGACAGCTGTTAGCGTCAGGTTCCAATTTCTTTTATGGGCTCTCGTGACATGGTTGGTTTCGACCTGGCCTTTCATTAGAAGGGGCTAGCGTTCGATCCCAAGTATGAGGTAGAAATTTATTTCTATTTGAACACGATGTTGTGTTGATATTTATCCATATTGACTCATTAGGGGTAATTTGAATGAATTACTACCAATTGTGTCACGTGGTGGCCAGGGAAATTGGGTAAAACTCGCTGGTAAGAGACTGATTTCTCGCCAGGTAAATCCTCGGACAGCTGTTAGCGTCAGGTTCCAATTTCTTTTATGGGCTCTCGTGACATGGTTGGTTTCGACCTGGCCTTTCATTAGAAGGGGCTAGCGTTCGATCCCAAGTATGAGGTAGAAATTTATTTCTATTTGAACACGATGTTGTGTTGATATTTATCCATATTGACTCATTAGGGGTAATTTGAATGAATTACTACCAATTGTGTCACGTGGTGGCCAGGGAAATTGGGTAAAACTCGCTGGTAAGAGACTGATTTCTCGCCAGGTAAATCCTCGGACAGCTGTTAGCGTCAGGTTCCAATTTCTTTTATGGGCTCTCGTGACATGGTTGGTTTCGACCTGGCCTTTCATTAGAAGGGGCTAGCGTTCGATCCCAAGTATGAGGTAGAAATTTATTTCTATTTGAACACGATGTTGTGTTGATATTTATCCATATTGACTCATTAGGGGTAATTTGAATGAATTACTACCAATTGTGTCACGTGGTGGCCAGGGAAATTGGGTAAAACTCGCTGGTAAGAGACTGATTTCTCGCCAGGTAAATCCTCGGACAGCTGTTAGCGTCAGGTTCCAATTTCTTTTATGGGCTCTCGTGACATGGTTGGTTTCGACCTGGCCTTTCATTAGAAGGGGCTAGCGTTCGATCCCAAGTATGAGGTAGAAATTTATTTCTATATATATATATATATATATATGATTCATTGATTCATATATGCATCAGGCTACGTAAGGGAAAATGAATAGAACTTAATTTGAACCCTTACTTTCGTAAGACGTTATAACGTCCATTTATTAAAAATACTTTATGGGCAATGGATTATATCATTCATATCATGAATACATCAAATTATACATATGTTAATGTAATATTTCCAAGCACATTACAATAAGATGGTAAATGAAAAGAGTCTAATTTCAATTCAATATTATT
>NC_090731.1:146718707-146733707 GCF_036898095.1 Palaemon carinicauda
GTGTAAATCGTACGGCTGTTAATGTTTTAACACCCAAGCTAGGACCTAGGAGGGCCAGGCAATGGCTGCTGATGACTTAGCAGATAGACCTGTTAACAGTATTAAAGAATCATTTAGGTAACTATGTTATTGGCATATTCTAATGCAATTACAATTCTGATGTTAATGTCGATCCCTTTGAAAACAATGGATTAAATTTTTATTTAAGGTCCTATAATATTTTGCGCAACACGTTTTTTATGATTTTACTGTAATAATAATAATAATAATAATAATAATAATTATCATTATCATTATTATTACTATTATTATCATTGCTAGAAGCGAATAGGCATTACCTGGAAGGTTGAGAAAACTCAACAACATTAAATTCCTTTGCAAGGATTCCAGGATAACAATGCATGGGGAGAAATTCTTGGAATAATTAACAAAGAAACTATTCTTGCATAAGTAGTTGAGCAGCATCACATGAGTTGTTCCAGGAATTTTCATTCATGGAAAGGTACTGGAAGATCAGTGGACCACAGATGTAAAAGCTCTCTGAACCTCAAGTCAGGGATTTTGGTTTTGCATAATTTATTTTCATTTTAATTGTGGATTTTCATTAAAATTTTGAAGTTCAATATTATGGATTACATGACAATCCTTTTGTGTTACTACTTTATCTACAATAGCTTGAAAATATTCAAGACAGAATAAATGTAATTTCTATTGTTCATCTTATTGGCCATATTATGAATTTACTTTTAAGGTATTTCATGCAAAGGGGTAAAGACTACAGTAAAGCTATATAGAAAGAAGGAACATTTAAACATATATAAAATGGAAAAATCATGATACATGAATATAATGAACGTTTTCTTTGATTCTAGAAAATTGCAGTGTGAGGAAACATATAGAACAGTAATTGAAGGTACAGTTAGGTTGTGTACAAAAAAAAAAAAAAAAAAAAAAAAAAAAAAAAAAAAAAAAAAAAAAAAAAAAAAAAAAAAAAAATTTAAACATGTATGAAATGGAAAAATCATAATGCATGAATATGATGAACTTTTTCTTTCGTTCTAAGAAACTGCAGTGTAAGGGAATATATAGAGCAATAATTAAAACTACAGTAAGGTTATATACAAAGAAAGGTAAATCTAAACATATGTTGAAAGAAAAAAATCATAAATGAATGTAATGAACTTTTCCTTTAATTCCACGAAATTACATTGTAAGAAAACACAAAGAACAAGAACATTTAAGAAATACTATGAAGAAAAGAGACCAAGAGGAAATTACTCAGGGTTCGGTAGTTTCCTCTGCTTCAATCTCGAACACTTTGAAGAGTAGGAAATGAAAACCTTTCCTGGCATTTACGTATTTCATTTCATTGTCAACCCTCTTCCCTCACTCTGTATCCTAAAGTGATTATCCTGTCTCTCTTCCCTTTCCCCTTTTTGAGGCAATTCTGCTTCGTTTACTTTTCTTCGTTTCTTTGAGTCCTTCTGATGGTGATAGTCACTGTCAACTTCATCGTTGTTATGATCCTGATGATAGTCACTTTTTTTTTTTTTTTTTGCTTCCTATTGTTTTATCTAAGTTTTCATGATAAAGCATACTGTTGCTTTAAATTTCAGCTTGCTTCTTTATACCCCAGTATAAAATATCTATACATTTAGATGATCTCAGTTTCCTTATGATTATGTAAAACGTTAATTTGCAAATTAAAATCTTTTCTAAATATGTTTGAAGATTTAAGACTATTAAATGCGGACACGAGAGAAATTTTTACTGTTTCAGTAACATAAGGACTGTGATCGAGAAAAAAAAATTACCTTTTTTTCGAAAGTGCTTATATAATAAATGTTCTTCATTAAACAGCAACTGATCACCAAGGTGAAAATCTTTATTTCATATTCTTGTTTCTTAGCAAAAATTTGCTCAATAATTTTGCTGTCAATATAATTTTGTGTTAACATTGAAAGAGGAAAACTACAACAAGGACTCTCGAGGATCATAGCTTTTGTGCAATGTAGGAATATCTCATGTAAAGTTTTGAAAGATCAATTTTGGAAACGATAGGAGTCATCAGGAAACCGCTTTATATCTATTACAAGTGTCCTATGTTTCTAAGATGCGCTCGCAAGTTGTCTATAAAATGAGAGAGAGAGAGAGAGAGAGAGAGAGAGAGAGAGAGAGAGAGAGAGAGAGAGAGAGAGAGAGAGAGAGAGAGAGAGAGAGAGAGAGAGTGAGAGAGATCATGCGTAATTCTTTTGTTTTTAGAATACTACAAACAAAATGACTTACCTTAAGAAATTCTTCCTAGTCTCTTCAGTGGCAATCCATGTTTTGTCGTTTTGTATTTATATGGAGGCAAATAAATTGTTCGATTGACTCCATGTTTCGGTCTGCAAAGATAGATTTTATATTGAGGATCCTGTAAGAATTTCTTTTTCTAAAAATAGATGTTAATGAATGCTAAATTCGTAATATCATGACATTATCAAAATTACAAAAATAGACAAGATAAAAACCTACCATATTACATATCCACACACACACACACACACACACACACACACACATATATATATATTTTTGGGCTCAAGCCATGTCGTCCTGATGGAAGTTCCTATAGGGTAGCTTCCTAGGGTATATTACAACTACGGCGATATTCCCAGAGAATTTACCTTAAGGTACCAGAATTCTAACTCCTGGAGCGAGTATCCCTCGTGAAAGGGATATCGCGACATATCAGAGGACGTATTCTAGACACGTCACATGGCAATCTACGACCTGAACAGAGATTTCGTCTCGTAGGAGGGAGATTGACGAGATACGAATTCGGGAAAGAAAAAGGGGAGCCGCTCCCAAGGCTTCCCTATCCCCCGATTCGTATGCGTGCCTGGCGCCAATCCTGGCGCCATCTGTATTCCTTTTTGCGTAGCTTAACAACTCGGTTTTTTTTTCCTGTTTTTCTCGCAAATCTTGGATTTATTCAGCTTTTCATGGCTTCTCCGTCTTCGTTGGCCTCGGATAAGTTGAGTATAGTGTCTGTTATGTATAAATGTAGGCTCTTGGTAAAATTTTGAGTGATTAATAGGATTAATCTTTGATACAAGAGCCGTAGCCTACCAGAGGTGTCCTGGACACTCACTCGCTAGGTATAAATTAGTTAGTCAGAGCGACATTCCTGGTTGTTTTGCTTAATAAATTTTAGCTATTTAGCTTTACATAGGATTTCCTTTCGTGCTTAGTATTATTTGGCGAAGTGTTCGCCATTCTGGCCTACGCTAGGCCATGTAGCCTAGTCGTTTGGTCCTAGTACTTAATGCATGATTTTGGTTTTTCCGAGTGTAATTAAAATTTTATTGAAGCTTTAGGCTATATTTTATACATTTTAGACTGTGTGGAATATTTCCAAGATTGTATACGTGAGAGTTTCGGTGAATTAGGTAATCGATTCTCTTGGTGCCTAGGCTATTTGCTTATGGAGCCTTAGTATACTTTATCATACTCCCCGGTTGCTTTCTTTTCTTCGGAGAAGGTATGCAATCCCTTTCCCTCTGTTTAAGCCTTGGGCTTATCCCTAAGTGGTTTTTTCCGAATTTATTTTCGATAAAACTATACTAGGGTGTTACTGTACCTTCCTGTTCCAGCAAAGTCTGGTTCAAAGAGGGACAGAACAACAGAGTTTTTAGTCTGAGTCCGTGTTGTCTGGCTTGGGGCAGAGTCCCCCTCGCTGACCTAACACTTACAAAGGGAGCTTAGCTCCCTTAGGTCACTACCGAAGGTTTCTGTAAGTTATGATTCCTTCTTTTGTGATCGACCAGACTAAGTCCTGTTGCTGTTCTCGGGGGAGGATAAAGTCTTCCCTTGGGAGTAGCAACGCCTTCCTTGCTTTGGTGCTCTGGAAGCTGGCAAGTATTGCTGGCCCTTTCCCTTAGATCTCCCTTAGGCTAAGACAAAGTTCTTGGCTGCGGGTGATCTGTCACTAAAGCAAGGTTGGCAGGACCCTCTTGTCCCTTCCCCCTCTATCTCCGTAATGGCCTAGCCATTACTGTACTGTACCTTGCCGGCCGGCAGAGCTGGCCGGCAGGGGTATTACTGTACTGTACGTCATTCTACTTCTGGACCTAGTATAGGTTGGGATGTGGAATTGACTAAGCCCATTGCCGGCCGGCAGAGATGCTGGCCGGCAAGGGTCTTATGTTTTCGAGTGCTGCCCGGACCTCTCTTGGTCCCTCATCCATGCCTGCCGGCAGAGCCGGACGGCATTGGTCAAGGAAGCCTGAATTAAGTTTCTCCCCTTCCTTATATGCACTCTTTCGGTTGCCGGGCTTGGGGGGGTTGTGTACACTCTTATCCCGGCATCCATTCTATTTTCTTCTAGTGCTGTACCTGTCCCGGCTGCCGGCCTATGAGGCCGGCTGCCGGCCTATGAGGCCGGCAGCCGGGCAGGTGTAGTCTTCTGGTTCTTTTGCTGCCGGCTGGCATCGGTCTTGTACCTTTGCCGGCCGGCTTATGTCAGTCCTTGTCTGCCGGTCACCAAGAGTGTGGCCGGCAGCTGGGTACTACCTTGTGTAGTTGCTGGCCGGCAGTCATTGCCGGCCAACACTGGCTGTTGCCGGCCGACAGTTGCTGCCGCCGGCACAGGCATTTGAACCAGAGTGCTGCCGCCCTATAGCTGTTAAGTAGTATACTTTAAAGCTAGTTGTGGTGTGTGCCGGCCGGCAAAGGCAGGCCGGCACACATCCTCCTATACTGTACTAGTATTCTTCTGTATAGCATATACAGTAAGAAGAAAACTATAGTAAAGGTTTAGGTACAGCACTGTATCTTCTAACACTATTGTGTTTTCTTGCACAGCCCTTTGCTGTTGCCCTCAGATAGGAAGCAGAGTTCTTCCCTGTCTATTATCCAGGATTTTAAAATCATTGCCTAGGTGTGAGCTCCACCTGTTTCCTCTGGAAACCTTGCATTGGTTACTCTAGTAGAGATAAACCATTTTGATTTTATTATCTGGAAGGCTGCAACAATGGGTTGTGAGGGAAACACAAGTGTGTGTCTTTCCTTTATGAATTGTTATGCTATACTATGCATATCCAGTGATACATAGTTCACTTGATACTCATGGAAATTTCTTCTCTTTACAGGAGGACCCTCCGAAGTGCGGAAATGTTTTCTGCAATGTCCGCAGCAAGAACCTCTGCGGACATGAGTGTTGTAGGAGACACGCAGCATGCGCTGTCTCCAAGGATGATCTCCAGTATTGGGACCCTCAGGTATGTACTGTATGCACTAACCTGATTACTGAGGCTTTTGATTCCCCTAGAACGGCGGAATCAAGGGATATAGCTAGGGAAAAGCTTCGTACTTGGGTAAGGGGCTTCAAGAAGAACACCTCTGGCCCTTATCTTCCAAGTGAGAAGATGAGGGCGTATCTTTTTCCCCAGGCATCAGCTGAGGCAGTGATTCCCCAGCCTCAAGAGGAGATCCCTCAAGATCAAGTCCAGGTGGACGAGGAAGTCGCAGATGCGATGCAAGACATCCAGTTGTGTGACAGGATGTCTGACCTGGACGAACGTTTGGAAGAAGACCTCCTGGCAGAAGGTCAGGATCAAGTTCAAACCCCGGATGTCGTAGAGGATGAGGTCGACAAGGTGTCGGCTACTCCGGTTCAGATGCCGGAGCCTATCCACTCAACATCGGCTGGTCTCCCAGTAGAACTGGGACAGGCCCTCTCTTCGATTGTTGGAATGATCCAACAAATGCAGAAGGAGAATCAGGAGAAGGCGGCTGCAATGGAACTGCGTATGCAGTCCCTAGCAGAATCACATGGGCCCCAGAAAAGGCTCAATGTGAAAGACCTTCCCATATGCTCAGATGCTAACCCATGGAGGTATGCTGAGCACATGCCGATGACGACTGGTAAGATCGTCATCTCGGATAAGCTGGGTTCAGTTCCCCTAGAGGAGGTAGAATTCTGGCCCAGCAAGGCATCATATCCGGACTGCTATGTCCGGCTGAGAAAAGAACCAGCTTCAAGGGAGGAGACAGAGCCGAAGGAGGTCATTATTATGGACCACGCTAAGGCTCAAGCCCTACTTTCATCCTCGATGAAAGAGAGGGGCTTCTCGAATTCGAAGGTAGCTGCATTGAGCAAGAAGCTCCCTTCTTTTGTGTCCTCTCCTGATAGAGCCTTCCCCTTTTTACAAAAAGGGTTTGCGGCTGTCCTAAAGGCAGTCGAGGCCGGCAAGCCTTGCCCCTCCCTGGAGGAGTGTAAACCCTTGTCGCTGGCTCTGCCTATGGACCACAAAGACTGGAAGGATGTCCATCTGACATTCTCAGTGGGAAAGTTGGAGGCTGATATTGCCGGACGGCAATTCGGCGAGGACCTCCCCAAGCTGCCCGAATCTCTTTTACGAAGAGAGTTCGAGACCAAAGAAAGACTGGCTGCCTCAATGTCTCATCAGACCACTCTTGAGACAATGGCAAGTGACCCTATGGTCCATGAAATGTTCATGGTAGTGGCTAAGTCTCACCTAGCCACAGTGACGAAGGACCTTTATGGCTTCATCAAGGCAAGGAGAGCTTGCAGGGAGGTCGTGTTCACTGGGGCTTCGGTGAGACACGAACCAAGGAAATTAATCTCCTCCAACATTTGGGGAAAAGACCTTTTCCCTACCGATGTGGTCAAAGAGGTTGTTGATAAGGCCGCCGTGGAGAATAGAAACCTTCTCCAGAAGTGGGGCCTGGCTATCAAAAGAAAATCTTCCCCGGATGAGGGTCCTCAACCAAAGAGGAAGAATATGAGGACTAGGCTACCATCTCGGCCAGCCAAGCCTTATAGACAGCAACAGCAACTGCAATTGCCTTTGCCTCCAGTGCCCCAGATGGTGGCACAAACCCCGACTGCCTTTCAGTGGGTACCCCAGGCTGTGCCAGGTCAGTCAACCACATTCGCCCCAACGTTCGAAGGACAGTTTTCTTCCTTTCGTGCAAAACCTAGAGGAGCAGCCAGAGGCTCGTCTAGGCGCCCCTCAAGGGGAAGGGGATTCAGAGGTGGTCGTGGTCAGGGAGGCAAGACCTCAGGACGGCAGTCCAAGTGAAATGATACCGGTAGGAGGGAGACTGATGAAATTTTGGGATCGCTGGACCTTTGATCCCTGGGCCCAAAGCCTACTCAAGAATGGACTGGGTTGGAGCTGGTACAGCACTCCACCCCCATGCCTTCGGTTTTTCCAACACTCCACCCCCGTTTTGGAGGAGTACGTTCAAGAACTGTTGGAGAAAAATGTGATCCGAAAGGTGAAGTCCATCAAATTCCAAGGGAGGCTGTTTTGTGTTCCCAAGAAAGACTCGGAAAAGCTCAGAGTCATTCTGGACTTGCCACCACTCAACAAGTTCATAGTGAATTGCAAATTCAAGATGCTAACACTGCAACACATAAGGACCTTACTGCCCAAGAGGGCATACTCAGTCTCTATAGACTTGTCAGACGCCTATTGGCACATTCCAATCAGCCGTCGACTCTCCCCCTACCTAGGGTTCAGGCTACAACGGAAACTGTACGCCTTCAGAGCCATGCCATTCGGGCTAAACATAGCCCCAAGGATTTTCACGAAGCTTGCGAGCGCAGCTCTCAAACAATTACGCCTAAAGGGAATTCAGGTAGTAGCCTACCTGGACGACTGGCTGGTGTGGGCAGCATCCGAGACCGAATGCTTGCAAGCTTCCAGTCAGGTGATCCAGTACCTAGAGTACCTAGGCTTCAAGATCAACAAGAAAAAGTCTCGACTTTCTCCATCCCAAAAGTTCCAGTGGCTGGGAATCCACTGGGACCTTTTGTCACACAGTTTCTCCATCCCGACGAAGAAAAGGAAGGAGATAGCGGGCTCTGTCAAGAGACTTCTAGATTCCGAAAGGATATCAAGATGCGAACAGGAGAGGGTACTAGGCTCTCTCCAGTTTGCTTCAGTGACAGACCCAGTGCTAAGAGCACAGCTAAAGGATGCAACCGGAGTTTGGAGAAGGTATGCATCAAACGCGCGAAGAGACCTGAGAAGACCAGTGCCGCCTCGGCTACGTACTCTTCTCAGACCTTGGTCCCAAGCCAGACATCTAAAGAAGTCGGTTCTTCTTCAGCCACCTCCCCCGTCGATGACGATTCACTCAGACGCCTCAAAGGAGGGATGGGGAGGTCACTCTCATCGGAAAAAAGTCCAGGGGACTTGGTCCAAGCTATTCAGGACCTTTCATATAAACTTTCTAGAAGCTATGGCAGTGCTCCTTACCTTAAAGAAAGTCTCCCCGCGTCACTCGATCCACATAAGATTGGTGACGGACAGCGAGGTGGTTGTGAGATGCTTGAATCGACAAGGATCGAGGTCACCACCTCTCAACCAAGTGATGTTAGCCATTTTCCGATTGGCGGAAAAGAAGAAGTGGTACCTGTCGGTAGTTCACCTTCAAGGAGTCCGCAATGTGACAGCGGACGCTCTATCCAGGTTCACACCGATAGAGTCGGAATGGTCCTTAGACGCAGGATCATTTTCCTTCATTCTGAATCAAGTCCCAGAACTGCAAATAGACCTCTTTGCGACGAAAGACAACAAGAAGTTGCCCCTGTACATGTCCCCGTACGAGGACCCCTTAGCGGAAGCAGTGGACGCAATGTCCCTCGACTGGAACAGATGGTCCAGGATTTATCTGTTCCCTCCTCACAACCTTCTGTTGAGGGTCCTCAACAAACTGAGATCCTTCAAGGGGGTAGCGGCAATAGTGGCCCACAAGTGGGCGAACAGTATGTGGTTCCCCTTGGCGTTGGAAATACAGATGAAGTTTGTGCCGCTACCACATCCAGTTCTGACCCAGCGAGTCCAGAAGTCGACTGTCTGCGCTTCATTACAGAAAACCCAGACCCTGCAGCTCATGATTTTCTCGCCCTAGCGGTGAGAAAGCGTTTCGGGATTTCGAAAGCCAGCATAGACTTCCTAGAGGAATACAAGTGCAAATCGACTAGAAGGCAATATGAGTCATCTTGGAGAAAATGGGTGGCCTTTGTAAAGGCAAAGAATCCGCAGGAGATCTCAACAGACTTCTGCTTATCTTTCTTCATCCACCTCCATGGCCAAGGGTTGGCAGCTAACACGATTTCAGTGTGTAAATCTGCTTTGATGAGACCCATTTTATTTGCCTTCCAGATCGACCTAGGTAACGAGATCTTTAATAAAGTTCCGAAAGCCTGCGCTAGGCTCAGACCTTCAGCACCTCTAAAGCCCATCTCATGGTCTTTAGACAAAGTTCTTCATTTCGCCTCCCTGTTGAGCAATGAAGAATGTGCGTTAAAGGATTTGACGCAAAAAGTTATTTTCCTATTTGCACTCGCGTCCGG
Source organism: Palaemon carinicauda (assembly GCF_036898095.1). Classification (NCBI taxonomy): domain Eukaryota; kingdom Metazoa; phylum Arthropoda; class Malacostraca; order Decapoda; family Palaemonidae; genus Palaemon; species Palaemon carinicauda. The sequence goes on from NC_090731.1 coordinate 146,728,084, forward strand.
GGCCAGGGTTAGTGAGATCGTAGCCCTCTCGAGAGAGGCAGGTCATGTTCAGTTCCTGGATGGGGGGGAGCTGAACCTGTTTCCGGATCCTACGTTTCTCGCCAAGAATGAGTTACCCACCAACAGGTGGGGTCCCTGGAGAATCTGCCCTCTGAAAGAAGATGCATCTCTATGTCCAGTAGAATGCCTAAAGGTCTATCTTCGTAGAACTTCAGACTTCAAGGGTGGTCAACTATTCAGGGGAGAAACATCAGGCTCAAATTTATCTCTGAATCAACTCAGAGCGAAAATCACATATTTTATTCGCAGAGCGGATCCTGACAGTACACCCGCAGGTCACGATCCGAGGAAAGTTGCCTCATCCCTAAATTTCTTTAATTGTATGGATTTTGAACATCTCCGTTCATACACGGGCTGGAAGTCTTCCAGGGTGTTCTTTCGCCACTATGCGAAGCAAGTAGAGGAACTTAAGAGATCTGTGGTAGCAGTGGGTCGTGTAGTTAACCCTACTGTTTAACTCTGCGAGGAACAGTGGTCTTAATTGGGACGATTAAGTCCAGGGTGAGTGTGTAGGTACATACTGTACTACAAACTAAATGAGGGCACCAAGTGCCCATATAGACTGTTCCTTCTTTCAAAGGTGAACCTAGCATAAGTTCAGACATGTGTGCCAAGCGTTTCTAACGCTAATGTGATTGATTTGTAATACAGACTTTTTATGACTTGATACCTTGGTATCTTATTAAAGTGGTGTTTAATGGTTTTTCTTTCAGATAAACAAGTTCTGTTTACTATCATACTTATGCTTAAAGTTTTGGGTTACCCTCTTTTATATAAATATATATATTTGTTGTTATCCTGTCTGTTTATTATCTGTCAATAAACTTGTTCTTGAGAACCTTGCGTCTCTTTCACCTGTGTCAATTTATTGGTATAATTGAGCATTTTAATTCTATGTATCTTATCTGGGATAATTCTGATAGAATTGTTCTGTTATGCAAGCTATGTTGCATTGGTTTATGTAAGTCCCCTAATGGGAGGACTCCGTCCCATAAAGGGACGAGGGCGGTTTTATTAGTTTCTTCCTATGCGGATATAAACCTTTGTCCAATACAAGTATTGTGCGGATTACTGGTCAATATATTGACGCAGTGGTTCTATACAAACTATGCTTTACTTAATATAGGGCGAGACCACTATATTAGCTTGCCTGGTATTCATACATAGATATATGTACTCTTCGAGACTTTCCAGAGTCTAGTAGGACTCTTCCCTGTAGGGGGCAGGAAGCTCTAACATAGTTTATAGTTAGTTGAAAAGATGTATAACGGTAACATCTTAGGTCTCTAGGTCTAGTCGACCGGGAATAAATACCTCCGGGGAGTACGGCACGTTCTGAGAATCCACAGATACAGTAATGCTCTGGTACACTTCCATCAGGACGACATGGCTTGAGCCCAAAAAACGGATTTTGAGCGAAGCGAAAAATCTATTTTTGGGTGAGATAGCCATGTCGTCCTGATGGACCCGCCCTTGCCTTTCTAAGAAAGGGCTGTAGGACCCCTCCCTACATACAGTATCTGTAGCACCTCGTGTATGCTACAAGGAATACAGATGGCGCCAGGATTGGCGCCAGGCACGCATACGAATCGGGGGATAGGGAAGCCTTGGGAGCGGCTCCCCTTTTTCTTTCCCGAATTCGTATCTCGTCAATCTCCCTCCTACGAGACGAAATCTCTGTTCAGGTCGTAGATTGCCATGTGACGTGTCTAGAATACGTCCTCTGATATGTCGCGATATCCCTTTCACGAGGGATACTCGCTCCAGGAGTTAGAATTCTGGTACCTTAAGGTAAATTCTCTGGGAATATCGCCGTAGTTGTAATATACCCTAGGAAGCTACCCTATAGGAACTTCCATCAGGACGACATGGCTATCTCACCCAAAAATAGATTTTTCGCTTCGCTCAAAATCCGTTATATATATGTATATATATATATGTATATACATATATACTGTATATATAAATACACACACACACACACACACATATATATATATATATAATGTATATACATACATACTGTACATACATACATACATATATATATATATGTATATAATATAGATATACAATCATCATAAAACGAATTACTTGAATCATCTTGATTTATCACAGCATCCATCTGCCCTCATCAGGTGAAAAAAGTACCGCAATCCCAATTATTTCCCCATATTTTAAAGGTTTGAATGTTACTCATGAACGGCAGAATTATGGCCCGGAACAATGTTCTTGAGACCAACCACCTATGTGTATGATCAGCGTCTAAGACCCTCTCCACCCAAGGTAGGATCAAGGGTGGCCAGGTAATGGGTGCTAATGACTCAGTAGGGAGACATATATCTCCCTTAAACCCTAAATCCTAGTACTAGTGAACACTTCTTTGAACTGCGAGCAGGGCTCTAACTTTGGACCCACGAAATGGGAGTAAGGAAAGTTAGCCACTTGGCTGCTACAATCTGGTCTTGATTTATTGTTCATAGGTTTCAGCGATCCATTTTTTTCACTCAAGAAACTTGGTAGATTTATTGTTTGTCTGTCATACTTTCGTTTTCCGCCACTCTCTCTCTCTCTCTCTCTCTCTCTCTCTCTCTCTCTCTCTCTCTCTCTCTCTCTCTCTCTCTCTCTGACATTTATTAGTGGCGTCATGATCACGTAATAATGAGGTTAAAAAGTTCTTTATTCTCTATTACAAAATTAATAATTACCTTTCAATATGTGGTAACGTAACTATCTTTTACAACCGATTCTGCCACCTTGAAAATTAAAATGTCTTACCTTTGCCACTTATCCCATTTTATATATCTTTTGTAACTTTTCCAATCTTTCTTTGGCACTGTTTGGGTATCCAAATCATATCATAATGACTTTATAAAATGTTAATTTAGTAGATTGACTATTTAAGACAGTTTCTTTTTTATAATAAATCATAGGAAATAGGTCTTCTCCGACTAATTCAACTTACTATCACATTAATTTACCATTTGGGAATGTCTTGATGGTTAAAGGAATTAATTTCGTTTTAACGCAGTCTACTGGAGCAAGCTAACGACCTGTTTTATGGTAAAGGGTCCTGGAACACTTTGAAATAGACTATTCACCCACAATAAGGGTTTGTATATAACTTGTTATATGCCCTACGCCACTTCTATTAGCTTTCACAATTTGGAGCCAAATTACAAGATATAATTTGCTTTTGATTCTAAATTAGACCACAAGTCCTAAGTCCTGTATTTGCAGTGGAATTTTATTTATTCAAATGTTATGCACTCAAGAATTCATTGTTTTGCATATCTTTCTTCTTGTTTTTATTCTATATAATTGAAAAGATAAATTTGATAAAATTCTAAACCAGATTAAGTTTATAACATCTTCGATTCACTTGTAATATTTTTTTTCAGAATTTACCCTTTTAATAAGTAAGATTAATTAAAAAGTCTAATGCATTTCGTTCTGTTCATGAGTCACCAGCCTAACCAACTCCCAGATACTGCAGAGGATAAAGATATATCCAGTTTGGATCGTCTTCGTGTCTCGATTTGATTTGCTTGGATTATGAGTGATCAAAAATAGACTCAGACGAACTGGAAGACATGTATCTGCATATTCAAATGTTTATTGCATACTCATCTGTTTATAAACAGACCTGTGTTGTGTATTTTGGGTCCCAATAGTTCTTTCCAGTTGGTGTTGTGGTCGGGGAAAGAGCCAAGTGAAAAATAATAAAGAACTTTTGTTTCGAGGAGAACAAAGATATATTCCTTTATTATATCACTAGTGTACGCCACCCGTACAAAATGACGGTTAAATGTTTAGATAGATATGCACACGCACATGCACCCCCTCCTCTCACCTAGGAATGACTGCTCCCTCTCTCACCCTACCTGAGGGACGGGGAGGGACCTAGTAGTTATACGTCTGGCAATGCCACTGAGCGTGACCAATAACAAATATATATATATATATATATATATATATATATATATATATATATATATATATATATATATATATATATATATACATATATATATATATATCTATATATATATATATATATATATATATATATATATATATATATATATATATATATACTGTATATATATACACATACATGTACACACACACACACACACACACATATATATATATATATATATATATATATATATACATATATATATATATATATATATATATATATATATATATCACCCTTCATGCTTTGAAATAGTTTTTTCTTTGTTGAATGTATGTTTGTGTTGCTAATTACAATACTTAAAGCCATTCGAGTTGACTATGTAAATTGTAAACAATTAAATGTTCATATAATTTCTCTTGAAACACGACCTCATAATGATCGAATGATATTCAAAATATTGAACAATCTTATCACTCATACCTGAATAATAAAAGATGTGTATGTATTTTTGAATTCTTAAGCCACTTAATATAATTTCATTAAATTCTCTTTTGCTTTTATAAATTGTTACCTTTTGCCTTGATTGTCTACAAACAGAGTTTGGAAATTAAGGCATTGTCTTAAACATGAGACATTATCTATTATATATTCTTGATGTATGAAAATAGTTTGATGAACTAAATAAACACGAATCTGGTATATGAACAAATAATGAAGCCAATTACGATGTAGAGTTCTCTTGCTTGAGGGTACACTCGAGCACACTATTCTACTTAATTTTTCTTCCTCTTGTTTTGTTAAACGTTTTTATAGTTTATATAGGAAACATTTACTTTAATGTTGTTACCGTTCTTAAAATATTTTATTTTTCCTTGTTTCCTTTCCTCACTGGGCTATTTTCCCTGTTGGGGCCCCTGGCCTTTTATTATCCTGCTTTTTCACCGAGGGTTTCAGCTTAGCAAGTAATAATAATAATAATAATAATATAAGAAAAGTCATACGAACAATGACTTCTTCGCGATGGATTAAAACACCTCTTCACCTCCACTAATTACAAATACGACACTTAAATTTCGGAACCAATTACCTTCTGCTTGCTTGGTGATTTGGTAATTGAAAGTAAACAAACGAAGGTTAGCAGATAGCGTTTGAAGGTCTTGTTTATTCAAAGGAAGAAGAAGAAGAAGAAGAAGAAGAAAAATAAAAAAAATAAGGAAGAAGAAGAATAAAAAGGAAAAAATAAGGAAGAAGGAGAAGTAGGAAAGAAGAAGAAGAAGAAGAAGAAGAAGAATAAGAAGAAAAAAGAAGAAGAAGAAGAAGAAGAAATAGAAAAAAAAATAAGAAAAAGAATAAGAAGAAGAAGGAAAAAAGATAAGAAGAAGAAGAGGAAGAAGAAAAAAATAATAAAAAAATAAGAAAAGGAAGAAGAATAAGAAGAAGAAGGAAAGAAGATAAGAAGATAAGAAGAAGAAGACGAGGCTCCATTGCCCAGAGAAGTGTTAAAGGAATGTTTGCGATACCCTTGAGACAGATGTGGAATCGGATGGCCGTTGAACCAATCAGAGTCGACTTTTCATTGCGAAGAGAACCTGTCTGTAGAGGAGAGTTTTCCTCTGGCTGTTTAAAGTGTATTGCAGGG
>NC_090731.1:146741207-146756207 GCF_036898095.1 Palaemon carinicauda
AAAGGGCTTCATTTTAATTTCGCCAGTCGTCTCTATCTTGAGCTTTTAAATCAATACGTCTCCATTCATTATCTCCTACTATATGTTTCATAGTCCTCATCCATGTAGGTCTGGTGTCTTTCAACCCTCCTAGTGCCTTTTGAAGCCCAGTTGAAAGTTTGGTGAACTAATCTCTCCTGGGGAGTGCGAAGAACATGCCCAGACCATCTCCATCTACCCCTTACCATGATCTCATCCACATTTTAAATCGGATAATCTCTCTTATAATTTCATTTCTAATCCTGTCCTGCCATTTAACTGCCAATATTCTTTTGAAGGCTTTTCTCTCAAATCTACAATATCTGTTGGATAGTGTTTCATTGTCATACCATGACTTACGTTTATACCGTAACACCAACCTCATTAAACTGATATATATATATATATATATGTATATATATATATATATATATATATATATATATATATATATATATATATATATATATATATATATATATATATATATATATATACTGATTTTCAAATGAAATTTCAAGCAATTTCATTTCCGAATTTTACATAACCTACCGATTGTCGGATTTGTTTTTTTTAATCTTTTATTTAACTCAAATTCTAAAGATCCTTTATTAGAGACCATAGTCGTAAATATCTAAGTAATCCCACCTCATTAATCCTCTCTCATTCAAAGATTTCATCTTCTAATGCATATTCCATTCTCCTCATCTCTGTCTTTCTTCTACTTATCTTGAACCCAACTTCATGTGATATTCATGCATTTTGGTAAGCAGGTTTTGCAAGTCCTGTGGTATACTGCTAATAAGAACAACGTCATCAGCATACTCTAGGTTAGCTAATTTCCTGTTACTTATGCAGTCCAATCCTTCTCAACTATCCCCAACTGTTCTATGCATCACAAAATCCACGGGGAGGATAAACAACATAGGTAGCCACACGTTCCCTTGCAGTATTCCACTGTTCACTGGAAATTCATTTGATAAGACTCAAGTAACATTAACTTTCCACTTGCTATGCTCATGAATATACTTAAATCAAATTTACATATTTAAGAGGAACTACATAATAATGGAGGATTCTCCATAAAACTTGGCCGGTGCACATTATCAAAGTCTTTCTGGTAGTCCAAAAATGCTAACAAAGGTGGATTTCTATATTCTATACATTGATATACCACATTTCTTAAAATAAAAATTTGATCAGTACAATTTCTACCTTTTCGAAATCCTGTTGGTTCATCTCAGCTTTCCATCAGTCTTTCTCTCTAGTCTCTTAAGAATGAGCATACTGTATATATTCATGAGTACTGACGTAAGTGTTATGTCTCTGAAATTATTGCCATCAGTCAGATCACCTTTAATTGCCATTTTCACCAACACATCTAGCTCCCATTCATCAGGTTTTGGCTCTTCATGCCACATTCTACAAAATAATCTTCTTAGTATTCTGGGAGTCTCATCATTTTCGGCCAATATCATCTCAGTAGTTATTCCATCGTAGTCAGCCACTTTCCATATCTTTAGCTTTTAAATGACAACTTCGACTTCAAACACACTGAATTCTTTCATGGGCACATCAATGTCTCCCTCAACTTTAGGTATATCAATCAACTTATTTTCTCCATATCCTCTATCCATGACCTCACTAAAGTGTTCCACTCAACGTTGCCTTTCTTCATCTATTGTTGTTATAACAGATCCATACCTCTTTTTAAAGGGTATATGTTTCTTCTTTGCCCCAATAGATATTTTATTAATAATTCAATTAGCAAAGCTTACACCATAGCCTCTCATTGTATTCATAACTTTGTCAGCCTCATCTGCTTTCCTGTTTAGATACTCTCTCCAGTCATTCACGGCTTTTCTTTTTACTTCACTATCAATACTGGAATCTTTAGCACGCTCTATCTTGTAATTTTTATTACCTTCTCAAAAACTTTCAACAATCAATTTCCGTCTTTGTCTCCTTTTCATAGTATCCCAAGTAACATATGATATATATTTTATTATATATATATATATATATATACACACACACACATATTTATATATATATATATATATATATATATATATATTAAATATATATATATATATATATATATATATATATATATATATATATATATATATATTTATATATATATATAAATATATATATATATATATATATATATATATATATATATATATATATATATATATATATATATGTGTGTGTGAGAGAGAGAGAGAGAGAGAGAGAGAGGAGAGAGAGAGAGAGAGAGAGAGAGAGAGAGAGAGAGAGAGAGAGAGAGAGAGAGAGAGGACTCCTAGCTTGTGATTACGAAAGATTTTTCAGTCGGGTAATAATATATTTCCAAACTGAACATCGATCCTTTTTGTCAACAAGTTGTTCGTGAGAATGGCATAGCAAATAGCACAACAAATGCACCATATAATTATAAGTTAGAATCATTATAATGACAGAATTAAGATATGGAGAAATTATACTGAATTTAAGTTCATCCACAATGTCTCGGGGTTCCCCTACCATCACACCCCTTACAGTTCTGATAAGTACTTTCCCGGCCCACCATCGTCCTTCCCCCCGCGCGTTGCCCTCCCCCCTAACAACCAAACTCTTCTACACCTGAAATTATGGCATCTATAAATATTGGGGGTGACAGAGGGGGACTGGAGACGACAGGGCATTTGCTTTTGACTGTAACTGGCCGCTAGTCAATTGTTGACGTTCAGTCAAATTAAAGCCATAGAAGCATAACTCTCATGTAGATAAAAACCTTGAAAAGCGAAAAATTACACAACATAGATAAAAGAAATGTGACTTTTCATTATTTTTGTTAATAGATAAAAGAGACTCATCAGTCAAGAGAACAGATCGCTCGATTCACTTGAAGTGAGTAAGCGAATGAATGAACTCCAGTTACTTAAGAAGTTAATTATGGAAGGTACTGCCTGGTCAGCTTTAAACGTTTCTTGGAAACAATTCTCTCTCTCTCTCTCTCTCTCTCTCTCTCCCTCTCTCTCTCTCTCTCTCTCTCCCTCTCTCTCTCTCTCTCCTCTCTCTCTCTCTAAGTTTTTGTCAGAAAGGTAAGAATACACTGCAGCACCTTTTAAAAAAACCTGTTGCTTAGTTATTATTATTATTATTATTATTATTATTATTATTATTATTATTATTATTATTATTATTATTACCTCCGCCAACGAAGCTGGAAGGTTATGTTACCGCCCCTGTTTGTGTGTTTGTGTGTATTTGTGTGTGTGTGTTTGTTTGTGAACAGCTTCTTGGCCAAAATTTTAATTGCAGTGTAATGAAACTTGCAAGGGTTTTAACTGTTAATTAAAAATCTGGAAAATATTACTTATTAGAAGATCAAGGTCAAAGGTCAAGGTCACGATAAAGCAAAATGTCTAATTCACGTATTCAGCCATAAGTTTGGACATCGTTGTCACAGAGACTTCAAACTTGGTTCGTATTTGAGTGAATGAAAATCCACGCCAATCAATACATGTTAAGGACAAAGGTTAAGGTCAAGGTCGAGCAAAATGTCGAGAAATAACTGCTGCGGCAGAAGTCTGCCCTCTACTGAGTGCCTCTCTAGTTATTATTCTTCTTCTTCTTCTTCTTCTTCTTCTTCTTCTTCTTATTATTATTATTATTATTATTATTATCATTATTATTATTATTATTATTATTACAAGCTAAGCTACAACTGTAGTTGGCAAAGCAGGGGGCTATAATTAAGATGCTATAATTAAGAAGTTGAGAATTCCCAATCATTATTGAAATTCTCGTTATTTACCAAAGATAGTTGTAGAAAATCCTATTTAATTCGCCTAAAAAATTTATTATTGAATCCATAAGGAAAATTCTATCTACTCTTAAAGATTCCATTATACTTCATCTTTTAGAGAGAGAGAGCCTTACCTTATTGCCTTATTTTTTGTTTGGGTTCCCCAGGTCCCTCAGTGTGAGGCACCTCGTATATCCACCAGAGAGTTGCTAATGCATCTTCCGGTGTATTTTGCATCTTCCAGTCTTGGATGGTCTGGGATGCATCTTAGGTATTTATCGAGCTGATTCTTAAACACATCTACGCTCACTCCTGATATGTTTCTTAGATGAGCTGGCAGCACATTAAATAGTCGCTGCATTATCGATGCTGGTGCGCCTTTCTCAGTTTACCTGGAATGCTTTTTGGCGCTATTAATCTACCTCGGCTTGCTCTTTCTGATATTTTAAGCTCCATGATGTTTTCAGCAATTCCTTCTATTTGCTTCCATGCTTGTATTATCATGTAGCGTTCTCTTCTCCTTTCTAGACTGTATAGTTTTAAAAATTGCAGTCTTTCCCAGTAGTCAAGGTCCTTAACTTCTTCTATTCTAGCAGTATAGGACCTTTGTACACTCTCTATTTGCGCAATATCCTTTTGGTAGTGTGGGTACCATATCACATTGCAGTACTCGAGTGTACTACGCACATAAGTTTTGTAAAGCATTATCATGTGTTCAGCTTTTCTTGTTTTAAAGTGTCTGAATAACATTCCCATTTTTGCTTTACATTTAGCCAACAGTGTTGCTATTTGGTCGTTGCATAACATATTCCTATTTAAAATTACACCAAGGTCTTTAATTGCTTCCTTGTTTGTGATTGTCTCATTATTAGGTCCCTTGTATGCATACACCATTCCTTCTCTGTTTCCATAATTTATTGATTCGAATTTATCGGAGTTAAATACCATCCTATTTATCTCCGCCCATTCATATATTTTGTTTAGATCTCTTTGTAGTGAGTTCCTATCTTCATCACAAGTAATTTCTCTACTTATTCTTGTGTCATCGGCGAAACTTCTCACTACGGCGTTTTCAACATCACAGTCTATGTCTGAGATCATAATAACAAATAGCAGTGCAGCTAATACCGTACCTTGGGGCACACCAGATATTACCTGGGCTTCATCTGATTTCTTGTCATTTGCAACCACTATCTGTTTTCTGTTTTGCAGGAATTCTTTTACCCATTTTCCTATCTTTCCCACAATATTATGCTTTCTCATTTTTTTCTCCAATATGTTATGGTCTACCTTGTCAAAGGCTTTTGCAAAATCTAGATAGATCACATCTGTGTCTTTTTCATTTATCATATTATTGTATATGTTTTCATAGTGTGCTATCAGTTGGGTCTGTGTACTTTTTCCAGGTACGAAACCGTGTTGACCCATATTAAACAAATTATTTTTGACCAAATGGTTCATTATTTTCTTTTTTATTACCCTCTCATACACTTTCATAATATGTGATGTTAGACTAACAGGTCTATAATTGCTTGCCTCTAGTCTTGATCCACTTTTGAAGATAGGGGTTATATAAGCTAATTTATGTTTAACATATATCTCGCTCATATCTATACTCTGTCTTAGCAGTATTGCAAGCGGCTTCGCGATAGTGTTTGCAGTTTTTTTTTAACAAAATCGCTGGAACTCCATCTGGTCCGGCTGCCGATCCATTTTTAATTTCGTTTATAGCCGTGACAATATCTGCTTCATTAATATCTATATCCGTTAGATATTCGACATTTTTTTCTCTCATTTCTGTTTCATTATTCTCATTCGCAATTCTTGGCGTGAAATCACTCTTATATTTTTCTGCTAATATGTTGCATATTTCCTTTTTTTCATTCGTTAGCCGTCCTTCAATTCTTAGAGGGCCTATTTCTATTCTCCTTTTATTCATCTTTTTTGCATAGGAGTAAAGTACTTTGGGGTTTCTTTTTATATTTTGAAGTGTCCTTTCTTCTAAGTCCCTTTTTTAATTTTCTTTCGACTGTATAATCTTTTGTTCTGCATTTTCTATCTTACATTTTATTTCTCTCATTTTCCACACATTTTTTTCTTTTGCAAGATTTTTCTTCCACTTTCTAATTTTCTGAAATAAGATCCTTCTGTCTCTTGGTATGCACGTCTTTTGTTTATTGTTTTTTTCGGTACATATTTTTCAACAATTTTCTCCAGTATTTTGTACAGTATGTCCGTATTTACCTGTATATTATCACTTATAAATACATTTTTCCATTCTTTATTCAGTTCTTCATTTATTTCTGACCATTTTATATTCTTACTGTAAAAGTTATATTTTCCATATCCTTCCCAAAGTTTTGTGCTTTTATTAATTCTGTGATCACTTGCTTTGGAATGAACTATCAATTCTATGACATTGTGGTCTGAAATTCCCGTGTTATACACTATTATTTCTTTAACATAATTCACCTCATTCACAAATACTAGATCTAGGACATTTTCCTTTCTTGTTGGAATGTGGTTTATTTGTTGCATATTATGTTCTAATAGCATATCTTGAAGCTTTTCAAATTGCCTCTTATCTTCTGCGCTACTATTACTCTCTTTTTTATATGTATACATACAACCACTTTCTTCTATCCGTTCTTTCCAATCCACGAAAGGAAAGTTAAAATCTCCGGATAGGAGTATATTCCAGTCTTTATGGTTTCTACATATATCATCTATTTTTTCTATTATTATGTCAAACTCCTTAGTATTTGGGGGTCTGTAAACTACAATATTCACTAGTTTTTCAAATTCAAATTCTACCGCAATCAATTCACATTCTGTGTTGCTGTATTTTTCACAGACTTTTCCTTGATTTATGTCTCTTCCATATATTGCGGTTCCCCCTTGATTCCTATTTTTTCTGTCTGATCTATAAGTTTGGAAACCCTTTATCTGGTCATCACTGCCAGTCTCTTGGGAATACCATGTTTCACTTATATTTAATATATCTATTTTTTTCAATTTGGGTTAGTTCTTCTAGGAACTCTATTTTCCTTTTAGAGTTACTCGTGACTAAACCCTGTGCATTCATCACTATTATGGTTTGTGTTTCATTTCCATTATTTAATATTGGTAATAATATGGATTCTCCCATGCTTCCTTCCTGTTCTGATATGATGTTCTTTTCTTCATTTCTCGGAATTCTGCCATTAAAAAATCCAACTTTTCCATAATATTTGTTCTTTCGCCTTCATACTTATTTTTGTGTGTAAACCTGCAATTATCCCCATATCTGCACCAACCCCTGGCATTATATATGCATTCTTTGTAGTTGGGCTCTATTTGTGGAGCTTTAGGTTGAAAGGCCTTTTTTGGTGCATAGTGCGGTATATACGCGGTCTGCTTTTTTGTTTCTTTTTTTGTTTCATTTTTGTTTTTCTTTTCAGTTTGCTGAGTTTTCTTACTCTCATTCATAGTTGCAGGATGCATATATCGACATTTTTTGTTGAAACTGCATCCTTTTCCTTCTTTTAGGGTTTTGCATATTTTTTGATGGAGATCTCTGCATTCGTCTCCATATCCGTCTAAATACGCACATTTACCATATATTTCATAATTATGGCATATCTTTGGATGCTTGTAGTAGCATCTTTCGCCAAATTTGCAATTCCCTCTTTTCAGCCTATTACAGACTATATCTTTCTTTTCTTTTTTTTTCTTGTTCTTGCTCTTCCCTAAAAGTATGTAGGTCCGGGTAGAGTCTCTTGGGTCTATTATTTGTTTCCATCTGATAATTTATTTCTTCATAAGTATGTTGTTGGATGGCATCATAAGTTATATCAATGAGAGAGAGAGAGAGAGAGAGAGAGAGAGAGAGAGAGAGAGAGAGAGAGAGAGAGAGAGAGAGAGAGAGAGAGAGAGAGAGAGACTTATATAAGCAAAGTGCTAGAACTGTAATAACTTTCTATTATTCTCAGGAATAATGATAAAAAGTCCCATACTCAAACAGATATGAACAAGAAGAGGAACTACAGGAGGCAGACGAGGTTCCAACATTGGCGTCCAGAACTTGACCGACAAACAAGATATGTACAGAGCTATTTAACGAAACAGTAAAGGAGACAGAGAGAGAGAGAGAGAGAGAGAGAGAGAGAGAGAGAGAGAGAGAGAGAGAGAGACCACCATTCCAAGAACAAGGAAAAGCGGCATGAAAAAGGGGGACACGAGATGGAGAAAGGACAAAGTAAAAATAAGGAACTCTTACGTTGAGGCTTTTTAAAGTCTCTCTCTCTCTCTCTCTCTCTCTCTCTCTCTCTCCCTCTCTCTCTCTCTCTCTCTCTCTCTCTCTCTCTCTCTCTCTCTCTCTCTCTCTCTTTGATTTCTTATCCCGCAGAACCAAGAATGAGGGGATGGACAGACCATTCCTTTAAAGTATAATCTGGTAAAACTCGAATCAATCTTCCAATGTTGGTAGCAATGGCGCAAAAAAAAAAGGCAAAGCAGCAGGGCTGGGTCAAGTTATGCCAATATCTTCTCGCTCTTTCTGTACTATGTACAGTTGTAAAATCGATACTGTAAAACATAAATTGCAGTAGATTATAAATCTTGGCCCTGCTGTTCTTCCTCTTATGGTCATCAATCTGTAACATCACCATAATTCCTTTATTATTATTATTATTATTATTATTATTATTATTATTATTATTATTATTATTATTATTATTATTATTATTATTATTATTATTATTATTATTATTATAAGCTAAGCTACAACCCTGATTGGAAAACCTGACGCTATATGAAAAAAAGTCGAGACTTGCCTATTTTCAAGTTTTATTGAAATTCACGTAATTTACCAAAGAAAGTTGTAGAAATCCCTATTCTATTCCCCTGAGAAAATTGATTATTTAATCTATTAGGAAAAGGCTAGCTACTCTTAAAGATCCCATTATACTTCATCTTTTAGAGAGAGAGAGAGAGAGAGAGAGAGAGAGAGAGAGAGAGAGAGAGAGAGAGAGAGAGACCACCACTCCAAGAACAAGGAAAAACGGTATGAAAAAGTGGAAATATGAGAGGGATAAAGGACAAAATAAAAATAAGGAACTCTTGAAGTCTCTCTCTCTCTCTCTCTCTCTCTCTCTCTCTCTCTCTCTGATTTCTTATCCCATAGAACCAAGAATAAGGGGATGGACAGAGCATTCCTTTTAATTATAATCTGGATAAAACTTGAACCAATCTCACAACAATGTCGGTAGAAATGGCGCAGAAAAAAGAGCAAAGCTCCTTATAAAGATTACCATGTTGAATTTAAAGCAGTAGGGCTGGGTCAAGTCCTTACAATTCGTTCTCGCTACTTCTGTATTATGTACAGTTGTAATATATATACTATAAAGCATGCAATAGATTATAAAGCTTGATCCTGCTCGTCTTATTATGGTAATCATTCTGCATGATCACCATAATTCCTTTATGAATATTAACATATTTTCATTAATTTCATTGATTCCTAGTGTAATATAAACAGGAGAGTCAACATTCCTGTTCTCTTGATCATTTAACCTAAATCACTACGGCACACACAATGCTATAGTCCTAATATATAAAAAAAAAGATATAACAATGCCCAAATAATTCCTGGACGTTCATATATTGTTAATATATTTTTATTACTAGATGGATTGAACTGAGGTAGATTAGGCTTTTGATATTTTAATTTTTTCCGGAAAATGTTGAAACCAGAATTTACAATTTCAGTGACTTAAAGTTATCCATGAACTTATGAAAAGGGAAACTGAACCGAAAGACTGCAATATTTTTATTGAAAAAATAATCGTTTTATTGGAATTGGGATATTATCTGTAATGCTAAATTGACTAATTATCACACAAAGCAAATAAAATACATATTTCGATTATTTTCTTGTTGACATTAAATTTATTCTGTCAATAGTAAAGGCATTGTGATAATAAAAAAAATTATTTTATCATTTCCCGCACATAAATACCTTAACGTCTTTTTTTTTTCTTTCAGATTCTGCCAAAATCTCACATACATTTATCTGTGGCATGATGATAATGATAAAAAAAAATAAATGGATTCTATGAAGTGTAATTCAGGATGATTAAAGAGTATTTTCAACATTAATTTTCAACCAGATAAAAATATTTCAGAGTGGTCTCGAAAAATAATGAACACACTTTCAAAAAATTATAAGGTCTCAATGAAACAAGGATTATGCTCATAAACACCAACTCGTAATGTTTCCAGTACGTGATATATCAAAATCCTCACAATTGTTTTCATTTCATTACGTTAAGAATCTAGTTTGGTAGTAATTAGTCATTATCAGCATAATTACTGAATTTATTAATATCAGACGACTCAATTTTTTTTTATCACATGTTCTTGATAATCAGAATATTTTCCTATTATTTAATCCTTGTATTTCAATTGACTATACAATGTTTAGTATTTGTGAAAAGATAAATCTTTATTTCATTACTAGTGTATCCCAGCCGTCACAATATATACATACATACATACATACATACATACATACATATATATATATATATATATATATATATATATATATATATATATATATATATATATATATATATATATATATATATGTACTCACACACTCACACACACACACATTCAACCCTTCCCAACGCCTCCCCTTTCCTAACTACAAACCGCTGGTTCGACAATTTGGGGGGAGTGTGTGGTTTCCGAGTGTATGTACCCGGTCTCACCAGGGCATAGGTTTGAATCCGTGTCCAGCCAGAAGGAATTTTTATAAATGAATTTCCAGTGGATATAAATTCCCGAAGGTAGAATTTGGTATCAAATGCCATTTTGGTTGATATTTACATTGATTAAAATCCCGTGTTAAAGAAACATATTTACATGCACACACACACACTATATATATATATATATATATATATATATATATATATATATATATATATATATACATATATATATATACATATATATATATATATATATATATATATATATGTATATATATATATGTATATATATATATATATATATATATATATATATATATATATATATATAAAATCAAACACTTTGCCCTTCGTTATATAAGGGAGATCGATGAAATAATATAAACATTGAGCTGAATCATTACGACACTGACTATGCTTGCACAAGCAAGAACTATCTTTCTAACCTCCTTAACCTCATCTTAAGAGACAAAAAAACATCGCTTGAGGTAATGTACAAAGAAGTCTGATGGGAGATATAAGGAGCTAGTCTCAAATGATGTAGGTATGCAGAGACGAAGATTCCAATTCCCTCTCAGTCAAGGTCTTATTAGGAGTATTTGCTCTCTAAATATTTGCAATCATTTCAACTCTCTCTCTAAGCCTTCAAGCACATGATACATCTCGGTGCGTATTACACATCTTCATGCTCTCATTTCTCAATGGGAATATGCCATCATGAAAGGAGGGTATAATATTTTATCTCGAGTGATTTCAATTCTACCTTTACTGATGTACTTTTTAAATTCCACCTTTACTAATGTACTTTTTAAATTCTACCTATACTAATATATCTTTTAAATTCTCCATTACTGATGTACTTTTTCAATCATACCTTTACTGATGTATTTTCTAAATTCTACATTTACTAATGTACTTTTTTAAATGCTACCTTTACTAGTGTACTTTTTAAACTCACCTTTACTAATGTACTTTTTAAATTCTACCTTTACTAATGAACTTTTTAAATTCGCCTTTACTAATGTACATTTTAAATTCTACCTTTACTAATTTACGTATTTTTTTATATATATTTTTGCACATGCTCAGTGACTTACATTTATCTACTCTTTCTTTACTATACACTGATTTTCATTTTGTTTTCTCAAGAATTTCTTGAAGTTTGTTCTTAACAGTATGAGCAAAAATGTCTTCAAGGAATAGGGAAGTATTGGTCTGTATAAATGGATGGATGTTGAGATACTACAACTAGAGAGGCATTGGATCCTTTGACTGGCCAGACAATAATGTATTGGATCCCTCTCTCTGGTTACGGCTTATTTTTTCCTTGCCTACACTTTGACTGGCCAGACAATAATGTATTGGATCCCTCTCTCTGGTTACGGCTTATTTTTTCCTTGCCTACACTTACACAGAATAGTCTGGCCTATTTACATATTCTCGCCTTTCCTCATACACCTGACAACAATGAGATACTAAACACTTCTTCACCCAAGGGGTTGATTACTGTACTGCAATTGTTCAGTGTACTTTCCTCTTGGTAATGGTAGAAGAGACTCTTTAGCTATGGTAAGCAGCTCTTCTAGGAGAAGGACACTCCAAAATTAAACCATTGTTCTCTATTCTTGGGTAGTGCCATAGCCTCTGTACCATGGTCTTCCACCGTCTTGGGGTAGAGTTCTCATGCTTGAGGGTACACTCTGGCACACTATTCTATCTTATTTTTTTCTTCCTCTTGTTTTTTTTTGAAATAGTGTGTTGGGCAGGCTTAATAGAAGGGCCATGGATGCCTGGTGGTTTATCAAGAGGTTGTCTTTTCCTTTTCTGATTCTTTTTATTCTCAAACCCATCCTTACTGCCCTTACTTCAGTTGAAGTAGCTATCCTGGAGGGTATTTAGCCTTGCATGGTGTATCGGCTCCTCCATGTTGACCAGTTTTTCCGACTTTTTACTATAGTCTATGGGTTTCATCAATCACTTTATTTATAGTATTCTGTACATACTGTTTTTGTTATAATTCTTGTTAATTTAATTTATAAGTATGACGTCTCTTTTTTATTTCTATTAATTCTTATGCTGTCTGGAGACATTGAGCAAAATCTGGGACCAGTACGTCCTAGATTTCGTCAATGTCGTCTTCTGTATTGCAATATTCGTGGTCTTCATGGAAATATTCAAGACCTTACAGTTGCGTCCAGACAGTATGATATTCTTTTGTGCTCAGAAACTCTGGTTTCTAATATGAGGCACTCATCTGAGCTCCTTATAACTGGTTTTAAGAAGCAAATAATGTTGAAATGTGATGCCATCCCTAGGGCCAGGGGAATGGCTGCGTATATTAGGAATGAGTACCCTGCTTCTCATTAGTCCTGTTATCAATGTGGATGTCATGAGAATCAGGTAATAAAAGTTTGTGGCAGGCATAACAACTTTTATTTGTGTTCGATGGAGGATTCTATCTTCGAGTGTCTTCTTACCATTATGGCTAAGATACAAGAAGATGATAGAAAGGCTTCTTTTGTCTTTGCTGGTGATTTTAATGCTCACCATAGGGAGCGGTTAAGTTCTATCTCTCCTACCGATCGCCATGGCTTAAGAGCTTTAGACTGCCTCTGAATCAGGCTGTGAGCTAATCATAAATGAAGCTACCCTGGCGTCATAACTAGTAAGGATGGTTCTCCAGTCGGGACATCTGATAATGCCTTGATTTCATTAGTAGTGAAGACTGAGCAGCCTGTGCCTGATATATCATACTCTTGTAAAATTTATATGAAATCCCAAGCAGACTGGAATGGGATTTTGCATGATCTTTTGTGCTTGAAATGTTCACAATTATATACTAAAGTAAATCGTGTTGTCCCTTTGAATGAGAATATAGTCAACATAATTGATAGGCGTATCCCTTCAAGTGTGCTAAGGTACCGAGTTAAGGACAAACCGTGGTTCAATGATGATTGTAGACGTGCTTATTTGGAGAAGAAGGAGGCCTATCATCTTTGGAAGGGTAACAGATCAGACTTGACCTGGAACAACTATACTCAGCTTTGAGCTTTTTCTCAGAGAGTTTATGCCTCAACTGAAAAAGAGTACAATTTAACCATAACAGAAACCCTTTCTGGTACAACTCAGGAACATAAATGGTGGTCTACCCTTAAATCTGCACTCATTGGTGTAGATGCAACAGTTCCTCCTTTACTTAAAACAGATGGCTCAGTCACTCGTTGTCCAAAGGAAAAGGCAACCCTTTTGGCTGGTGTTTTTGACAGTAAACAGAGAAATGAAAAATTTGAACTTCCTCATTCATGTTTTCCTGAGGCTAAACTAACTAGTTTAGCTTTTCGATCTCGTGAAATTAAAGCTCTGTTTATGGACCTTGATGCTTATGGAGGTGTAGACCCAAATGGTATTTTTCCTTTGTTTTTTATAAAGACAGAAGATTTCTTAGCTCCAAAGTTATCTGTTACTTTGCGCAAGTTAGCAAGAAGAGGAGCTTTTAGCACTTGTTGGAGGATTGCTAATGTTACTCCTCTATGTAAATGTGTTTGTGGTAGCTCAAATCCCACTGATTACCGCCCAATTTCCATAACTCCCATATTATCTAAAGTTTTTGAGCGTCTTCTGGCAAAACGTCTTAATAAGTTTGCTGCAAGTAATCCTCTATTCCCTAGTTTGCAATTTGGTTTTCGTAAAGGCCTTGGAGCATGTGATGCCCTTCTTACAATCTCCAATGCTATACAGAAATCCCTTGATTGTGGTCAGGAAGTTCGTATGATTAGCCTTGATTTTAGTGCTGCCTTTGACCGTGTTAATCATGAGGCCCTTATTTTCAAACTCAAACAGTTGGGAGTGGGTGGGTCGTTTCTTAGCATTATTATTGATTTTTTAAGTAATAGATCTCAAAGAGTTGTTGTTGATGGGCATCATAGTGAGTATAGGTTAGTGTTCTTGGCCCATTACTTTTCATACTATATACACTAGAAAACAAGCTTGTTGCAAATTCAGATCTAGGGTTGGTGAATCCCTTAATAGAGGTTTAGCTAAAATTAGTGCATGGTGCAAATTATGGAGTATGAAGTTGAATCTTTACAAAACTCATCCGGATCTCAGTATTGATAATGTTTCTTTAAATTTGTATGACTTTTAAAATTTTAGGTGTGAATCTCGACAGCAAATTTACTTTTGAGAAACACATTAGGTCTGTGTCTTCTTCAATTGCACAAAAAAATTGGCTTATTGAGAAAATCTTTTAAGATTTTCGGTGATCAATCTATTCTGAAGAAGTGTTTTAATTCTTTCATTCTACCTTGTTTTGAGTATTGTTCTCCTGTCTGGTGATCAGCTGCTGATTCTCATCTTAATTCGTTGGACAGAAACTTACGGTCTATTAAATTTCTTATTCCTGATCTAGATATTAATCTTTGGCAC
>NC_090731.1:146761207-146773707 GCF_036898095.1 Palaemon carinicauda
TGTAATATAAAATGTTCAAACTTTTTAAACTTTTTGTAAAGCCTATTAAGTCAAATATAGGGATATAAAGCGCACATCCTTATGCCAATCAAATTAAGGTTTTTATCAAAGAAAATCTAATTAACTATATCCTATTTTCTTGCAAATAAACATTTGGTGGTCTTAAAGTGTCTCTCCTGTTATTGTTATCATGTTGTCACATATTTAATGCACGTGGACAAGCTAAGCACATGCAAATGAAAAAAAAAGAAAGCTCTCTGTCTGTCTGTCTTTCTGTCTGTAGCATCCGTCAATCTCGATTCTATTTTCATTATATTGTCATTATATTGTCAATTCTTATGTCAATGTCAACGTTTAGGTTTCGGCCATATTGCATCTTTTTTCATAATGAGGAAGGGGAGGAGATAATCTTAATGAGAGAGAGAGAGAGAGAGAGAGAGAGAGAGAGAGAGAGAGAGAGAGAGAGAGAGAGAGAGAGAGCTGCATCACATTATGTAATTTCCCAAGACGATACTATTTGTCCCTCAGCGGAATTATTTCCTGTACAAAGGATGATCATTATAATTGTTTTTGTTCTTTCTTTTTGCATGAAATATATGGCAATTAATATTACAGTAATAGATGTTTTAGGGTTTCTAAATATCCGTAATTGAAAATTCAAAACTGCCTCATTTTCTCTAATTTATTAGTGTGCAATAATCTCATTTATTTATAGTAGTTACCCTTTAAATTGCTTAATCAATTAATTTAGAAATTGCTTTAATGAGTATGTATGGGGAAGGAAAGGAATTAAGAAGTATAAGTTCTAGTTAATTTCTTACTAATTCCTACATAATCAATTCCTTCTCAGGAGTAGAGTCATTATCCGACGCTTCATAAGGATTTTCGCTTGATCATTATGGAGAGGGTGTGTAAGGATGTGGCAGGATTGTAAATACTAACCCTAATGAGACTGAAAGGATTGATTAAAGAAATATTTGTACTATGTAAGTATATATAAATATGTATATATATACATATATATATATATATATATATATATATATATATATATATATATATATATATATATATACATATATATACATATACTTTTATATATATATATATATATATATATATATATATATATATATATATATATATATATACATATATATATATACATACATATACATATATAATATATATATACATATATATATATATATATATATATTTATATATATGTAATATATATAAGTAATAACTTTGCACATTTATACGTGTTTTTCATAAAATCCATATATTATATTAATCTTTGTGGCCGAGTGGCTAAGTCAATGGAACCTCAGTTTCTTGGGTCCGGGTTCGATTCCCTGGCCGACCAGAAGCTGTTATCATTAAGTTAGTTCCTCTTTGGGTTTGTGATCCCGAGGTAGCTAGAATCTAGATATCAAGAGTTATGTATATATATATATATATGTGTGTAAATATATATATATATATATATATATATATATATATACATATACATATATAAACATATAATATATATACATATACATATATAAATACATAATATATATATATATATATATATATATATATATATATATATATATATATATATATATATATATATATATATATATACATATATCAATACATAATATATATACATATAAAATACATATAATATATATATACATTATATATACATATATAAATACATATAATATATATATATATATATATATATATATATATATATATATATATATATATATATACATATTTGTATATATATATATATATATATATATATATATACATATACATATATAAATACATATATATATATATATGCATGTATGTATATATGTATATATATATATATATATATATATATATATATATATATATATATATATATATATATATATGTATATATATATATATATATATATATATATATATATATATATATATACATAAATATATGAAACATTAAACATACATTATTCCTAAACAGTTTCATACTGTATTATTCAAGAAATCTTCAATAAGAATGAGATGAGAGTAGTAAAGTCCATTTTAGTATCTAGGATAATAGTGTACTACTAAACGAACATAACAATTTACCCCAAAACTAGTACATGGAAATAAGAGCACTAGTCACACTTATGATAATTAATGCCAAGTTAAAAAAAAAATCAATTTGATTCAAGAAACGGTAATAACGAAGTTCGGAAAAGTATGTTTTTAAAATATTGATCACATATTTGATGTGTCTTGGGAAGCCAGTGTTACCACAAAAGAATTCTTTCTTTAGCTAGGTGAGTGAGGTGTCGATATAGAATGGAATAAAAAAAATAGATGGAAAAGGATTAAAATTGTTTTCAAGGAAGAATCTAGAGGGAGAGAAATCTAGGGATAGGGAGACAAAGTGATGAAAATTTAACGAAAAAAGGGAGTATTTCTGCTATGGTTTAGTCATATGGAAAGAATAAAGAACGAGAGGTTGATGGAAATACTTTGTTTTCAGTAACCAGGAGTGTGAATTATATAGTCTGTGAAGAAAGGTCAATGTCTTTTGAGTCTTCTCTGTGGTTGTGCACACAAACAAATATATATATATTTCTACAATATCTACAATTTTGTTTATTTCAAGTAATTGTAGAACATTAGATTACAAAATTCTTTTACTATTTGGAAAAATGAAAAAAAATTGTTGCAACGAAATATAAGAAACATTTTTTTTTTTTTGGGTAATGCCAAAATATAGATTCTCATCCTCAAACCTCATGTCAACCCCACAAGTTAATGTTTTCCCCTCTAACCACAAAATAGAAGAACATTGACATTTTATTTCCCTATGTTTTATGGCTTGTCACCAGTACTGTTTCTGTGTTTCCCTCAGAAATACCAAAGACAATAAAAGGAAGATAGGATAACTCGGGTCTTTCTGTGTTAGCTCAAACTGGGACTGACAATAGATGGCATTACGTAAACATCTTAGTAGGGAAGTGATTATCAGTTTTGAAATACAACAAAAACCGAAACACCTGATGCTTTGAAGCTACTGAGCAATATCAGATAATTTATAATCTTTGCTTTTAAATATTGGTGTTCTGATATTTATAACAGAGCAATTTTAAACATAAAACAGAACATTTTTTTTAGTAAAGAAATGTGAAATTAACGGGATAATGTGGCATTATGGCATATACTTCCAACAATGTCAAACCCTGTCATCATATATTTATCTCCAAAAGAAAAATGTTAGTCATAAAGATTAAAAAATAAACAGTATAAGACCAGAAGAGAGAGAACCCATAGCCGTGTTCTTACCTTTTGATATTCCAGCGATGAGTAAAAAGTTACCGAAGAAAATAGATATTTCATTTTAACAGCTCCGTTGTCAGGCATATCTCTTACAGCGAAAAATCTTGATTCCTTTTGACATACTCGTAAAAATAGTAAAGAACTGAAAATAAAAGAGATGCTGTTATTAGAATGTGTTATTTTAATTGCTCATTACTTATCTAGTTGTTAATTTATTTCGTTATTTCCTTTCCTTACTGGGTTCTTTTCCCCTGTTGGAGCCCTTGAGCATATAACATCCTGCTTTTCCAATTAGGGTTGTAGCTTGGCTATTGACAACAACAACAACAACAACAACAACAACAACAACAATAATAATAATAATAATAATAATAATAATAATAATATACAAACATACGAGAACCAGCTTCATAGATTGATCCTGAGAAATATCCTAACCTTTCTTTTCAACCATACAAACATCAACAGTCTCATCAACACTGATTGCATCTTGCATTCCTCCTTCTCACTTTGCACGCAGCCACCATCACCATAATCACGACCAAACCTACCTTCAGGATTCAGGATCCTTCTTCTCTGCCATTTCCTCTTTTCCCTCAGTGTTCTCATCCGGGGTTCCAAGAAGCCAGCAAATGAACCACATCTGGGTCCTCAGTCCATATTAGCTTCATAAACATTTCATGGGATAAGCTTCCACGGCCTGTCTTCTGGAGAGGGATGTGTGGCTCCTTATCAGAGGCAATGGCGATGCTCGTCTGTTTTCGCTCTCTTTTGGTGTATGGTTATTTACCTTTCCGCTCTGCCTTGTCTGGAAATAGTTATGATTCACTCATTCTTTTTTCAAAATTGCAATGTTTTGTATATGCTCAAGAGATATATTGTATTACTAAGAGGATTAAAAAGAATTATTTCTTGATCTCTGGTCTGTTTAACTTTCTATTCGATAATAAAGTGGTACAGTATTTATAGGAGGGATCAGAATGACTTTGATATACGTAATAAAAATGCAATACTAAACGCTATTGTGACGGGCCGAGAGAAGGTTGTGAACTCAAAGGCAGTATGAAAGCAACTGAGTTAATTTATTGTAGAACACTCTCCTTTATATGCAAAACCTCAAGGCAACAGGAAATTTCATGTTCGAAAAACAGACAATGTTACATAGGAGAAACGCAGACATGTTTATTATGGTTCTTTTTAGTGCGAGGGAAGAGCGAAGATACAAGCATAATATATACAAAATGAATTATGTACAATCGTGTGACACACGGTTGGTACACTATAACATTATGGAATTATTTCAGATTTCTTTTTCACTCGTACTGTAAATCTAAAACTGATATTAAAAACAATCTTTCCAACAGAAAATAAAATTCATTCACATCTAAGTGTGACATTAAGCACATGAACATTATAATTAAATAAATAGGAATTGGTCGAAATCCTACACTAATTGATTTACATAATCAGTTAGAGTTCTCTTGCTTGAGGGTATACTATTCTATCTAATTTCCCTCCCTCTTGCTTTGTTAAAGATTTTATAGTTAATACAGGAAATATTTATTCCAATGTTGTTACTTTTCTTAAAATATTTTATTTTTCCTTGTTTCCTTTCCTCACTGGGCTATTTTCCTTGTTGGGGCCCCTGGGCATAAGCATCCGGCTTTTCAAACTAGGGTTTTAGCTTAGCAAGTAATAATAATAATAATAATAATAATAATAATAATAATAATAATAATATGAGAAATGTATTCTACTCAAGCAAAGTATAGAAATATCAATACTATTGCATCAACATAGAAAAAAAAAAAAAAAAAAAAAAAAAAAAAACAATTTCCATTCAAAGCATTTTTGATCCGAATCCCGGGAATCTATCGAAATACAAAGATTTTTTTCCTATGCAATATGCACAGCGGGCCTTCGTACTTTTATCATGTGCCAGCGGGTAGCTGAAGCTTTTGCAGTGATACGTTTAAATAAAGGCTGAATTGATTCAATCAGAATTTCCAAATTCATGGGATTTTTCCTAGAATGGAATTCAGAAATATCTTTTTTTTTCATTTTCTTTTTGTTCTTTTAAGGTTGTAGCTGATCCTGAATTCTATATTCAATCACAGTTATATGATAACGCTGATTTTCTTTTTAATTTTTGGAAGCAATGAATTTTTATTTTTTAATGTGGTTTATTCATAAGACCCCTAATCAAGCGGGACTTTATATTTCAAATTTTCATCCAATTCATACAAAGAAATCATATATCACCCGACAAACTTTTGTATATTTAATTGATATGTCTTATGTTTTTATATATACATTTTTTTAAATAAAGCTTATTCTAATGAAAAGCCTTATTCCCGATCTCCATCCCCCCCCCCTCTCTCTCTCTCTCTCTCTCTCTCTCTCTCTCTCTCTCTCTCTCTCTCTCTCTCTCTCTCTCTCTCTCTCTCTCTCTCTCGTCAAAGCATTACTAATGCAATAAGACAGACCAGCATCTAATTCAATGAGACAAAATCTCCTGCGGCATTTGATACCTACAAATTTCTTGGCAAACGCGTTGTATATTTCGTGCAAAATCACTTCACCAATCTTACGAGTGTATTAAAACGAAGGCATTTATCTGGCACGCGAACCAAGTCAGGCAGATGTAATGGGCGTATAAGACACTGGTTACATGATCCGGAACAGGCTGCATCCTACTGCTAGACTAAGCAAAATGGCCCCAATGACTTTAATGGTCTTCCATTACGGAGAGTTTATGTCTTGTAAATTATCATCCGTATTATCATTATATCAATTATTCTCATTATCATTACTATTACTATTGCTACTGTATCATTGTTACTATTTTAATAATTATCATTATTATTACTACCCAAGCTACAACCCTAGTTGGAAAAGCAAGATGCTATAATCACAAGGGCTCCAACAGGGAAAAATAGCCCAGTGAGGAAAGGAAATAAGGAAATAAATAAACGATATTAAAAGTAATGAAAAAATTAGAATGGAATTTAAAAAAAAACACATCAACAACAATAAAAGAGATTATTAATATATACACTATAAATATTTTGGTTTTAAAAATCCGCAGTCATCTATTGTTGTTTGTTTAAAATCATGAAATAGTCTGAAACCGATTTGAAATACACAGCGATATGTATTATTATTATTATTATTATTATTATTATTATTATTATTATTATTATTATTATTATTACTTAATAATTTGATAATTAGTGACTTTTATTAGTTTGCTTATCATTAAGTGGAATAAATTATTATTTTTATTATTATTATTATTATTATTATTATTATTATTATTTTTTTTTTTTTTATTATTATCACCTTCTATTAGTTTGCTTATCATTAAGTGGAATAAAATATCAAAGGTCGACTGAAAATCCTACTAATAATTATTCAAGCGAAGTTTCCATCAATATCTATATATATCTCAGGATACTGAATTTATCCCTTGATATCAAATGCATGAATGAATTTGTTAATTAGGTGATTTGGAAGTAAAAATACTTCATAATCTTTTAATAATAAATACCAAAATGTCGATATAAAATCTTGGGAAACAACTTCATTTGAAATAAATCAGCTGTTTCCAGCCCGTTAGACTGTGTAATAAAACTCATATTTAGTTAATAAACTTGAAACACAGATATCCACATATGGTTAGGCAAGAATTTTAAATGATTTATGATCGCATAATTTATTCAGTCAGAAGTGGGATCTGAATTTTTCCAAATGAAACGTAAAGGCATGTTGTATTTTGTATCTGTCTGATATCAACAACGTGAACAGTTCAATTTATGGAAATTTAACATGTTGCACATTTAATTTAACGTGGGTATGATTAGAATTACACCGAAAGACAAGATACATAAAAATGCATTCTTTATATAGGTTCTGTACAAGCATTTTTGTCCAATTATAACTATACAAGATTGGCTCTTGCGGTTTTTATTGACATTTCTTAACCCTTTAGCGGGCAAGTAGACCGCACAAGCTACTTTTTTTGCGCCATATTAGTTAGTCTAATGAGCGCAACCTATTTGAAGTAGCCTACTTCACCCCTTAAGGTTTCAGCCAATAGAAGCTCACTTCATGTCTGCACTTGGAGATTTAGAGCGTGCTAGTGTTTGCACATCTTGGGAAACCAATAGCTAGCAAAATTTGGTCATGCTCTGAGATACCCTATATTGTCATTGATTATGGCAAGTCTCTGAAGACCTAACATGATACAGCTAAATGATCGTGTTTCAAAGTAATATGATTCGGTACCTCGAATTACTGGAATACCCCGGATTTACTGGAATGCTCAGGTAGATACTGGAATCCCCTTGAAAATTACCGAAATCCCCTACAATATCACTGCAAACCCTTAGAAATCGATAAATACAGTAATATGTGTTTTTATTAAAATACGTTAATTTTATGTTTTTAGCATTTTGTTTTTATATATTTGCAGGTAGAACCTTGGCTAGGGGTTGTGACCTGGGAAGGTTTGTGACCTGGGAAGGGGGTCCAGGGGCTTACCCCCGGCTAGGGGTTGTGACCTGGGAAGGTTTGTGACCAGGGAAGGGGGTCTGGGGGCTTGCCCCCGGCTAGGGGTTGTGACTTGAGAAGGTTTGTGACTAGAGAAGGGGGTCCAGGTGCTAGCCCCCCGGCTAGGGGTTGTGACCTGGGAAGGGAGTCCAGGGGCTTGCCCCCGGCTAGGGGTTGTGACCTGGGAAGGGGGTCCAGGGGTTTGCACCCGACTAGGGGTTGTGACCTGGGAACTACTAGGTTAGGTTAGGTGGGTTTGTTAAGGTTCTGTACCATTTTTTACCCTTTTATATATTGTGTAAAAGGTATAGAGAAAAATGTTTTAAATACACATTTTATTTGATCAATTTACTAAAAAATAATGTAAACTTATAAAAACATTACTTATATATTTCTAAGGGTTTGCAGTGATATTGTAGGGGATTTCGGTAATTTTCAAGTGGATTCCAGTATTTACCTGGGGATTCCAGTAATTCATGGTTCCCCACTTGATTTGTGCCAAGGCTACAAGAAACCAAGGTTTGGTTCAACCACGCGCAGGTAAATTGGGGGTGAGTAAGGATTAGAGGGGTAAACGTTAAAGTTTAAGTTAAAGTTAAACGTTTAAGTTTTGTGACGTCAGTAAGCACCACTGGCCGGCGAAAGAACACCTTTCAGTCAGAACTTATTTTGCAAAACTTCATTATGCTTTCTTATCCAGTTAAGAATAACAATACTATTTCAGGAAATATGATATTTCAAGATATTTTTACTTCTTATGAAAAGATTTTGAAAAAAACAAAAAAAATTGTATAAAAAGACGCACATCAAGAAAGAAAAAAAATATTAAAATCCTTTATATCAGTCAGTAAATATACAAATAAGCAACGTGCATGCATACATGAAAAAATTATTTTACACTAATTATTTACTAAAAACTACATTTAGAAAAATCTATATAAATATGGTTGCACAAATAAACTTAAACTTAAAAAATCCTGATTATTACACTTTACAACCTTTTAACTTTATTCATTAATTTCCTTGTGGAAGTTGTTTCCCTTTTTAATATTCTTATTCTAAAGAATGTCTGACAACAAACAAAATAAGTAACTAAATCTGGTGGCAATCCCATTACATTTGCAATTTCTGCTGCTAAATTTTTTACTGTTCCTTTACCAGGTTTTAAACCTTTTCCCCATGATAACATTTGAACATATTTTCCATAGTCTTGATTTGATCAGAAAATTCTTTTGATGGCTTCACTAGTTTATTATCTGCTCTGCTAATTATACTCGTCCATGAATTGTCTCCCATTGATACATATGACCCAAAATTTGGGTATTTAGGAAACTTATGGGCAATGAAACCAGCAAAATACTCTAGACCCCCTTTCGCTATTGCATCCTCCAACTGCTCGTTAACAACTTCTCCTACACTTTCTGTCACATCATTACCTTTTTCTTCACCGTCACATTCATCCGGCAAACAAAATATCATCGCGGAGAGACTTAGCTCACGTTGTAGCGATTCGTCGTCTTTATCTTGAGAGGAAGTTTCATTACTAAGAAAAGTAAAGGTTCCAGCTGTAAAGTTATCTACTTTTATTTTGGTTTCTGTATTACATTTCGACCCCATGAGATAATTATCCTTCCCTAAAAGATGAGATCTAATGCGATATTTAACAGCAACTGAAGTTGGGTGCTGATAACAGGCTCCCATTTGTCGTAGGCAAGCAAAGAAATGTTCCAGTCCATCTTGATTCAGTCTGTAAGTCAGTATATGTGATATATGGAATTTATTTTCTACCATCTGTAACAATTTGGGCAAAGATTCGCATGAAATTCTCACTCCTTTTTGGAATGGGTAAAGACTTTTACTCCCAATTACCTTCATTGATTTTACTGTCTGTGTCATGCATTTGATAATTTTATTCTGATTTTCTAAGTCCAACCCATAGGCATTTCTGGACATCTTTGAGTCATACGGAACTTGCTTCTTTGATACTGATAAACATAACAAAAGTAGCATTCACTTTTATCATTTACAATATCTACTCCACTTCAAAACAAAAGATAAATAAATGCATTGCCATATATTTGTCAAAATGAGTAGTTGGATCGAGTGTTTATGCGTTTATTAAAAAAAAATACTGAAAAATTGTTAGTTTTCATATCTATAATCTAATACATATCGTTTACCAACAATGTATTTCACTTTTGAACCTTACCTTGTGATAGAGGTAATGATAATGTTGGAATTGCTCCTTCCTTTAATCGTCATTAATTTTTTGGCATTGGCTCTCCAAGCAATTCATATTTCAGGTTTCTTTCAAATGCATCAGGTTCAAAATGTAAACTACACATGATTGCATTATCAGGGTTAAAAGGGTCCTTCCTTATACATAAATTTATCCACAACTTTCTAGTTTCCACGTGCTTGGGAAAGCTGTGCAGAGTTACTCCATCTCTTTTATCATTATTAGAAGAACACTCATACACAGCACAGTAACGAGGCATTTCAACCAATAGTAATTAATTCAAGCACTCTGCAAATAGGACTCAACAAATAGTTAATTGGGAAGCGGAAGAGCTTCACAATGAATAGTAACACCAACTTCCTTATAAACTAACTGTAGATACTGGAAAACAAAGGCTGGTAAATCAGAGCATGGTACGGTGTGACGTCATTAATCTCCTCATGGGTGGTCTGCGCAGTAGATGACAAATTTTGGGTCGCTGATGGGTAGACCTTGCAAGAAACTATACTAGTCCCTGAACGGGCTGAGCCACCCGGACTACACTAAACCTTGTTAGTCATTGAATAGCTGAGTTGTATGGTTTCGAGGAAACACGTGGCTTTCATTGTCGCCAACATAATGCACAATTACATTGAACTACTGATGTTTATAATGGGAATCGTTTTGAATTTTTGTTGCGTGACTATAGCCTAGTGGCAGTGCCTTTTATTATGAAATTATCGTTTTTTATCTAAAATTTGAGGGACTATTTCAACACTTCTGTAAATTGCATGAGGCCAGAAAACCTGTCAGGGCTGGTCATCCAGTTTGAGGATGAAGGACAAGACCAGGCATCCTCATTGAAGAGGGTCAAAAGTACAGGTGCTAAATCCAAGGATCTGCCTGACTTTGTGATTTCGACTTTGACTTTGCTAACCATGACCAGAAACCACACATTCCCATATAAACACTTCCAGAGTTTACCTACGCTCTCTGTTATGGAGGATAGTGTTTACCAAACAAACCTCTATGCCAGGCAAAAGGATGTTGTCTCTACCTTCTCCACTAACATCCTTGAAATGAAGGTGTTCATTGGTATCATCATTTAAGCAGCCGTACATTTGACTAGCATCGAGGATTATTGTAAACAATGAATACGATGCAACAGGTGGCGAATGTAATGTTGTCTAAATGTTTCTTACTGACGAAGTCCCTAATTAATTTCCACAATAATGAAAATGCCACGAAATTGCGATGGTCTATTGGAAATGTCCCTGCCTGGTGATCACCAGACTTGGATTTGAAATCCGCTCAATATAGAGTTTCTTGTAGTGTTTGCAACCTCATCACCCTTATGAGCTAAGGATGGGGTATATGGGGGAGACTATAGGTCACCTGTTGAGTCATCAGCAGCCATTACCTGACCATTCCTAGACCTAGCTTGGGTAGAGAGGGGCTTGGGCACTGACTGATCATACGTATAAATGGTCAGTCTCTAGGGCTTTGTCCTGCCAAGTAGGGTATTTTCACTAAACCTTGCCTCTGCCATTCACGAGAGGCCTTTAAGCCTTTAAACCACCATTAACCGATTCGTCAAGATTCGGCCACTTTTCCTTCCTGACCAGACAGTAGTAAAGGTGGCCGAGAGACCAACGCAATCAGTATATGAGGCCGTATTGGCCTACAGTGGGGACCTTATGGCAATACATACAGAGCTGGCCTGAGATATCGGGGGAAAAGGGTGATCTGCATGGCTAGCATTGTTGGCGTCTTTCATGGCATTTTCATCTACTAGGGAAACTACATTCTCCAGTCATCCCACAAGTCTCACAGAGAGGGGATGAATTAAATTTTTTTTTTATTTATTCTAATCTCCACGAGACCATTTTTTTTGTGCGTGGAAGATTTGTCATTTCCATTGGATAAAAAAAAATGTGACATCTGCTTGAATTTGCATGTTCTGACATATTTCCATGAAATGAATAATTTTTAGTATAATTTATTTCATCATGTGGTTCCATTATAGTTGACATGTTCCTAATATATTATGCAGTTGAATTTTGATTAGGCTTCATATAAATTTTAATTCCATTTTTTGTTGTTGAATGCTTTAAAGAATATTCAACAATTTTGATACAAGCTTTTCGAAAATATTTGATAAGACTAGAATAACAAAATAAAAAGAATATCAGTTACATTCAAAGTTCGCCTTGTTTTCCCCCTTATTTATATGCTATGCCAAGAGCTTTCCGTGATGATTAATTTTATTGCAAGTGATGCCAAAAGATATAATGAATTCTTACAAGGAAGGAGAATAGTTTACTTTCAACTTAAGAGAAGGTAACGTAATTATCTGTCATCTTGGTTCTTCTGTAATCTAAATATTATTTATAGAATCAATACA
>NC_090731.1:146778707-146781207 GCF_036898095.1 Palaemon carinicauda
ATCTGATGTATTACACAAACATTTCATTTGTTAACAAATTCAACCTTTTAATTTCATATGCATTTAAATTTTACAATCTTCGCTAGAGAGAAAATTCTTTCATTTTCACAAGTGTAATAAAGACATGGTTACAAAATTAGAAAGAATGCAATCAAATAAGCCTCAAATCCAAAAATAAACTACAAAAATAGGACAAAAAAGCCTATGGAGAGAGAGAGAGAGAGAGAGAGGAGAGAGAGAGAGAGAAGAGAGAGAGAGGAGAGAGAGAGAGAGAGAGAGAGAGAGAGAGAGTAAATTCACGTTAGTGACACAAAGACAAAACGAACCATGCAGGTCCATTAACTGGGTCAAGGGAAGTCAGGCCAAGAAACTCATTTACCTGAGGTAATTAGAGGCGAGTTCCAGTCTCCAATGTACCATTTTCTCGATGTGCCATGACGGACGCCAAAAAAGTTGAATCATTCAGAAGTCCTTTTCATTTCCAGAAATAAGCCAAAGCGTCGCGGGTGAAATCAATTTCTTTTATTCCATAAACGTACAAAACAAGGGAAGAATATTAAGCTGAAATACGTTCGTCAGCGTGCTTGTCAGCCGCAGAGAGAGAGAGAGAGAGAGAGAGAGAGAGAGAGAGAGAGAGAGAGAGAGAGTTGGGAATGCGGGTGGGTGCGCAAATATTACCATACCTCATAGAAAGTCTGTTATTGTATAGTATACAAAAACTTCATAGAAAAAAATATAAATGAAAATTATGTTGATAACTGGAAATCATAAAAATGATAGAGAGAGAGAGAGAGAGAGAGAGAGAGAGAGAGAGAGAGAGAGAGAGAGAGAGAGAGAGAGAGAGAGAGAGAGAGAGCGGAAACCGAGACCATTAAACAGACAGGAATGTACTCAGAGAGCAATAATGTTAATTACAAGCGAAATGTAAAAGGGAAAGAGATTTGGGAATGGGCAAAGTGATCTTCCACACCTGTTCCATTTTCAGTTTATTGTCTGAGCTATACTTTGATGTAATCGAATGCAGGATGCTAGAGCGTTTGAATGCAACATTATGAAATAAAGGAAGGTTTTTCGAACAGCAACCCATAAACCACAGGATCTCTCCTATGGCGGGAAATTCCGGAATTATAAATGGAAACATCATCTTCAATTGTGGTTGGTGGTTGTCTGTGTATAGAATACAACACGAAAGAGTTGCCATGTGTTGCATCCTTATCATCAAACGTGTCCAAAGCTCAATTGGTTTTGGTGTGTTGGGACAAAATCACTTAATTGAATATGGCTTTAGATTTCAAAACAACAACCCAGCAAATATCAGCCTTAATTATTTACAATTCCCATCAATATGTAAAGACATGAAGTCTAGAATTTAGAATTTCTATAGTTATATTACTGATACTATAACAGTATCTAATCATTTTACGCCAAGTTACGTTTAATGCGCATTAGGTCAATCATTAATCATCTCTTGTAAACATATTAAGGAAAAAACTATTTACCAAGGCATTTCCCAAGACTTTGGTTGGTAGCTGCCATAAATAAAAAAAAAAACGAACATAAAGGGACTTTTCCTTTCTTCGCTCCTCTCAGCCTGACGAGGGATTCAACAGAGTTTCCTGGTACAGCTACTTACTTTATTACTTTACTTTGATGGCTGCTTTTCCGGTCCCTACAGCAGGGGAACCCCACTCTCTACACGATCTCCACTGTCGTTTTACCTTGTTCGTTCACAGTATTTATCTTTACTACAGCCCACCCTCCCCTGCAGTAACAGAATTCAATCTTGAAAAGTTATCGGCGACAGTGACCTTAGATGTCATGATGCCAGAAAACTTTAAATCAATCAATCAATATTGAAAAGTTAAACACCAATGAACTTTAGTAACCTAAAGCACAGTAGCGTAAAGGTTTCTGCGATTGAATGGTACAACATAACAAAATAACCAGCTTAAGATTTTGTCTTTTCAGAGGCTTAAGGTTACATATGTTATATTACTTAACCTTTATTAATTTCAAAGAGAGCATTTTATCATTATCTGGCCATTTGTTACCTGTACTAATCTTTTACCAACACAAATTCGTATCAATGGTATCACTTTTTCCTTCCCGGCATAATATCTATTAAGCCTATGAGCTCGTTATTAATTCCTTCGCGATCAATGGGCTAAGCATGATTGAGCAAATTGAAATCAAATACATATGGAAAACATAAATTAAATCAAGGGTATAACGTAACGAATAACTACGAAAGCTATAGGTTAAAGAAGAAAACTCATTTAGATCATGACTCTTTTGGACTCGTCTACACTATCAGTTTGGGAGTGGTTAAGTATGGTTCGCCCGTTCACACTACTGTACAGTATTTTCACTACCCTACGTTCTCCTTTAGTGATTCTAGTGTGCTTTACAATGTGTAATGTTCTGTTGTTAATGAAACAAAAAATATTACAAGGTAAATGCTTTGTATGTTTTTTTATTTGCAGTATATTGTATATTTATC
>NC_090731.1:146783707-146793707 GCF_036898095.1 Palaemon carinicauda
AAGAAAAATCTCGGTGACAATAATATATGGAAAATATAATGAAAAAAGCCCTCGTGGAGGATAAAAAAAAAAAAAAAAAAAAAAAAAAAAAAAAAAACGTTGCTCTACACGTGGAATATCAGAATGTACTATACTATTGTAGAGATTGTGCCCGAGGGGAATAAAGTCCCGGGTTGATGGACTGAGTATTTCTAGTATTTATTGAGTTTTGAGTTTAGGCAGGAGGAGATCTGACGGACATCAAAGGGGAAACTGTTTGTGTAGAGCTGGTAATGTTTTCTAGGTGACTGCAGATGTCATAGAGAATCTAACAGGCCGTTGAAGAAGGGAAAACACCCTTGAGTTGATAGGATTACATTTGAGATGTGTAGAATAACTGAATAGCTAGCTAGTATCTGAAGTATGATTGAATATGGGAAATGCTCTGGGGGAAATAGGCTAAGATAATAATTATTCATTTTATAAAGGGTAAGAGTAAAAGCGGCGACTTGAATATCACGGTGGTATAATGTTACAGAAAGAAGGATAATGGGAGAGCAGTGTGTTTTTAAGTATGGGAAAAGGTATGAAGATTTTAAAAATAAAGAGAAAAATCTTGGCGTGGTATACTAACCATTAGAAAAGTTTGTTAAGACACTAAATAAAGCATGAAGTAAAGGCTAAGGACGTGAAAAAAAATGTGATAGTTGATAGTAAGGTAAGAGAAGAGATACGTGAAGAAAGTAGGGCATCAGAGCAAGTTTCAAAGGTTTTATTGAATAAAGTGTTATGTGAGGAAATGAAGTTTGGATGCAAAGAAAAAAAATAAGAAATTGAGAAAAATATACCAATCTATGGAAATTAATTCAGGTCGAATGGAGAATAAATAGTAGGAGAAATGTAAATATACCTAAAATTAATAAGTACGACAAATGAAAGTATTTCAAAATGACTGTTGTACTGGGTGATATGAATAAAAAATATAGATATGTGTATAGAAGAGGATAGATCCTACCGGTGGGTCTGAGACAAGGCTTTGTCCTTCCTACTTAGGCACAGTAGGTAAAGTACTATATTGGCTGTAAGCAATGTGTGTCTTTGAACCAAAAACCATACCCAGTAAGAGAACAATACTTATGTTAAAAACAAATTTAGGAATAGCTAAAATAACAAAGGAATATTTGGTCTTTGCGTAGATTTACCATTTCCTTGATTTTCTTTTACAAATATATTTCAAGTTTAACTGAAGTATGATGTTTTTCATGTTTGTTTTTAAATTTAAGGAAAAACACATATTTAGCTATGTTAAGCAGCTCTTCTAGGAGAAAGACACTCCAAAATCCAACCATTGTTCTCTAGTCTTGGGTAGTGCCGTAGCCTCTGTACCATGGTCTTCCCCTGTCTTGGATTAGAGCTCTCTTGCTTGAAGGTACACTCGAGCACACCATTATATCTAATTTTTCGTCCTCTTGTTTTGTTAAAGTTTTCCTAGTTTATATAGGAAATATTTGTTTAGGTGTTGTTGCTGTTCTTAAAATATTCTATTTTTCCTTGTTTCCTTTCTTCACTGGGCTATTTTCCCTGTTGGAGCCATTGGGCTTATAGCATCTTGCTTTTCCAACTAGGGTTATAGCTTAGCAAGTAATAATAATAATAATAATAATAATAATGATAATAATAATAATAATAATAATAATACATTTGTTTTTATTGCATTCGCAGGACTGAAATTTCTGTTTTGATATCTTACGGTGTAAATTTATATTTCAGAACGATTATAAATTAGCATGGCCAAGCAAAACCATTAATATCTATCTTACATCTACGGCTAACTATTTTCATTTCTTATTTGTTCCACGACGGATATCTTAAACAGCAATATCCAGAATACAACAACTTAAAGTAATAATAATAATAATAATAATAATAATAATAATAATAATAATAATAATAATAATAATAAAGTGAAGTAAATAGAAAGTCTTGGTAATTCCAATCTTATTCCCAGATTACAGCTGATCTTTAATTGCTTTCTGAATAATCATATTCGATCGGCTGCTTATTCAGCAACTCGATCAAGTTACTAGCAGCTGATTACCTCGTATTTCTCATTCGCTCTCGTACGTATATCTTAATGAAGATGACTCGACTTGAATCTGATATGCAATCACGTAAGAAGATATATTGTCAGACGTTTTTTGTTGCCCGATAATATTTCAGGTAATTTATTGCTATAAAAGACGGATGCTTTTAAGATTGTGCTGTGTTTAAAATATTTTCCAATTGTTCATGATAGTAGAGCAAATTTTAGACAATAATTAAAATATGAATAATTTCTCTCTCTCTCTCTCTCTCTCTCTCTCTCTCTCTCTCTCTCTCTCTCTCTCTCTCTCTCTCTCTCTCTCTCTCTCATGTTGGCCAATAGTATCTCAAAGAAACTCCGTCACACCATTCCTTTTTATACAAACACGAAAGCTTTCAAGATCGTGCTGTGTTTAAAATATCTTCTAATTGTTCATGATAGTAGAGTAAATTTTAGAATGAACAGAGACAATTATTAAAGAATGAATAATCTCTCTCTCTCTCTCTCTCTCTCTCTCTCTCCTCTCTCTCTCTCTCTCTCTCTCTCATGTTGGCCAATAGTATCTCAAAGAAACTCCGTCACACCTTTCCTTTTTATAAAAAGAAAAAAAAATGCGCAACCTTTTATTAAATTCAGAAATGCAGTTGAAATTATGTTGCAACACCTGACTTGTAATCAGATGAATTAGAAGCATTTCATATCTAGATTTATTTTGTTTTAGCTCCTCACATTATCATTAAAAATCCTTCTTTCCATCTCGTATATCCAATTAGAAAGTCTTTGAAATATACTGTACTCTTAGGGTACAAAGAATGCTTTCCTTTACTCACCGTCACTTCATTTGCATATTTTACTTCCCTCTCCATACTCTCTTCATCCTTCTCCGGTGTTGAGTTTCCTTTTAAAGAAACACTTCTTTTAAATCTTCTTCAAATCTATCCAGAATGGCTAATCAACTTTAAAAAATGTTCCCCTTCAACTTTTTTCTCCTTCTTTTGTTTTCTTCCTGCGTCCTCTCTTCAGAGATTTTCCCCCATTGCTTCCCATAGCTTTTATTCCATTATTCATCTATGCATGCCATTCATTCTTTTCATTCACCTATACATGCCAATAATCCATGCTACCAAAAGGATCTCATACTTGAATAGTGCAAACATAAAATCCTTTCTTTTCACAACAGTAACTGACAATCGACCTAGTTTTCATCCACTTTGTATATGCTATGATCCCTACCTTGCTTAACTGATCCGTCTGTCCTAATTACTTTTATATTTCCGATTTTATTTTCTAATTTGCACAAAGAAGGACCATTCATACTTCTTGATATTCCTCTTCTTATCATGTCACCCATCAACTAATTATTATTCTACTGCTAAAACTTTGTAATAATATTTATTCAGAGAGATCACTTTTACTGGTGGAAGAAAGAAGGGTAGGCTGTATATGTTTAATGTTAAGAACAGAGCATCATAACTGTCTTCACCAAAATCGAAGATTTTGCGAGGGATATATATTCACCCCTGTCTGTTTGTTGTCGTCGTCAAAGTCGAAGATTTTGCAAAGGGTATGTATTCACCCTTGTCTGATGTTTCTTAGTTTATTTGTTAGTGAACACCTTAACACACAAAACTACTGTACTGATTTTGACCAAACTTGATAGTTATGTTGGGTATAAGCCAAGGATGAATCTGTAACATTTTGGATTAAGTACATCAAAGTACAAGTACGCAGAAGTACTTTGAAAATAATCGCAATATTAAGTAAATGGCAAATATTTTGTTAGCTTATTTTCTGTTTGTGAACTACATTACGTAAAAAATATCGAACCAATTTCAACGAAACTTTGCGGCCACGTGTGGTATGACCCACGGACAAATCCATTAAATTTTGAAGAAAACACAACGAAGTAAAAGCACGCAGTGGAGTTAAGAGCAAAATGCGTGGCGAAGGTATGCGCTCTACTGACTACTCTAGTTTTCACATAAATTGGAATGATTTCTTTGTTTATCATCTTCGAGTATAAAATGCCGTGTTGCATATATATATATATATATATATATATATATATATATATATATATATATATATATATATATATGTGTGTGTGTGTGTGTGTGTGTGTGTGTGTGTGTGTGTGTGTATCTTCCCGTGTACAATTTCCATTTGTGATAAATTTCTCTCGTATTCACCTATAAATAATACAGAAGAAAGGTAAAAGACTATACGTGTTCCCGTCCGTAGAGCCTCCCCGCTTACCACTGGCTTATGAACATAGCATACCTATAATGAAGACACCTTATTCCAAAACTACGAACTATGATGTGATAGAACGCACTTTCACGAAGGCGGGACGATAGTTTACAGGTGTTACCTCTACTGTAGAGGCCATATAATTTCACAACTGGTCTGATTTCAAAGTATACAGTTTGTTAATTGTTTATTATATAAGGTCTTTATAATGTTACTATTGAATGGCAGAGGCAAGGGACAGTGATAATGCCCTAAAGACTATCCCTATGTACATATGATCAGCGCCCAAGACAACTTTCCAACGAAGGTAGGACCAAGGAGGGGCAGGACATGGCCGCTCATGAATCAGCAGGTAGACCTATAGGCTCCCCCGAAACCTTAGCTCACAAGGATAGCGAAATTGGCAACACTACAAGACACTATCAAGTTTGAGCGGGACTCGATCTCCCGTCCAACAGATCGCCAGACAGGGACGTTTCCAATAGTCTACCCTTTCACTCATAATTATTGTCTGCAAGCAATCACCCATGCCTGGTGGTAACGTCCTTGCCTAGTGACTGCCATACTGGAATTTGAGTCCCGCCCAAACTCGTTAGTTCCTTTGGTCGCTGCATCCTCGCCATCCTTGAGAGATAAGGATGGTGGATTTGAGTTAATATAGGTCTATCTGCTGAGTCATCAACAGCCATTGCCTGGTCCTCCTTGGTCCTAGCTTGGGTGGAGAGGGGGCTTAGGCGCTGATCATAAGTAATATGGTCAGTCTCTAGGGCATTGTCCTGCTTGATAGGGCAATGTCACTGTCCCTTGCCTCGGCCTTTCATGAGCGGCCTTTGAACCTTTGAACCTAAAAATTTACCACATCAAAGTGTATTTTCTTTTACGATAACATACAGGATACGTAAAAACCGTATCTTTGATTTCCCTTTCACGGTTTTCTTTAATGTGTCAGCACTGGTCATCTATTCCAAGATTTTCCTCTATTTACCGAGTCTTAATTCCTTGTATTTCTCGTTCCAGTTGGGGGAGATCTCCGTGTTTGAATTTCCAGCACCAGTTCGATACAGTTTGGCACTATTACCAAAACCTCTTCCATTTAATTGATCACGAAATATGTTGTAGGTATTTCGTTGCAGCAGACTCTCTACCCTGGCCCTTTACGCCGTACTGTAAGGGCTTTATCTTGTCTGTCAGCAGTATTGCCTCTCTGTTTGAATCATCTGTTTTCACATTGGAATTCTATACGAATATGAACAGCAACGCGTTACCCAACGGTATATGTGTTGTCTTCCATCTCTCTATCTATCTATCTATCTCCCTTATCTATCTATCTATCTATCTCCCTTATCTATCTATCTATCTATCTATCTCACTTGCGAAAAAGAATGAAAGATCATTAAATGTAAAAATCATCAATTCAAGTTTGGTATACATCGATGTGGTATATTTTTCTATTAAATTTTCATTGAATCAAGTTAATCTTTATAGGAAAATACACCTCTAATCATGAATATAAGAACGTATGTTATAAGGTTTTGGGTTTTGACAATGCCATTAGCAATTTCTAGGAAAATAAATTTGTTCGCATCACTTTTCCAATGACACATAAGTAACTTGGTAAAATATTTAATACTTGATATTATACAGCACGCATCTATACAAGAGTTAACTGAATTAGATAAGCTCTATCAGTGGATGTGCTATAAAAATTATATAAAATAGAAATTTAAATAAATTTTTTGAGTAATATCCGCTTAAAATTTTACTTAACATTATTCTTATTTACCATACCTTAGCTCTGAAATTATTTGATGATTAATAGATGGACAAGAAGAATAACAAGATGAGTCGCTAGAGATTGTAAACGAAGCAGGGGAAGCAAGAGAAGACGATGGTTGATATAGATTGACATATGAACAGTATAAACAGACTTGAGTGGAAAGACATGTCTGAGGCCTTTGTCATGCAATGGATTAGCAACGGCTGATGATGATGATGATCATAATCAGATTAAAGTGAAAGCTTTAATAAAATTTATAGACTGGCATAGAAAGACTATAAACAGACGCGAGTGGAAGGGTATATCTGAGGCCTTTGTCCTGCAATGGACAAACAAGGACTGATGATGATGATGATCATGATCAGATTAAAGCGACAGCTTCAATGGAATTTATAGACTGGCATAGAAAGGCTTTAAATAAACGCGAGTGGAATAACATGTCTGAGACCTTTGTCCTGCAATATTCTAGCAACGGCTGATGATGATGATCTTTTTTCAGATTAAAGCAACAGTTTCAATAAAATTATTTCAATTGGAATCCAGTAGCGTGCATGCCTTTAAAATGATGATAGTTAATTAATAAATGTCAATTTCCTCTCCTCCACGTAGGTGATTAAGATGAGAGGAAATGAAGAGCCAAGATAGTTATGATGGCAATAATGACCATAATTGTTAAGTATGCTTTGGAACCTCAAATCTCGATTCTCTCTCAGGATTTTCCTCATTAATCCTCTCAAGTGAGTGATTTAATAGGATTTCATTAATTTCTATTTCATGGGTCTATAGACACAATGATGAATGTATGTAATGTTCTGGAAGAAAGGGACTGTGACTATAATCGTAACCTGTATAAAAATAGCTAAGCGTTCGTTGGGTGTCTCAATCTCTTTAATAATAAAAGATATATATCATCGTTGATAGAATATTGCCCATTTGAAAGACTATTTCACCAATTGTTAGATCATTTTATTTGGCAATAGCAGAATTTATCTGTTGCTTACCTAAGATAGCTCGTAACGACTCAGCCCTCGAAGTGACTATTAAAAACATTTGCTTGGTTAATTATTTCTCTAAATTGAACCAACTTGTTTAAACCAATGGTATAATGGTGATCTGAGGGTATTCCATACTATATTTCATAAATAGTTTAAACATGATAGATTACCCATGACAACTTTTCAATCCAAAATACCATGTTGGTGGTCAATAAAATCCAGGGTAGGTTAATATTCTGGAAGTTAGAACGATGTCGTATAAAAGACATAATATTTCTACCAGATTATTACCTATTTTATAGATGCTATGGAGCAGAACAGTCCTGGTTCTTGCAATTCTCTCACTGACCCCTAAATGCTTAATGATTCTTGTCTT
Organism: Palaemon carinicauda; assembly: GCF_036898095.1. Classification (NCBI taxonomy): domain Eukaryota; kingdom Metazoa; phylum Arthropoda; class Malacostraca; order Decapoda; family Palaemonidae; genus Palaemon; species Palaemon carinicauda. The sequence goes on from NC_090731.1 coordinate 146,791,168, forward strand.
CATACTAATCTCCACCAACCTCTATTCTCTATTATTATTATTATTATTATTATTATTATTAGCAAAGCTACAACCCTAATTGAAAATGAGGCTGCTATAAGTCCAAGGGCTCCAACAGGGAAAATAGCCCAGAGGGGAAAGGAAATAAGAAAACAGATAGAATAATGTGTCTGAATGTAGCCTCAAACAAAAGACCTCTACTCCAAGACGTTGGAAGACCATGGTGCAGAGGCTATGGTACAACCCAAGACTAGAGAACAAAGGTTTGATTTTGGACAGTCCTTTTCCTGGGAGAGCTGCTTGCAATGGCTAAAGAGTTTATCATGCCTTTGTCGAGAGGGAAGAAGCCACTAAACAATTACATTGCAGCAGTTAAAAACTTTAGTGAAGAAGAAATTTTTAGTCATCCTTGAGGTGTCATATGTATGAAAAGAGAAGAATGTGTAAATAATAGGCCAGACTATTTAGTGTATGTGAAGGCAAATAAAAGATGAGCCGTAACCAGAGATGGATTCAATGTAATACGTAATACTATCTCGGCAGTCTTAGATGCCGATAACTCTCGAAAGGTAGTATCTCAATGGGTGGCTATAGCTCTCCCTCCCACTCGCCTCCGTCACTCTTCCCCACCCCTCTCACCTACTCGCCCCCCATTCCCTCTTCCACAACTCTCACTCCCACTCTCCCCCTGCCCCACCTCTCCCTCTCACTCTCCCTCTTCCCCACCTCTCCATCCCACTCTCCCTCTCTCTCTTCCCAACCTCTCCCTCCCACTCGCCCCGTTACTCTTCCCCACCTCTCTCACCTACTCCGCCCTATTCCCTCTTCCACAACTCTCACTCCCGCTCTCTCCCTGCCCCACCTCTCCCTCCCACTCTTCCTCTTCCCAACCTCTCCCTACCACTCTCCCCCTCTCTCTTCCCACCCTCTCCCTCCCACTCGCCCCCGTCACTCTTCCCACCTCTTTCACCTACTCCCCCCATTCCCTCTTCCACAACTCTCACTCCCAATCTCCCCCTGCCCAACCTCTCCCTCCCACTCTCCCTCTTCCCAACCTCTCCCTACCACTCTCCCCCCTCTCTCTTCCCACCCTCTCCCTCCCACTCGCCCCCGTCACTCTTCCCACCTCTTTCACCTACTCCCCCCCATTCCCTCTTCCACAACTCTCACTCCCACTCTCCCCCTGCCCCATCTCTCCCTCCCACTCTCCCTCTTCCCCACCTCTCCATCCCACTCTCCCTCTCTCTCTTCCCAACCTCTCCCTCCCACTCGCCCCGTTACTCTTCCCCACCTCTCTCACCTACTCCGCCCCATTCCCTCTTCCACAACTCTCACTCCCGCTCTCTCCCTGCCCCACCTCTCCCTCCCACTCTCCCTCTTCCCAACCTCTCCCTACCACTCTCCCCCTCTCTCTTCCCACCCTCTCCCTCCCACTCGCCCCCGTCACTCTTCCCACCTCTTTCACCTACTCCCCCCATTCCCTCTTCCACAACTCTCACTCCCGCTCTCTCCCTGCCCCACCTCTCCCTCCCACTCACCCTCTTCCCCACCTCTCCATCCCACTCTCCCTCTCTCTCTTCCCAACCTCTCCCTCCCACTCACCCCGTTACTCTTCCCCACCTCTCTCACCTACTCCGCCCCATTCCCTCTTCCACAACTCTCACTCCCGCTCTCTCCCTGCCCCACCTCTCCCTCCCACTCTCCCTCTTCCCAACCTCTCCCTACCACTCTCCCCCTCTCTCTTCCCACCCTCTCCCTCCCACTCGCCCCCGTCACTCTTCCCACCTCTTTCACCTACTCCCCCCATTCCCTCTTCCACAACTCTCACTCCCAATCTCCCCCTGCCCCACCTCTCCCTCCCACTCTCCCTCTTCCCAACCTCTCCCTACCACTCTCCCCCTCTCTCTTCCCACCCTCTCCCTCCCACTCGCCCCCGTCACTCTTCCCACCTCTTTCACCTACTCCCCCTATTCCCTCTTCCACAACTCTCACTCCCACTCTCCCCCTGCCCCACCTCTCCCTCCCACTCTCCCTCTTCCCCACCTCTCCATCCCACTCTCCCTCTCTCTCTTCCCAACCTCTCCCTCCCACTCGCCCCGTTACTCTTCCCCACCTCTCTCACCTACTCCGCCCCATTCCCTCTTCCACAACTCTCACTCCCGCTCTCTCCCTGCCCCACCTCTCCCTCCCACTCTCCCTCTTCCCAACCTCTCCCTACCACTCTCCCCCTCTCTCTTCCCACCCTCTCCCTCCCACTCGCCCCCCGTCACTCTTCCCACCTCTTTCACCTACTCCCCCCATTCCCTCTTCCACAACTCTCACTCCCGCTCTCTCCCTGCCCCACCTCTCCCTCCCACTCTCCCTCTTCCCAACCTCTCCCTACCACTCTCCCCCTCTCTCTTCCCACCCTCTCCCTCCCACTCGCCCCCGTCACTCTTCCCACCTCTTTCACCTACTCCCCCCATTCCCTCTTCCACAACTCTCACTCCCAATCTCCCCCTGCCCCACCTCTCCCTCCCATCTCCCTCTTCCCCAACTTT
>NC_090731.1:146798707-146801207 GCF_036898095.1 Palaemon carinicauda
AGCTTAGTGAATGCAGATTATTGTCAGCTTAATGAAAGTAGGTTAATGTCAGCTTAATGAAAGCATATTTATGTCAACTTAATGAAAGCAGATTAATGTCAGCTTACTGAAAGCAGATTAATGTCATCTTAATGAATGCAGATTAATGTCAGCTTAATGAAAGCAGGTTAATGACAGCTTAAAACAGATTAATGTCAGCTTGATGAAAGAAGATTAATGTCAGCTTACTGAAAGCAGATTAATGTCATCTTAATGGAAGCAGATTAATATCAGCTTAGTGAAAGCTTATTAAAGTCAGCTTAATAAAAGCAGATTAATGAAAGGAAATTAATGTCAGCTTAATGAAATCGGATTAATTTAAGCTTAAAGAAAGAAGATTACTGTCAGCTTAATGAAAGCTGATTAATGCCTTCATTCCGATTGTGTCATGTAAGACAAAGAATGCTCAACCAAAAGAAAGTCTCCAACGATCATTTGGTTTTTCGTTCAAACTTCACCAAGACTTAGACCAAAAGAAGACGAAGCCATGTCTAATCAGCAAGGAACAAACTTTAAAAGGAATGGCCTTTTTGCACTTTCTTTGGGGAAACTCAATTTTCTATTTCAGATCCAGGAACTCACCCGATTTTCGTTCATCATTTATACTATTCCTGTATTCATTCATGATTAGGCTTTAATCGTATTTATTATCATAAATCATTACTAATAGAATGCTTTATGCAATTAGACCAAAACGAAGTTGATATGTAGTTAAAGCGAAATATATAGAATATTTGATAGAATTACTAGTGGCCTTATGGCTGCTTTTAAACCAATTATAAACTATTAATTTATTCAAATTCTATGGAATCCCGCTTGTTTCTGATCTCCTGTAGTCAAACCTCTTTCCCTTCATCATCTTCCTTATCACTCTGTCCAAAATTCCAAACGTTTTATCAAGATATTTTGCCTCTTTTATACCCATCTCTCTCTCTCTCTCTCTCTCTCTCTCTCTCTCTCTCTCTCTCTCTCTCTCTCTCTCTCTCTCTCTCTCTCTTACTTATCCTGCTAGTATTTTTCCTGTCATACATTTTATTTTTTTCATCTCTATTCAGAACCTCCAAGATTTTTTTCCCTATTATACATTCAACAGTTTCCTTCACGTTTACCTTCACATTCTCGACTGATCCTCTCTTATCCACACATATTTCACGCTTCTCTCACTCCTCCCTCGAAATTCCTGTCTTTCCAAAGTTTATTCTTCGATATTTTCGGGCGATTAAACACCGGCGGAAAAAAGACTGCCGCAGAGACGAAAATAATTCGAGGGTACATTTAAGTCGACGAGCTCACTTCACTTTTCTTTTTCCATTTGCTCATTGCTATTTGTATTTACATTTCTATTTTTAGATGAAACGCATTCACCATAGGAAGGGCAATTTTCCTTCATTAGAGGCCATTCGAGTATTTTCACGGTACACCGTAAAAAGATGGGAAAAATGAAATGATGCGATAAATATAGACGCTATGATTAGGGCCAGATTTCAGAAAAGGGAAAATGACATGATGATGATGATGATGATGATGATGATTATTATTATTATCATTATTATTATCATTATTACTTGCTAAGCTACAATCCTAGATGGAAAAGCGGGATGCTATTAGCCCAAGGGCTCCAACAGGGAAAAATAGTCCAGTGAGGAAAGGAAATACGGAAATAAATAAACCATAATAGAAGTAATGAGCAACTGAAAGAAAATATTTCGTGAACAGTTACAACATTAAAGTAATTCTTCCATATATAAACTAAAAAAAAACACAACAGGAAGAGGAATAAGACGGAATAGTGTACCTGAGTGTACCCTCAAGCAAGAGAACGCTACCACACATTTCAGAAAAGAGAAAATCAGATGATGGTCGTCCATAACCAGGCAATATAAAATGTATTCAAGAGAAGCAAAACAATTTTCCGACCAAGCTTAGCTTTACCCTTTTTACCCTTTCCAGTGTTTTCTATTTTAGCCTTTAATCTCTTTTCCTCGCTTCTTGCCTTCATGTTGCTATCCAACATTTTCTTACTTTGATTTTAAATTTCAATCGAAGGGTTTTCCCCTCAGGTACGGAATAGCCTCCCAAGTCTTGTCTCTATATGACCCTGATTAAATACGTCTATCCATCTATTTGGAATTTATCCGGAGAGGGACGGGCTAAATATATGATTACTATTTCAAAGGCGAGTTTATTGCTAAAGGGTATATTTTACAGTGCTTCTGAATTTGCAAAACAGTTTTATGTCTTAAAATATTTCTTATATATAATATACTGCTGGTCTCAATGCATCCTTTTCCCCCTTATTATATGAGAAATAGTAACGGAAATATATTACGGGCTAATAATATAAAAAAGCTCTTTGAATTGAAATAAAAACCTTTAGGATACAAACGAATTTCCTCGAGCAAAATATCTTTCTCAAAAGGAATGCATCTCCCTATCTGTTCCTCAAAGCGAATCTCGAGAT
>NC_090731.1:146806207-146813707 GCF_036898095.1 Palaemon carinicauda
ACATATGGGAAAAACAAGAATCAGAGCAGAGAATAACAAGAACTGAAGAAATATATTTGATAATTGGAATATTTACAAAGAAGCAATAAAGTAAAAAACATTAAACTGGATCTTTGAGTAATATTTAACAAAATTTGAATCTTATAACACTCGTCACTCCAAATAGAGAGAAATATCAATCTAAATATTTAAAATAAAATGAATAAAATTTTCTTCTTACTAACTTGTAAGTCAAGTGGAGCCATAGGCAGAACGTAGGTTTGATGTTTTTTTCGTAGGTAATGTTGTTATGAAAAACTTCCCATTGGGGGTTCACTAACAAAAGAGTCGGAAAAGGGCAATTCGTGCTATGGAATAGAGGCTCAAGGAAAAAATAAAAACAAAGATCCTACAACACAATTTTGCTTCAGTGTCTTTCGTTGATAAGATTTACAGTTGATGATTGAGAGATCTCGATGTATAGGCACGTTGGTGTTGGGTAGTGTATAGGTCTTTTTAGATCTCAGAATAACTCTTTTAGGGGCATTGGGTTTAGTAAATAAAATCAGAGAGAGAGAGAGAGAGAGAGAGAGAGAGAGAGAGAGAGAGAGAGAGAGAGAGAGAGAGAGAGAGAGAGAGAGAGAGAGAGAAATAAATTATACATAACAAACTTTCCAGAGATTAGGAATAATTTGTAACTGTTATCTTCTGGCAGACAGAAAACTGTCTTTAAAAAGGGTAAATAACTTCAAATGCTGAAGGCTAGCAACCATTCACCTGGCCAATAATGCATGAAAAAGATTGTTTCTTTAACCCTTTCACTGCCATTGATGATACATTGACTTTGACAATACACAAACACACAGACACAGACACACACACACACACACACACATATATATATATATATATATATATATATATATATATATATATATTATATATATATATATATATATATATATATATATATATATATATCATATTGTTTAAAGTAAAAAATATATCAAATTTTTTGTTGAAATTTTCCATTTGTATCATTATAATAAAAAAAAAACTGTTCAACACTATCAAAATTGGAAAAGTGAAGTATATTTCAAAATCATCCAAATCATAACAAGTTGATATTCATTAGAAACGTCTTGGCAACAGGTTTGTTTGCTCTTGAAAGATTTTTGCTACATCAGAAGTTTAGATGAATTTACCACTGGCAGTGAAAGGGTTAATCTTTTTTTTTTTTACTTTTTTTTTTTTTGTGAGACGGTATGTGTAAATTCCATGTATTTTGGACATTAAAATTTGTAGGTAATAAAGAATTTCGCTATTAAGAAAACAAATAGTCAAATTAGATTCTCAGCCATATTCAAGATTTCATGGTCTTCTACTGACTGATCCTTCAATTACGAATATCAACAAGGGGATGATTTAAATGTGTTTTATTCTTACTAATTTTTCAATAAAACTTCTAATGTCTTTCCTCCAGTCTTTTGACTTCTCTTTTAAAACAAGCATATTTTCCCAGACAAACCAATATTACAGACAATACAATTTTTCCAGTCATCTCTGTGAGAAAGTGATCAATGTTTTGAATAGGATTAGAGTCAATAGTGTATCCTGCTCAACATTACAGACTTATAAATATAACGATTTGTTTACAAATCCAACGAGAGTAAAACGATGAATAATTAAAAGGTGGGATAAGTATATCATAACTTTTATTCTTGGCCAAAATCTGCCAGTAAAAATGAATGATATTAGGAATTAGATATGAAATTTTGAATTATACCACTTTTACGCTCGATACAGTATGAAATATTCCGTTGCAAATACAAATACATTAAGGAAAGCCGTAAGTTAGCCTCTTGCGATATGATATATATCTGGAATCTCTTTCTAAACCTTTCCTTTGTTTCCATTCAAGAATTGATTTATGTGTTTCCGAAAGCAAAATTTTCAGAACATCTATTGGACTTACAATGCCCTATCCATCTCAACTATTCATTCCAGTAGAATTTCACCAAATCAAAAGAATTGTTCTGATATACTCCTTCCTCCTAACTATGAGTATTTATTGTACCTTATATCTTCATCCTTAAGGTATATTATGAAATGTATGTTTTACGCATGCTCCATATATACATACATTTATGTATAAACACACACACATATACACACCAATACACACACACACACACACACATATATATATATATATATATATATATATATATATATATGCATAAGTATCTATATATGAATATGTATTCATGAATGTGCACACATATGCATACAATGTACACTACACGCATACTGTGTATGTATGTATATATATATATATATATATATATATATATATATATATATATATATATATATATACATATATATATATATATATATATGAATATATATACTGTATATATATACATATATATATATATATATATATATATATATATATATATATATATATATATATATGTGTGTGTGTGTGTGTATATCTATCTATCTATATATACATACATACATTTATATATATATATATATATATATATATATATATATATATATATATATATATATATATATATATATATATATATATATATATGTATATATGATGAAGTACCTTGATATTGTCATCCTAAAAACCTCTTCAAGCGTAGTTACGAAAAGTTGTAAAGAATAATAGTACAGAAATTTTGGCCAGTCTTCTGTTTTATTTTTTCCCATCAGTTATTTTGAATACACCTTTGTATGTATATGTATGTATATGCACGTATATGTATATATATGTGAGTATATTGCCCCCACAGTCATTATCGAGTGTTGCATATTTGATAAGCGACCTGTCTAGAAAACATTTGACATTAGCATTCACTCCAAACACCGAGAAAGAGGGTTAGCACTGTCTAGTGTCCAGTAAACAAAGGTTATTCCAATATTTATTCCTTTAATCTACCAGACCTTATTCGGTCCACCATTTCACCTTTATATTATCAGTTCTGAATTGTTTTGGTTCATTATGTATGATAATTCTCGTTTATCTAACGCTATTTGAAGTGAGCAATTTATTTGCTTGATTTGATTATTTTGTTATAGTGAACGCGCTAGTTCCAGATTCCAATAAGAGGCGTTATTATGAATTTATGGTTTAAAAGCTATAAAATATGATAATTATAGTTCCAATACAGACACTATGACGATAGTGAAAACAATGAAAAAATGTTTTCGCAATTCAATAGGCTAAAATATTGCAAACGGAAAAAAGAGAAAAACATTTGACAAAGCTATGAAATATGAGATTCATAAATCCAATACAGATTCTACGACATTGGTGAAAAAAAAAAAAAGGTTTTTGCAATTCAAAAGGCTAATATATTTTAAACTGTAAAAGAGAAAAACATTTGACTTTCAAAAAAAGGTTTTCAAAATGGAAATATGTCGTCTTTTCTCCACCTTCTATATATTCAATTGAACAAATAATTCTCATCAATGACCTCAGCAGGCTAATTTGGAAGGTGAACATTCATCAACCGAGCCGGAAAAAAGGCAATTCTAAATTTACTAAAATTTACTTACTAGTTTTATTTCCTTCACGCGTTTTCCATGAATAAATTTCGCTTTGGCCAAAGCAGAAAACGAGGGGACGGTCTCTAGACGAAAACAAAGGCCGTGAAAGTTGAATATTCCTTTTTCTTTATTCTTTAAATCTTTGATGTATTTCATACAACGATGGATCACCCAGAAAGATGTGAAAGGTCTAAAATGGGGGTATAGATACAGTCACAGACACGCGAACACACATATACTGTATGCTTGTATATATATATATATATATATATATATATATATATATATATATATATATATATATATATATATATATATATATATATATATATATATATATATATACATATATTTATATATACATATATTTATATATACATATATTATATATATATATATATATATATATATATATATATATATATATATACATATATACATAAATACATACATACATATATATATATATATATATATATATATATATATATATATTTATATATATATATATATATATATATATATATATATATATATATACACATATATATATATATATATATATATATATATATATATATATATATATATATATATATATATACATACAGTATAATGATAGTGATATATCTATCTATCTATCTATATATATATATATATATATATATATATATATATATATATATATATATATAATTATTATTATCATCACTAGCTAATCTACAACAATAGTTGGGAATGCAGGATGCTATAAGACCAAGAGCTCCAACAAGGAAAAATAGCCCAGTGAGGAAAGGGAACATGGAAATAAACAAACTATAAGAGAAATGATGAACAATTGAAACAAAATACTTTAAGAATGACATCATTAAAAGAACTTTCATATATAAACTATAAACACAGCAAAGAAAAAAAAAAACCCAGAGGAAGAGAAATAAGATTGAATAATGTGCCCGAGTGTAGCCTCAAGCAAGAGAACTCTACCCCAAGACAGTGGGAGACCATGGTTCAGAGGCTAAGGCCCTACCCAGGACTTATATATGTATATCATATATGTGTGCGTAAATAAATATATGGGCATGCATATACACATACCCACACACAGACATATATATATATATATATATATATATATATATATATATATATATATATATATATATATATATATACACATATACATATTTGTGTGCGCGTATACACGTGTTCATGTGTGTATCTATGTTTATGTTACATGTATTGTTAAGTATTCTGGGTTCATTTACGTTTTTGATAAGTAATAACTAATGTTTCAAATGTAAAAGATCGAGAATCTTTAAGGAAAAATTTTGAAAGTTAAAAGAAAACACGTATAAGGAATATGTTAGAATATTATATAAAAATACTGTCACTCCTATTCTATATCAATGGTGACCGCTTTTCTGGAAGGAAGAAATAAGTAAAATGTTGCATCAATATTTTAAATGTCATATTCAAGGATGACTCAACAGGCTTTGCTGTTGTTTATTATCTGAATAAGTCAATTTCATCCCAATAACCCTCCAAACACGATTCGTTATTAGCCAGCCAGGCAGAATTCAATCATGGAGTAATCAGCCACTCGTTAATTTTGGGGAGAATCCAAGGATCCAACCTTTATTTACTCAACATGGTGACAAAACGTATAGGTATAGGTATAGGTTTGTTTACGAAGATGTTTTATCTATTGCATATTGCAAATTAAAAGATTATAATAAAAATAGGTATTTTCTCTGTCAGAAGGCAAAAAATGTAAGGTTGGCCAAGACACCAGCCAGCCGTTGAGATACTACAGTTCGAGAGTTATTGGGTTCTTTGAATGGCTACATAGTAATACGTTCGATTACTATCTAGTCACGGCCATTTTTTCCTTTTCCTACACATATACCGAATAGTCTGCCCTATTTTCTATACATTCTCTTCTTTCCTGATACAACTGAAAACGTTTACGATAACTGAAAAATTCTTCTTCACTCAAGGGGTTAACTAATGCACAGTAATTGTTCAGTGGTTACTTTCCTCTTGGCAAGTGTAGAAGAGACTCTTTAGCTACGGAAAGCAGCTCTCCTAGGGAAAGGACTCTAGGGTAATGCCATAGTCTTTGTACCATGGTTTTCCACTGTCCTGGGTTAGAGTACTCTTGCTTGAGGGTACACTCAGGTACACTATTTTATCTATATACTTATTTCCTTTCCTCAATGAGCCATTTTTCCCTTTTGGAGTCTTTGGGTTTATAGCATACTACTACTACTACTACTACTACTACTACTACTACTACTAATAATCCTCAGCTCACAAGGGTGAGGTTGCAGATACTAAATGAAACTATCGAGCTTGAGCGGGACTCGAACCACAGTTTGACAGATCACCAGAAAGGTACGTTTCCAATAGGCCACTACATTATGAAAGTATAGATGACAATGGCATTGTTCTACAATCATTTTCTTTATATTTGGCTACATTTTATAAACAAATTAAGGCTAATAATGTTTTAATACACCTAAAAGGAAGTATATTTTTCTGTATCTCCAACAGCATGACACAGAAAATCGTCTGTTATTTCATTGCGTATTCTATGTCTCTCTCTCTTTTCCAGTTTCTCTAACCAACCTTTTAGCCTTCACCTGTCAGGAAAAGATGCAAATAAGTAATTGTGTTTTCGCAGAAATGTTTGTGAGGTAATTGAAACCATTTCTGACTTAAAAGGATGCAAAAATATAATAAGAATTCCACTTTCAGTTGGTTGGTGACGAAGGGTGAGGGTGGATGAGTGTGGGAGTGGGGTGGGGGTGGGGGGTGGGGGTTGTGGTGGAAAAAGCTTCTTAGATATTAGCTTAAAAATAGAAGGCTTATAGCTTTAAAAGCATTCCATGTTGCGGAGACTACTAAACAGCCCCCGATGACATGCTAATAGTCATGCCTTCTCCACCATGAGGCTCAATACTACACAGAACTCTTGAAGTTTTATTCCAGATGTGACCAAGTTGTGGAATGATCTTCCTAATCGGGTAGTTGAATCAGTGGAACTTGAAATGTTTTTATGTTGAACAGGCTGACAAGTCTTTTTATAATTTACATATGAAATATCAGTTTTAATGTCGTTAATATCCTTGAAATATCTCATTTCAATTGTTCATTACTTCTTATATCGATTATTTATTTCCTTATTTCCTTTCCTCACTGGGCTATTTTTCCCCGTTGCAGCCCTTAGGCTTATAGCATCTTGCTTCTACTACCAGAGTTGTAGCTTAACCAATAATAATAATAATAATAATAATAATAATAATTTGTATTTTGATTATTTCAGATTAGAAGACGTATGAAGGAAGGAAGCAAATACATGCGTAGGTGTGTTTCTGTGTTTGCTATCAGAGGGAACTAGAATGAATGGGTACGATTTTAAACTATGATCTTTTGTTTATAGTGACAGGTAATCTAATTTTGTTGAAAAGAAATTCCAGGTAATTATAAACTGTAATATACAGTATAAATGAATAAACAAATATATATATATATATATATATATATATATATATATATATATATATATATATATATATATATATATATATATTACTACTAGAGAGTTATAGGGTCTTTTGACTGGCCAGACATTACTACATTGGACCTTCTCTCTGGTTACGGTTCATTTTCCTTTTCCCTACACACACAATGAATACTCTGGCCTATTCTTTACATATTCGTCTTTGTCCTCATACAACTGACTACACAGATTACCAATCAATTCTTTTTCACTTAAGGGGTTACTGCACTGTAATTGTTCAGTGGCCACTTTCCTCTTGGTAAGGGTAGAAGAGACTCTTTAGCTATGGTAAGCAGCTCTTCTAGGAGGACACTCCAAAATCAAACCATTATGCTCTAGTCTTGGGTAGTGCCACAGCCTATGTACCATGGTCTTTCACTGTCTTG
>NC_090731.1:146821207-146828707 GCF_036898095.1 Palaemon carinicauda
ATACACTAACTTTATCGCTTTAATTGGAAAAGATAATTAGAGGTGCCATTATAACAAGGCTGTTTGTATTTCTATCAAGATTATGATTTTTGTGTCTACGAACGAAATCTGGATTGGACACAATCCCTTCTTACCTTTCCTCGGGCGCTTAGGAAGGACCCAGAACACCTCACCTTCTTCAATACTTCGAGCGAATTTGTCTTCGATTTCTGTTGTTTGAAAGAGATCATATTTTGGAAAAGTGGAGAACTTATGTCATGCTACTTTTCCAACTACTATTAACAAATAGTAGTAGTAGTAATAATGATAATAATAATAATAATAATAATCTGGATATTAAGCTCATAAAGTTTTACAAAACATATAAACATAGTGGTTTTTCTCCAAGTCTAATATTTCAAATTGGAATTATTACGGTAATTATATCGGAGAGTATTTATCATTTTTTGAGGTTTATTTTAGACAATTCAAGTCAGTTGATATAGATATATTTTGAGATTCTTCATTAACGAGTAAAGATGAGCAACAAACATCAATAATTATTAGCAATTAGAATTGGACTTTCTATCGTAAAATTCCTACAGTCCTAATGACATCGCACAAGCTTGTTTTGTTATAGAGTTTTACTAAGGGTTATTTGTTATTGATAATTGTCTATCTATGGCATCAGTATTAACATGAATTTTATCTTTCTTATTATTTTCTAATTAGTTGTTATGTGACATTGAAACAAAGAACCATTTTGTCCAAAAGGTTATAGGTATTAATCCTTCGTCAGATATAACGTTTGAATGAAAATTATATGTTTTGGAATATTTCTTTAAAATAAATTTACACTAAGCCGATACAAGATTAAAAAGTCGAAGGTAGCTCACGTTGCGTAAATCTCTAGTCTTCTGGGGAGTCAAAAAACTCTAAACCCAGAATGTTATTTACTAAAAGAATTGGTCTAAAAAAAACCGAGTATGAGGAATAATTGGTTTTCGAGTTCTCACATTCATATTTTGTTTCGAAAGCCAATAAAAATGACAGGAAGGTAAACTGGAAAATTCTAGCATTTTTTCGTTTCTGCTTTTTGAAAGCAACGATCATGGACTGAAGCCTTTCACATCCGACTTAAAACTATTTGCGGAATTTTATTTTTCTCTATTCTTTAAGTGATAGATTTATTTATAAATCATTTTGATTATGTCTGTTTTAAATCCTCTATCATCAAAATCTTCTACTTTGGAATCTCTGTTAGAATTAATAAATCATTCAACTAATTATCAGCATCACTTATTGTTTTCTTCTGTAAATATCGAAAGAGTTTGAATTTGTTCACAAAATCATTTGCAGACTGAAGTCAGCGTCAGGTGACGGTTGTTTGGTCAATGATATCGATGAAGTATGACTGCTTTGTTCGAAGTTACATTGCTATCTTTAAACATGGAGACCTCCCCCCCTATTTGATAAAGAGCAAGTCTCTCTCTCTCTCTCTCTGTCTGTGTATATATATATATATATATATATATATATATATATATATATATAAATATATAGATATATATATATATATATATATATATATATATATATATATATATATATATATATATATATGTGTGTGTGTGTGTGTCCAGTCACGCTGAGCAGCATTGCCAGCCGTATGACTACTTGGTCTCTTCCCGTCCCTTGAGGGGAGGGGGAGCGAGTAGTCATACGCTGATGGTAGGTAGTATCCTGAGAGTTACACTGGGAAAACAAAATCTCCCACAAATTGCCGAACCAGCGACTTGTAGTTACGAAAGGGGGGAGAGGGTGGTGGGAAGAATGGAATTTATGTGTGTGCGTGTACATGTGTTTGCATAGCTAACCAGATATACAGTATATCCGTCATTTTTGACGGGTTGCGTATACTAGAGTAATATTTGAAAATCAGACACTTTTGAAAAAATATTCAATATCCTTTCGATGATGCTTATGCGCGACCTCCCTAATCTTCCCACTGGATCCAACCACATAATATCCATCATAATAATTTCATTATTAAAGCTAATTGCCTCACAATGTGTTATTACGCTCTTTGCTTTGCCTCCATTATGGCTTCACATTGACAGGCGTAGCCTACGGCAGGGATGATTAAGAGAGCTTATATATTTCCCTTTTTAATATCTCTGCTTTTATTGTAGAGTATGACGAAAATATGTATAAATTTCTTGAACTAATTTCAATAAAAAATAATTAATTTGTTAAGGAAAATTTTTATTTTATATTTAAAAGGACTCTCTTATGAAGATATTTTGCAGCAAAGTAAAAAAAACACGTTCTTATAGACTATAATTTGATAATGAATTAAATTATAGCTTGATTGGTAACGTCTCTATCTGGTGTTTGCCAGACGGGGGTTCGAGTCCCGCTCAGACTCGTTAGTGCCATTAGTGGTTGCAACCTTACCATCATTCTAAGCTAAGGCTGGGGGATTTGGGGGAGCTTATAGGTCTATCTGCTGAGTCATCAGCAGCCACTGCCTGGCAATCCCTAGTCCTAGCTTTGATGGAGAGGAGGCTTCGGCGCTGATCATATAATATATGGCATTGTCCTGAATGCTACGGTAATGTCACTGTCCCTTGCCTCTGCTATTCATGAGGGACATTTTTAAACCTTTAAACAGATTTCAAGCAAAAATTCATGTTGATAGGGAAAATATTTATCTTATTTTGAAGGACTCTTCTGAAAATATTTTGCAAGGAAAGTGAGAAAAATACGTTTTTATAGAACTGAATATAAGAATAAAGCACATATATAATAATAATAAGAAAAATTAATACTATAGAAGTGGAAGAATTAGAACAGTGAAAGTCCAACAAACATATCCTATATCCAATAAGAGCTTCATAGCATTATCTCCCTTCCCTCTACATTATCCCGACTGTTAGAAACATAAGGTTTGATCACTCAATGTCAATTAGTAGAGTATGTACTCGATAAGTTTTAATTCCCAGTTAAATTGAAGATAAACAGAAGAAGCATATAAAAACGAAGTTGAAGGTTGAAGGGATACTAATGGCTAACTACTGCGCTGTAATTGTTCAGTGGCTACTTTCCTCTTGGTAAGGGTAGCAGAGACTCTTTTGCTATGGGAAGTAGCTCTTCTAGGAGATCGACACTCCAAAACAAACCATTGTTTTCTAGTCTTGGGTAGTGCCATAGCTCCTGTACCATGGTCATCCACTGTCTTATTTCTCTTCATCTTGTTATATTGAAGTTTTTATAGTTTATACATGAAAGATCTATTTTAATGATATCATTATTCTTAAACTTCTCTTGGAGTTTTTACTTATATCCTTTCCAAACTGAGCCATTTCCACTGTTCGAGCCCTTACGCTTATAGCATCCTGCTTTTCCAACTAGGGTTATAGCTTAGTAAGTAATAATAATAATGATAATAATAATAATAATAAAAATAATGAAAGTTAAAAAAAAAAAAAAAAATAATAATAATAATAATAATAATAATATCATGTTTCCTCTGGCGAGTATGTTAGGTATTGCTTCGTATTACTTATTTTATTTATCTCAAAAGTGGACAGGATTGCCAACCCTTCCCATACAAGCAAACAAACCATCAGGCCTTTCCTTGCAAAAAAAAAAAAAAAAAAAAAAAAAAAAAAAAAAAAAAAAAAAAATCCACATGTACATTTGAATGAATAACAGGAATAGAGAGTTAATTAAGTTTTTCTGTTAATAGATTTTACGATGCATAAAGGACAGTGGTCGATAAAGATGTTTGGCCACAGTAACATTGATACCTATCGTTGGTGTAATAGACAGGAAAACAAAGACAGTCAATTTCATTTCGAAACAAAAAACACTTGTCAAATCTTCTTACCAGATCCTCATTTCCTTGTATAGTTCAGACCTGTTCCAGAATCAATTTAAGAATATCATCACTGATATTTTGGGAACATTTATTTACAATAACAAATCTTTTGGTTCCGATAAAAAGAAATTAAAAAGGAGCACTAATGACTTCAACAAGCTCTAATTGGGTGAATAGTTTCGGGGTTTGCAAGGACGTAAGATGTAATAAGTATAAGAGGTACAATTAAGAAACAATATATCTATCAAGAAACCAGAAATTTATCAACAGAAAATATGAACTTCTAATTCAGAGGACAATTTTGTGTGATGGATATTTACTGCTTGATTAAAGCCAATTGATATAGAATATTTTGTTATCAAATATACGTAAAGAGATGCAGTAATGACTGTTTATTTGGGTGATATCCAAAATCTTAAATTTTTCACAACATTTGGTTACGCTTTAAGGCAAATTATCAACTTATTCCAATTTCCACATTATCAAGATGTCATTTAAGGCAAGTTCTTATGTTGTAGTTCACTTATATCTAACAAATCTAAAAAATATTTGGCCAAATTGCAACGCAACTGTTATTTTTCATTTGCTACGTATAATTTTCTGCAGAATTGTAAGATGTTCGCGAAAAACGCAGATAATTAGCAACTAAAAGATATTACCTTTTCTCGGGGGAATTACCCTTTCGCTAATTATCAAACTTCCATTCGCCCTTATTATCTCTCCCCTTTAATAACAACTTTCTATCAGGTGGTAGGACTTGCAAAATGGAAAATGTCTCCTTACTGAGGTAGTCATTAAGATGAATTAATAGAGAGAGAGAGAGAGAGAGAGAGAGAGAGAGAGAGAGAGAGAGAGAGAGAGAGAGAGAGAGAGAGACTATTTCAAATCAGTCATAGTTTTTACGATATTCCCATTCATTTGTTTTTTTCACCGATAACAATTATGATTAATTGCAAGAGAGAGAGAGAGAGAGAGAGAGAGAGAGAGAGAGAGAGAGAGAGAGAGAGAGAGAGAGAGAGAGAGAGAGAGAGAGAGAATATAATCTATCATAGAAGTGTCATGATTATATCAGAGAATATTTTTCATTTTGTGAGGTTTATTTTAGACAATTTAAGCCAGTTGAAGGTATAGATACAATTTGTGAATCTTCATTAACGTTTAAGATGAGCAACAAAAATCAATAATTATTAGCAAATAGAAATGGACTTCCTATTGTAATATTTCTAGAATCCCAATGACATTAAAAGTCTCGTTCTGTTATTTAGAGTTTTACGGAAGGTTTTTGGTTACTGACAATTGCTTATCGATGCCATCATTATTTATATGAATTATATCTTTCTAATTATTTTCCAATTAGTTGTTATGTGGCATTGAAACAAAGAACCATTTTGTCCAAAAGGTAATAGGTATCAATCCTTCGTCAGATATAACGTTTGAAAGAAAATTACATGTTTTGGAAAATTTCTTTAAAATAAATTTACACTAAGCCGATAAAAGATTAACAAGTCGAGGTAGTCCACGTTAGGTAAATATCTAGTGTTCTGGGGAGTCAAAAAACTCTAAACCCGGAATGTTATTTACTAAAAGAATTGGTCTAAAGAAAAACCGAGTATGAGGAATAATTGGTTTTCGAGTTCTCACATTCATATTTTGTTTCGAAAGCCAATAAAAATGACAGGAAGCTAAACTGGAAAATCTAGCATTTTTTCGTTTCTGCTTTTTGAAAGCAACGATCATGGACTGAAGCCTTTCACATCTGACTTAAAACTATTTGCGGTAATTTATTTTTCTCTATTCTTTGAGCGATGGATTTATTTATGCATCATTTTGATTAGGATTATGTTTAGATCAAACCTCTATAAATATAATAAAATGTAAAATACTTTGGAATCCCTCAATTAGAATTAATAAATCATTGCCTTAATTATCGTTTTCTTCTGCAAATATCGAAAGAGTTTGAATTTGTTCACAAAATCATTTGCAGACTGAAGTCGGAGTCAGGTGACGATTATTTGGTCAGTAATATCGATGAAGTATGACTACTTTGTTCAAACACATTTTTATCTTTAAAAATCGAAAGATCTCCCCTATATGCTAAAGAGCAACTCTCTCTCTCTCTCTCTCTCTCTCTCTCTCTCTCTCTCTCTCTCTCTCTCTCTCTCTCTCTCTCTATATATATATATATATATATATATATATATATATATATATATATATATATATATATATATATATATATATATATATATATATATATATATATATATATATATATATATATATATATATTCTGTAACCGCTGAGTGGCATTACCAGATGTATTACTAGTAGGTCTCTCACGATCCCTCGGGTGGGGTGATCGAGAGGGAGTACCCTAACAGGTACACTGGGAAACCACAATATCCCAAAAATTGCTGAACCAGAGGTTTGTAGTTAAGAAAGGGGTAGGGGTGGGAAGGATTGAATCTATGTGCGTGTATGTGTCTTTGCATAGCTATGTAAATATTCATCCGTCAAAAGGGTAGCGTACACGAGTGCAATATTTGAAAACCACACTTTTTTGGAGAAATATTCAATCTCCTTTCGATGATGCTTATGAGCGACCTCCCCATTCTTCCCACTGGATCCAACCACATAATATCCATCATAATCATTTCATTATTAAAGCTAATTGCCTCACAACGTGTTATTACACTCTTTGCTTTACCTCCATTATGGCTTCACATTGACAGGCGTAGCCTACGGCAGGGTTGATTAGGAGAGCTTATATATTTCCGTTTTTAATATTTCGTAGGATTCATCTCTGTTTTTATTGCAGAGCATCATAAAATATGTATAAATTTCATAAACTAATTTCCATAAAAAATAATTAATTGTAAAAGGAAAATCTTCATTCTTTATTTTGAAGGACTATCTTCTGAAGATATCTTGCAGCAAAGTAAAAAAAAAAAAAAAAAAAAAAAAAAAAAAAAAAAAAAAAAAAAAAAAAACACGTTTTATTAGACTATAATTTAAAAATAAATTACATATCGAATAACTGATTTAAATAAAAAAAATCATGTTGATAGGGAAAATATTTAACTTTTATTTTGAAGGACTCTTCTGAAAATATTTTGCAGGAAGGTTAGAAAAATACGTTTTCATAGAACTGAAATAATGATAAAGCACATATCGAATAATAAGGGAAATGAATACTATAGAAGTGGAAAAATCAAAACAGTGAAAGCCCAACGAACATATCCTAAATATATCTCCCTTCCCTCTACATTATTCCGACTGATAGAAACATTAGGTTTCATCACTCATGTCAATTAGTAGAGTATGTACTCGACAAGTTTAAATTCCCACTTAAATTGAAGATGAACAGAAGAAGCATAAAAAACGAAGTTGAAGGTTGGAGGGATACTAATGGCTAACTACTGCGCTGTAATTGTTCAGCGGCTACTTTCCTCATGGTGAGGGTAGAAGAGACTCTTTTGCTATGGTAAAGTAGCTAGCTCTTCTAGGAGAAGGACACTCCAAAATCAAGCCATTGTTCTCTAGTCTTGGGTAGTGCAATAGCCTCTGTACCATGGTCTTCCATTGTCTCTTGGGTTAGAGATCTCATGCTAGAGGGTACACTTGGGCACATTATTCTA
>NC_090731.1:146841207-146846207 GCF_036898095.1 Palaemon carinicauda
AGATAGAGAAAAGAGACTTATTAAGGAAGCTTATGTCAGTGCATCTAACTTTTCTATTGCTCAGTTTGTCGGGACTTTTCTGAGCTCTTTTAATTTTGTGCCGAACGCAAACTGAAGCTGGCGCCATGTAAATAAAGTATGAATTATAAAGAACTTTTCCCTGGAAATGGCATAATTGTTTTGTTTACCTTTTTGATATTCAAGTCAAGAGACTAAAGATGTAATTTTCGGTTAATGAATCAATCAACTGTTTAAAGGTTTGAAGAGGAGTGTGGCGTGTTTACTTTTGCGAGTGATTTTTTTTTCGGTGGGTGTGTGTGTGTGGATGGACTAGTTTATCGTCATGCTATGTCATGCATAATGAAGATGGATTTATAGAAGAATTATATTCCAAATATTCGAACCTAAATATAAGATATACCAGGAATGATTGATGGATGTGAAACTTTAGATCATTTTCTCTTATGATCGGATTTGTTCCTTTCAGCTGTTAATGACATTTTGTTTAATTAATTCTAAATAATTTTCTACACAGCGACTTCATTGGTATATCCACCTGATATCAGGCATCACATTAAAACAATTATTATGTATGAAATGAATCTGATTAACCTGTTCCCTTCCCCACTTCAGATAAAATAAAGAAACAAGCATAATATTCCGGAAGAAAAAAGAATCTTTATCTAAAAGCACAAACTCGTACATCCAATGCATAAAAAATTCAAAGAGTTTTCTGGATCTGTGAGTATATCGACAGACATCCTTGAATTTTTCATGGCTCCAGTTTAAAAAGTGATGAGAAGCTTATTTTCTTTTCTTTTCATCTCGTGTGTAAAATTGAAGGATCAGATGTTTCCATTGCATCTGTTGGAGTTCTCTTGGTATTTTCACGGTCTTTTAACGACAGGTTTCGAAAACTTTGACCGTTATACCAATGTTATATTAAGGTGTAATTCCACTGTTGCGTCGATGTAGTCCTGATTATGCACGTTCAACCAGAATCAGTAAAACTGTTATAATAATAAAGAGCTGCTCATGGACATTTAGAGACAAACTTCCATTTTGGTTGCAGCAGTAATTCTTCGTTTGTGTCAGGATGCCAGAAAACCTCAAATCAATCAATCAATCAATCTTTGTTAAGAGTTTCTTATCTAATATTATCCTGTCCCCACATCGCTTGATATTTTATGGCCTTCATCAGAAATGTTTGACCAATTAAGAAATTAATAAAGAAATCACAATATCATCAAATCCAGCAAACGTATAAGGAAAATAAAAAATTCCTGTCCTGAATACAGTAAAACACAATTCAATATACTCGTATCATAATAGTTTCATGGTATTCGATTAATTTTTTTTTTTCTCGCTAATAACAAGCTGTTATAACTAAGAATTTTACATTACAGTTAGTTATTCTCGATATTTATTCGTATGATTTTCTGTCGATAAAAGTTGTCAATGTTCATATTTATTGCAGAGGTAATGTTCAGAATATCTAACAAGTGTAGCTACCTCGATCTCTCTGTTGTGCCATTCGGTTACGAAAAATTACTGATGATCCTCAAGTAATATTTTAGGTCCAATTATTGATTCCTCGTGTCTGACTTGAAGGGATTCACATTTGATATCGCAATTTGTTCGACAATAAGTATTATTGTTATTATTATTATTATCATTATGATTATTATTATTATTATGCTGATGATGATGATGATGATGTTATTGTTGTTGTAGTGGTTAACTAAGCTATAACCCTAGTTGGAAAAGAAGGATGCTATTAAGACCAAGGGCTTCAACAGGGAAAAAAGCCCAGTGAGGTAGGAAATAAATAAATAAACTACAACAGAAGTAATGAACAATTAAAATAAAATATTTTAAGAACAGTACTAACATTAGAAGAGATCTTACATATATAAACTATAAAAAGAGACTTATGTCAGGCTTTTCAACATAAAAACATGGGTTTCCATAGCTGTTTCATTTCTTCTAACCTTGACTTTGAAAAAACACCTTTTCATTTTGTTTTTCGGTTATGTTTGTCTTTAATATATTATTCCCTTTAGGTAATGAATCTTTCGCTTTCTTGGGGGTAAATGCCATAGTTTATTTTTTATTTTATTTTCCTATTTGTTGTTTTCGTCAGAAATAATCCAGATTGGGATTAATCCTTCCCTTTAATCTCGGCATTGAGGAAATTAAAGTTGATATCAGCCTGACAGTAACAAGTGAGGAAAATACCTAATAGGATTTTAATGTCAAGTTTAGAAAACTAAAAACCAAAATAGGAGAAATATACGTGGAAGTATGATGCATGACATCCCATTATACACTGGAATGTAATTGAAAATTAGATTGTGGTGGCCTGTTGGTAGCGTCATTACCTGGTGATTGCCAGACTGGGGTTCGAGTCCCGCTCAAACTCGTTAGTTCCTTTAGTCACTGCAACTTCACCATCCTTATGAGCTAAGGAGGATGGTTTGGGGGGAGCCTATAGGTCTACCTGCTGAGTCATCAGCAACCATTGCCTGGCCCTCCTTGGTCCTAGCTTGGGTGGAGAGGGGCTTGGGCGCTGATCATATGTAATATGGTCAGTCTCTAGGGTATTATCCTGCTTGATAGGGCAATGTCACTGTCCTTTGGCTCTGCTATTCATGAGCGGCCTTTAAACCTTTAAAACTATAGAAATATATTTCCAGGGAAATGAGTGGAACCTGGTTATTCTATATAGCCTTTTTTTAATAGTGGATGTTAAATGGAACGATATAATGGGACTTGGCATATTTAGCAAATGACCAATTGGATTGTTTTTATAATTTGGAAATTCATATAAGAATTAAATTATATTTCAAATAAAGTTCATTGTTTTTAACTTATATAGTTGTTTTCATATAAAAGCTGGCATTAATGTATATATCGTGAGCAGAAAGGAACATCAATATGATTTTTTTTTCTTTTACAGGGAATTAGAAATTGAAATAGAGGAATAAGCTATAAAAAGAAAGATTCAAGTAACAAAAATCATATAAATGAAAATTATTATTATATATAGATTGCATTAGTTAGTGATAACCATGATAACCAAAAATATGAGGAAAAGGAAACCATTATAAAAAAAAAAAAGACCCAAATTTTTGGATATATTTCTTTTACCCTAAATTATACGAGGTCCATCGTATATGCTAAAAGTTAATACTATTTTTAAGGTATAGGTCAGCTTTAGAGAAACGGAATAATTTAAATCAGATTGAATTTTGCCAATATGAATACAGTTGCCCTGTTTATATGTTTCATTTGCATTTATTACTATTTTAAATAATTTGGCAATTTCTATTATTGTGACCAGCACAGCTAACGCACTTATACACTGTCAAAAATTTGCATAGAAAAAAAAAACCGGTAAATGTCTGGCAATATTTATTCCATGATTTTTATCGTTTTAAAAACGGATGTATTGACGTAAAGGAATGATATTCCGGTCACCAACCGGTAAAAGATAATAGCAAAGTAGGGTAAAATTAAGGTCGCCTGTATTTTACTGAAATACGACTGAGAACAGTATATTTTTAAGGAGATCTTCCGATTAAAATTACGTTTTTGTAAGAGTGTATATAAAATATACTTCCTGATAAAGAGTAGTTACTTATTTAAGAAACTTTACTTTTTGATGTATTTTGCATCCCCAAATGGTAAAAGCTGAATGTGTCCCAGTCATTAGGACATACTGAGTGTCCCAAATAGAATGAGAGAAATCACATATCTGTCAGAAAGGATTACTATTCTACTCATGCCTAATCATAGCTCTTAAATTCCCTTATTATCAACAATGACAATGTATCAAAAGCAATTAACATCTTTAGGTAATTTTTTTATCAGATATATATTAGAAATCCAAGTTTAAATTTCATAATACGTATATTGCAATTGTTAATATATCATTATGCCCTGTCATATTATTTACTGATTTATTCTTTATATAAAAAAAGCATACCCTAAAATCTATGGTGATAAATCATAAAGAGCACAAAATGGCTATTTCACAAAACTTTAAGAATTCCTATCTAAATTGGCAAGTTTAAATTGAGAAATTACCCCAAAAACTTGTTGATTGATTCTAAGAAATTAAATAATGATATTCAGAAATGTTTATTCTTTCTATGACAGTCAAACATAACTATTGGTTAACCTTAGGTTAGATAAAATTATTAATATCGCACCGTTAAAAATTTGCAATGAAGAAAAAAAAAACGGTAAATGCCCGGCAACATTTATTCCAGTATTTTTACCGTTTTAAAAAGGGATGTATTGACATAAAGGAGCGATATTACGGTCATCAACCGGTAAAATGTAAGAACAAAGTATGGTAAAATTACGGTCGCCTGTATTTTGCTGAAATATGGCTGAGAACAGTATATATTTACGGAGAATTTCCGTTTAAAATTACGGTTTTTTTTTTTTTTTTTTTAACAATGCAGGTAAAAGACCAAATACTAATCTGTATTAATACACGCATACAATATTTCCAATAAATGCCAAAGAATCAAATTATTTACAAAAGGATACGTTTTCATAAACAAAATTCTGAAAGTGGAAATTGACCACAAATAAAAGAATGAATGCTTATGCTCCTGATGTTATTAATTTTCTATTTTAAATCAGAGCAGGGCAATATATATGCATATCTCTTAGCTGGAATAGAATAACAAAATCCCAAGTGGTTTGGCGGCAATACATTTTGCTGAGCCTAAATCCTTGGTGCATTGTAAATGGGACCCAGGTGTGAGAACAGGGGCCGATGTCACCGCTACCTTTTGCGAAATATTCGAGATTTAACTTCTTTAGTATTGTCAAGACTTTTACGTGTAATATGTATGTATGTATGTATGTATGTATGTATGTATGTGTATATATATGTATATATATACATATATATATATATATATATATATATATATATATATATATATATATATATATATATATATATATATATATATATATAT
>NC_090731.1:146851207-146866207 GCF_036898095.1 Palaemon carinicauda
GACAATTTACTTTGTTGTTAAATAGTGTTATAAAAATTCCAAATTATTTCTGAGACCCGAAAAAGAAGCCCCTACCCAAGCCTTTCTAAAAAAAAAAAAAAGGGAGAAAAATGTCAAAATTTATATTGAAAGCATTCAGAGCTTTATCAAAAACTAAGAATAATAAGATTACATCTGCCAAAATATGACCAGCAGTGATCAATAGATATCCCTTTTAAACGATAACAGGAAGACTTAGAGACATTAAAGGGTTGTGGTGGCCTATTGGAAACGTCTTTGCATACCGATCAACCGGATTGGGGTTCGAAACACGATCACGCTCGATAGTCCCTTATAGTATCTGCAACCTCACCACCCTTGTGTGCTAAGGATAGGTGTTTGGGTGAGCACATAGGTCTACCTGCTGATTCATCATCAGTCATTGCCTGGCCCTCCCTCGTCCTAGCTTGGGTGGAGAGGGGACTTGGGCGCTGACCTTACATGTGGTCAGTCTCTAGGGTATTGTCCTGCTAGATAAGATATCGTCATTGTTCCTTGCCTCTGCCATTCATGAGCAGAGGAAAACTTAACCTTACAGCAAAGGTTATGTGAGTTGGCGTGTGTGTCTTTTTGGGTGTTTCAAAGAGAGTGATTAAACTTACTTAAAATTATGTATGAATAACAAACAATAGTAAGGAAACGACAGCAGCAATAACTGGAATCCAACAACACCGAGAGCAATAAGTATCATCAAAGGGAGCCAAGATTTTCGCTCTGAAAAATACATTTGATCAAATGACCTGAATTCTGAGAAAAGGAAGAAGTAGGAGAGGGAGATAACAGCAAGGCGGAAGCCTAGGTAACCTCCTACGAGTATACTCTGTGTCTGTACATACGAGAAAAACACAGAGAGTAAGATATATATATATATATATATATATATATATATATATATATATATATATATATATATATATATATATATATATATATATATGTTAAAAGGAGAGGAGGCAAGGAAAAGGTGGGCGGAATATTTTGAAAGTTTACTGAATGTTGAGGATGATAGGGAAGCAGATATAATTGCTGTTGCAGGTGCCAGTGATGGGAGATGAGAATGAGAAAGAGATTACAAGACAGGAAGTGAGGAGAGCACTAGATGGAACGAAAGTGTGAAAAGCACCAGGTATGGATGGTGTGAAAACTGAGATGTTAACGGAAGCGGGTGTGACTGTACTAGAATGGTTGGTGAGATTGTTTAGTATGTGTTTTATGTTATCAATGGTACCAGTAGACTGGATTTGTGCATGTATTGTACCACTATATAAGGGTACGGGAGATGTGCATGAGTGCTGTAATTCAAGAGGTATTAGTTTGTTAAGCGTAGTTAGAAAAGTGTATGGCAGAGTAATGATTAATAGGATCAAGGATAAAACAGAGAATGCAATCTTAGAAATACAGGGTGGTTTTAGAAGAGGTAGGTGGTGTATGAATCAGATTTTTACAGTTAGGCAGATATGCGAGAAATATTTATCAAAGGGTAAGGAGGTGTAAGTTGCATTTATGGATCTGTAGAAAGCGTATGATAGAGTTGATAGGGAAGCAATATGGAATGGGATGAGGTTATATGGAATTGGTGAAAGGTTGTTGCAAGCAGTGAAAAGTTTCTACAAAGGTAGTAAAGCGTGTGTTAGGATAGGAAAGGAAGTGAGCAATTGGTTTTCAGTGAGATTGGGCTGAGACAGGGATGAGTGATGTCACCATGGTTGTTTAACTTGTATGTTGATGGAGTGGTGAGAGAGAGGTGAATGCTCGAGTGCTTGGACGAGGATTGAAATTGATAGACGAGAATGATCAAGAATGGGAGGTAAATCAGTTGTTGTTTGAAGATGATACTGTGCTGGTTGCAGACCCGGAAGAGAAGCTTGACCGATTAGTGACAGAATTTGGAAGGGTGTGTGAGAGAAGGAAGTTGAGAGTTAATGTGGGTAAGAGTAAGGTTATGAGATGTACGAGAAGGGAAGGTGATGCGAGATTAAATGTCATGTTGAATGGAGAGTTACTTGAGGAACTAGATCAGTTTAAGTACTTGGGGTCTGTTGTTGCAGCAAATGGTGGAGTGGAAGCAGATGTACGCCAGAGAGTGTTGGAGGCAGTGGAAGGAATGGTAAAGAATAGAGGGTTAGGCATGAATGTAAAGAGAATTTTGTATGAGGAAGTGATTGTATCAACTGTGATGTATGGATCGGAATTGTAGGGAATGAAAGTGACGGAGAGACAGAAATTGAATGTGTTTGAGATGAAGTGTCTGAGGAGTATGGCTGCTGTATCTCGAGTAGATAGGGTTAGGGACAAAGTGGTGAGGGTGAGAACGGGTGTAAGAAATGATTTAGCAGCTAGAGTGGATATGAATGTGTTGAGGTGGTTTGACCATGTTGAGAGAATGGAAAATGGCTGTCTGCTAAAGAAGGTGATGAATGCAAGAGTTGATGGGAAAAGTACAAGAGGAAGGCCAAGGTTTGGGTAGATGGACGGAGTGAAGAAAGCTCTGGGTGATAGGTGGATAGATGTGAGAGAGTCAAAAGAGCATGCTAGAAATAGGAATGAATGGCGAGCAATTGTGATGCAGTTCCGGTAGGCCCTGTTGCTTCCTCCGGTCGCCGTGGATGACTGCAGAGGTAGCAGCAGTAGGGGATTGACCATTATGAAGCTTCATCTGTGGTGGATAAGGGGGAAGGGTGGGCTGTGGCACCCTAGCAGTACCTGCCTAACTCGGTTGAGTCCCTCATCAGGCTGAAAGGAGCGTAGACAGGAAAGATCCCCTTTTTTTTCATTTCTTTGATGTCAGCTACCCCCCCAAAAATTGGGGGAAGTGCCTTGGTATATAAATAGAGATATAATATATATATATATATATATATATATATATATTTATATATATACATATATATACATATATATATATATATATATATATATATATATATATATATATATATATATATATATGTGTGTGTGTGTGTGTTTATATACACATATATGTGTTTATATATATGCTTGTATATATACACATAATTATATATATATATATATATATATATATATATATATATATATATATATATATATATATATATATATATATATATATGTGTGTGTATATATACAAATATGTGTATATATATGCATGTATATACACATAATTGTGTGTATATATATATATATATATATATATATATATATATATATATATATATATACATATATATATATATATATATATATATATATATATATATACATATATACATATATATACTTTATATACAGTATCATAAAAGTTGCTATCCTAGCAACAGCATGTGGCAGAGTATGAACTCTTTTCACAGAGGAAAGGCACATATTTTGATGTAAAAATACAATGAACCTTGTAATTCACGTGCAACAAGCAGCGCAAATACAAATGAAGAAGGACGCACCATCTACGTTTTCGTCAATACTACAACCGTTATCGGACTCCACATAATAGTGTCGATGACTGCAATAGGGTAATTTAAACTCTATTATTATTCTGTTGATATGTTATCTAATTTTATGCCCGTCAACCTCACCGACATAACCCGTTGATTGTAAACAAGCAATTGTCACCGTTATGTTGCTTATAGCGGGCCTATAAATACTTGTGTTGTCTCTGGAATAAGGTTAGTTGCTAAGGAGCTGCCTTTGTTTTAACTCTTACTCCGCTCCCGTCATAATTTCAAGGCGAAGAAACGTTAAGTTAATGTGAGTGGAACCCTTAAAAGGTTTTAAGTCCGATCATGAATGGCAGAGGCATGGGAAAGTGACATTGGCCTATCAGGCAGGACAATGTCCTAGAGACTGATCGTATCTACATTTGATAAGCACCTAAGCCTCCTCTCCACCCCAGCTAGTACCAAGGAGGGCCAGGCATTGGATGTTGACGACTCAGCAGATTGACCTATAGGGTCCCCCAAACACCCCATCTTTAGCTCACAAGGATGGTGAGGTTGCAGCAACCAAAGGAACTAACGAGTTTGAGCAGGACTCGAACCCCAGTCTGACACGCCTATCAAAACATAATCTTCGCAATGAAGTTGGCAAAGGTAATAAATCAAAGAAAGGGAATGGGAATAATAAAATAAGACGCTGTTCGCGTCCTAGCTCTCTCTCTCTCTCTCTCTCTCTCTCTCTCTCTCTCTCTCTCTCTCTCTCTCTCTCTCTCTCTCTCTCTCTCTCTCTCTTCCTACCCTTTTCTCCTTTCTACAGCTCTTGTCGTTTTATGAATAAAACGATAACTTATCGAGTCTTGCTCAATGCCACGCAAGAAGAACTTTTATTCTTGATTTTGCAATGTTACAAAGAATATAAAATATGCAATATCACATTTACATTTCCTTGTGAACTTTAACAGACAAATGGTATCTGGCATTTAAGTTTCATCAAAACGTCTTCTACATGAAGAGTTGATGTTTGAACAGTATAATTTTATTTTTAGGAATAATCCATAACATTCAATAATCGCACAGCCAAATAACATTTGTTTGTTTGATATATCTTGTCAGAAACGTATATATCTATAGCTTAGGTAAATACTTAAAACCTGAAATGATTTGTGTTTGATAAAGGGAAGTTTGTGACATAGTTGAGAGCTAAAGGAGAATCAAGAACTTCCTAGATTATTTGAAAAAAAAAAAATAGTTGTTTGTAATTAGTAAAAGTGACAAATTTAACGTTTTCATGATATAAGAAGAGTTAAAATTCAGGCACACGCATACATAAAAGTGTGTGTGTGTGTGTGTGTGTGTGTGAGAGAGAGAGAGAGAGAGAGAGAGAGAGAGAGAGAGAGAGAGAGAGAGAGAGAGAGATTAATTTTGAGTTCTCTGGCATCCCGACATTGAAGGTCATTGACGCCAATATCGCTGGCTATAAATAAAGAATAAAAAGAAATTCAATTTAAAGACATAAAGGAAAAGATGAGAGAGAGAGAGAGAGAGAGAGAGAGAGAGAGAGAGAGAGAGAGAGAGAGAGAGAGAGAGAGAGAGAGATACTA
The DNA here is from genome assembly GCF_036898095.1 of Palaemon carinicauda. NCBI lineage: Eukaryota > Metazoa > Arthropoda > Malacostraca > Decapoda > Palaemonidae > Palaemon > Palaemon carinicauda. The sequence goes on from NC_090731.1 coordinate 146,856,258, forward strand.
CCAGATTAGACATCTTATACCATAAATCATTTTACAGAAAACACATACCAGAAAGCTAAAGGAAGTTACTGAATGTATATGATATAGAATTATAGAGGGCCATATACATTATATCATAACAGGAAACAAGGAATGATGAAATACCGATTTCATCATAAACTAGTAAAAGGTTTTTGATTAATGAAAGGGTCAGACTGATGAACTCTATATAACTGAATGCAAACTTGCTTCAAATTCTCTGTTTTTTAATGTACACGACTAAATGGGATCACGGCTTAATGAGAAACTGCCTGCGAATATGTAAAATATTTGACTGAATGGATAGTTACTATATTTGTCGAAGATTTCACATTTATTTTGAAATTATTTCTGAATATGACTTTGCCAAAATCAAAGACTAGGAACTGTATTTATCTGATTGTATGGCAATTAGCTATATCGCCTTTATACATTTTTTTTATCTGTAAATCCTGTAAATATGCGGAATATTTGATCGAATGGATAGTTACTATATTTGATACAAATTTCAGATTTATTTTGAAACTATGTCTCAATATGACTGCCAAAATCAAAGAATAGGAACTGTGAGTTATCTGATTGTATGGCTGAGTGCGAATTCTGGTTTTCAGTAATAGGTGGGGAATTAGCTATATCGCCTTTATAGATTTTTATCGGTAAATCCTGTAAATATGTGGAATATTTGATCGAATGGATAGTTACTATATTTGATGCAAATTTCAGATTCATTTTGAAAATATCTCTGAATATGATTTTGCCAAAATCAAAGACTGGGAACTGTGTTATCTGATTGTATGGCTGAGTGCGAATTCTGGTTTTTGGTAACAGGTGTGGAAATAGCTATATCGCCTTTAGAGATTTTTTTTTTCATCGGTAAAAGAACAAGTCACTAATCATGTGATTTTTGTTATCGGACATTCTTTTTCTGTAGGTTTCCATAGTCTCTGTAACATTTTCCCCTGTGACTTCTACCTCCTTGGATTCTGTTTTGTTACTACAACTCCCTGAAAGTATTTCGTAATATTACTTGAACCCTTATCATATTTGGTGCCTGAGACTTTCCATTATTACCATATTTTCACACCTTCTATAAATTTCTTCTCCTTCGATATTGTCTTTCAGCCTATTTCCCATTTCGCCTTTGTCTAATTCGTTTCCCTCTTCTTCATATATCCGAATATTTCCCAATCCCTTTTACCATTCTCTTAATTTTCCTTTGTTGTCCCATCTTCACTTTACCCCTTCTATTGAAGTTCGTTAACATGTAGTCATTTATTCTTTCCTGATTATATCCGCAATTTCTCCTAGTTTCAGGCATTATCTGCATAGTTGTTTTATTTCCCTTTTATATTTTCAAGTCAAAATTTCGACCCCTTTCTTATCTTATATTCTGTCTATCCGTTAATTCATAGCTGATCTATTTCTCCTATTTCAATTAACGTAACATTTTTTCTGCATTTTGCGGTTAATATTTACTATTACATTCATGTTTACCTTCCTATATTCATCATATTGGGGTTGGATTTCTCCTATCCATTATTATTATTATTATTATTATTATTATTATTATTATTATTATTATTATTACTAGCTAAGCTACAAACCCAGTTGCAAAAGCAGGATGCTATACGCCAAAATGCTCCAACAGGGAAAAATAGCCCAGCGAGGAAAGGAAATAAGGAAACCGACAGAATAGTGTGTCTCAAGACAGTGGAACACCAAAGTACAGAGGCTATGGCAGTAACCAAGACTAAAGAACAATGGTTTGATTTTGGAGTATCCTACTAGGAGACTTATTTATTATAGCTAAAAAGCATCTTCTACCTATACTAAATGAAAAGTAGCCAATGAATAATTACAGTGCATTAGTTAACGCCTTCAGTGAAGAAGAATGTTTCGGTTAATTTAGTATTGCTAGATGTATGAGGAAAAGCATAGGCCAAACTATTTGGTGTAAGTGTGGACAAGGAAAATTAAGCCGTAACGAGAGAGGGACCCAATGTAGTACTATCTGACCAGTCAAAAGACCCAATAACTCTTTAGCGGTATTATCTTATAATTTCTTTTCAATAAGCTAAACATGTAGTACCTGATAATAGATGTATAAGGGTCATTGTAATTCACACCTTCACTTACTAAAGTTAGTCATTTACTCAAGTTAACCCATGTATGCTAATTATCTTAACCATCCTTTTATTTAATTCATGGTGTAGCTATTACATTTATGTAACTTGTGTTCTGATAGTACTGTATTATGGAGAATTAACTTTCTATGGTTTAGGAATCTATCTAATAACTTGATAACAAAATATATAATATATAATAACATCCCTGACACTATATTCGAACACTGTCGTTTCACGTAATTTTTAAAATCTTTATAGCCGACTAAAGTATCAGTAACTTATTAAGACTCTAACAACAGCATTTCATCGGAATTATTCATTATCATTTACCAGTAAATAACAAATTAATTTGAACTTTGACATCATCGAGGTTCACTTGTCTATTAATTATCAACGTAGCCTACACTTACGGACTCAGACTCGAAATAGCATTTGGCGAGCATAATGAATATTAGAATAAAAGGACTCTTTATAATGTGTAGTGGGGATCCAGTGTATAATAAGCGCAGATGCAATGTGTCACAGGCTATTTTGAAATCCTGCATAACTTCAGCTGAAAAAAAGAGCAAAATATACAGCCTCTTTTAAATTGAACCAGCAAAAGTAAGTAAAATAAAATGCTTTCATTTGGTACGAATACAAGAGAAAAGAAACAGATATTGAATACCTTCTATTTTTTATCTGCTTCAAAATTTTCGATTATTGTAACTTACAGAAAATGCTCAATCAATTCTATCTGAAAATCATATTTTTGTATATTGATGCTATTTAGAAAGAATATGGGGGGATAAGGAGTTATATGTATATTATAAAAGGCCTATGTTATTTGGAACCATATCGGTTTCCAGAGAGAGAGAGAGAGAGAGAGAGAGAGAGAGAGAGAGAGAGAGAGAGAGAGAGAGAGAGAGAGAGAGGGAGAGAGAAAGAAAGAATTCTTAACTGCTGATGTATAATAGAGTTGGCTTATTATTTATCCATCAATTATTCCATTTAATTATTCCTTTCTTCATCAATTCATGATTTGATATCTAATTATTTTCAGTATAACCCTCGGGATTTGTTGAAGTTTATCGGTATCATTTCATAATTTCATGTAAAATACAACAGTTATTGCAATAATAATTCCTATATTATTAGAAATGACACCGCTATTGTAAGTCATTGAAAATAATTCTATGAAATATATTTAAATTCATATTACCCAATATAATCTGATTATCTGATTTCCCGTCTTCCTTTATCGATTTCAAATTCATATTGTCTTTAAGAATATTAATTTTCTGATGACTAATCACAATATTACATAAATGAGTTTCGTTTTTGTTTCTCTCGTTTAATGTTAGAAATAATTACTCTTGCTAAAACAATAGTGTATTAATATGGCAATTCACTAAAGAAAAAAAATATTTTTAGACCCATTTCTGCTTTTGTATTTAAATGTAACCTATTTGGATGTCACTATAGATTTCGATGTGCAATCTTCTCAAGTATGAATGTAAATGATTGACAGTTTTTCTAAAACTGACCACAAATGATTTTCAGTTCAAATTCGAATGTTCAAGATAGAAAGACTAATCAAAATCAATTTTAAATATTAGATATATTAAATATATTAAATATTTTGAATGTTAGATTAAATTAAATCAAATTAAATATTAAATTAAGTGATAAACACCTGACGCAATGAGGATTTTTTTTGCAATTTACCGTTAGGAATAATTCAGGTTTTGATTAAATTGATCAAGAACCACAGGATGGATTCCATGATGTTTACCTAAAATTCAGAATTTTAGAGACCAAAACAAGTCATAATCTTCGTCGTTAAAAAAAACTCTCATGGAGGAAAATAGACTCAAAGGAACTAAAATCAAATCCTCTAAGGCACCATTCCCATCATAACGATATTCCAACTCTTATTTGAAAACCAAGCGTCAATACAATGAGCCCACCAAAGGGAATTCAGTGCAACAGCCTCGTTATCACTTGCATGCGAATCCTTTGGGTCTTGGCGCCTACTATATCTGTCGTCTTTCAAATCCCACACACAATGACAAAACGGTGGCTGGATTTCGAATGAGGGTTATTAGATATAATATTCGATTCCTATTGACAGTGCAAATCATTACATGGTAAAATAGAAAATATATAAGCCTTTTGCAGTTGGATGGTTTATTTATGTTCTCTAAATAAGACTCGTTATCACTTGCATGCGAATCCTTTGGGTCTTGGCGCCTACTATATCTGTCGTCTTTCAAATCCCACACACAATGACAAAACGGTGGCTGGATTTCGAATGAGGGTTATTAGATATAATATTCAATTCCTATTGACAGTGCAAATCATTACATGGTAAAATAGAAAATATATAAGCCTTTTGCAGTTGGATGGTTTATTTATGTTCTCTAAATAAGACGTGTAGAGGAATGGTTTGATAATACCAAAGCGATGTAATTTATAAACAGTTTCTGAAAGAAACTTCATCGGGATGCATTTCAAATTTTCTATAACACATTCCTCAAAGAACTTTGCTTTAAGAAGAATTTCTTTTTATATAAAGCAACAACAGTTCAATTTTCTACAAAAAAAGTTAAAGTGACAGCTATAACGAGAAAAGTTTCCTAAATGGTAGATTTTTTTTTTCATTAACTTAACTCTTCAGCAAGCCCTTGTACAAATAATGAAGATACAAACAATCGTCTTAGTGCGTTATTTTTAGAAAGCAGGTGCTAGAGGATCGAGATCAGATTCTCGAATTTTGTTACGATCTGGGGATTGTGTTAAACTGCGAGAAATAGAATCTCATATCAAAGCAGAGGTTGAAGTACTTGGACATGCTGATAAACATGGCAGAAATTTGAGTCTTTCCATCAGACTATCGCATCAGCAAGCTCAAGGAGGTTGCACACCGTTTCTGTTCAAGACAAAAGTACTAGCTTGCACCAGATCTCTCTTCAAAAGTGTTTGAAGGATCACTGGTCAGACGCCTTCCTGTCCTGTTCCAGTGGGACAGGAGGCTCGTGATGGATGAATAAGGGCAACCTCATAATGGAATTCCACTCGACTATCTGCCTCCGGCCACACAGCTGTGTTGAAGGAAGGGTGGTAGACACACCTGAACGACCTGGTTGTCCCAGATGTTTGGTCGCGTGAAGAAATGCATGAGCACATCAACATTATCTAAATGTAAATAGCCTTTCTAGCATTATAAACATTCCAAAAACGTTTGAGGAGGTTTAAGGTTTAAATGCCGCTCATGAATGGCAGGGGCAAGGGACAGTGACATTGCCCTATCAAGCAGGACAATGCCCGAGAGACTAACCATATATATATATGATCAGCGCCCAAGCCCCCTCTCTACCCAAACTAGGATCAAGGAGGGCCAGGCAATGGCTGCCAATGACTCAGCCGATAGATTTGTAGGCTTCCCCAAACCCCCCCTCCTTAGGTCACAAAGATGGTGAGGCTGCAACGACCAAAGAAACTAATGAGTTTGAGCGAGACTCGAACCCCAGTCTAGCGATCACCACTCAGGGACGTTACCGCCTCGGCCAATGTTGATGAGTGACAACACCACCGTAGTGACCTAAGTCAGCAAGCAAGGGAGCACAATCTATCATTCTCTCTGTGAGCTGACAAAATGTATGCACGTCTGGGATGTTCTGTGCTGCAGAGTTGTCATCCAGATACATTCCGGCAAGAAAAATGTTCTAGCAGATACATTTAGTTGCCAGGGACAGGTTGCAGGGTTGGCGTGGTCCTTACATCCTTATGTAGCAGAGAAGATTCTTGCCTTGTGGGGTTCCCCTGGGCTCGACCTGTTTGCCAAACAGTTAAACAAGAAGTTACTTGCGTTTTACTCCCCTTTTCCAGACCCTAGGGCAGTGTTTAAAGACGCCTTCCAACACCCATAAGATCACCACGACGTGTACACCTTTTCTCATTTCAGCATTATCTGCCTTTTCATCAACCATGTGTTGAATACATCATGATTCAGGATGACCCTGTTGGTTTGCCGATGGCTCCAAGAAAACTACACCCATGGACCGCGCTCTACTGTCAGCCACACCTTCAAAGTACTATTAGCCCTGGAAGTCCTTAGAATTTCAAGGTAGGAAGCTATCCTTCATCTCCTCCGAGCAAAGGGTTTTTTTTTTTTGCTAGGAAATGCACAAGAAACGTCTGGGTATCTCCAACGGTCTTCAACAGCTGTCTGCCAGTGGAAGTGGGCCATCAACTGCAATTGGTGTCATAGAAGGGATAATTCTCCAGTTGGAGCGACTATAGTTTAGATTGCGGATTTCCTAGTCTTCCTTCACCAAGAGAAGTGCCTCTCAGTCACTGCTGTAAAAGGCTACTGCTCAGTCTTAGCCATGATCCATCGACTGAAGAGCATAGACCTCTCCTCGTGGAAACTGTCTGTGCTCATGAGGAGCTTTGACCAGTCTTGCTTACCCCAGGACCTCCGGCCACCAGAGTGCGACGTGACCCTCCTCTTCAGGGTTCTTATGCATTCCCCGTGTGAGACTTTGAGCAGGTTGTTAGACAGATCTGACTCTCAAGATTGTCTTTATGTTAACCTCAGCATCGGCAGAGAGAGTAGGAAAATTGCACGGTCTCTTATTTAGCTGCTCAATCTGAGGTGTGGAAGGAGGTCTCTTTAGTTTTGTGCCAGAGTTTGTGACCAAAATGCACAACACATCAGTGCACGAGTCTCAGTTTGAGACCTTTCCCTTTACCCCTCTCTATGTAAAGTGTTGGGTAGTATTCGAGAGGAGATACTTTTGTGTCCTTTGAGGGCTCTGTGGTGCTATCTGAAGAGGACCCATCACCTAAGAGCTGAGCATCAGTGACTCTTCCTTAGCGTTGGCAGGACCAAGAAAGAGGTGTAAAGGAACACGATCTCTTTCTGGCTCCGTGAAACAACCCGTGCAGCGTACTCCTTGACTGATGAGGGAGTCGAGGTACCAGCTAGAATCAGAGCTGAGAAAATCAGGGATATGGGTCTTACCTTAACCTTCAAGAGAAACTTATCAGTTGGTCAGGTGTTGGATGCTGGGGTTTGGAAGCGTCAAACCACCTTCACAGAATTTCATTTGGAATATACTGTGACGGGCCGAGAGAAAGGTTAGGACTCAAAGGCAGGAAGCAATCAACTGAGTAGTATTATTAAAGAACACTCTCCTTTATATACAAAACCTCAAGGCAACAGGAAAATACATGTTCGAGAAATGACAATGTTACATAGGTGACACATAGACATATTTGTTCTGGTTCTTTTTAGTGCGAGGGAAGAGCGCAGATACAAGAATAATATACACAAAATAATTTATGTACGATTGTGTGACCACACGGTTGGTACATGGCTCCCCCCCTAAAAATGACATACTGTACATGTTAAATAGGGCGCCCTAATCTAGAGAGGCGAACTGTAGGGCGGTCATCTGGCAGTAGATAAGCAGGTTTTAAACGATCAATGGAGACCCAGTCTTCTTTGCCACGAATGTTTAGTAGGAATGCTTTCGGACTGCGTCGGATCACAAGGAAAGGACCCGTGTAAGGGGGCGTTTAGCGGTGGCTTGGTAGTGTTGTTGCGCAGGAAGACGTGCGTTGCAGAATGCAAGTCTTTTGGTATGTGATGCTTCGCTGGGGGCTTGTAAGTCTGGCGGCATGGAGTAAATTTTCCCACGACGTGACGTATGCGCTGGAGATCGTCGGAGGAGGTTGTAGAAGGAAAAAATTCGGCAGGGACGACCAACGGGTCGCCATACACCATTTCAGATGCTGAGACGTCGAAGCGTCTTTAGGAGTGGTCCTTAGTCTCAGGAGGACCCAGGGAAGCTGAGTAAACCAGTTGCAATCCTTGCAGCGGGACATCAAAGCTTGCTTTGAGGGTGTGATGAAAACGTTCAACCATTCCATTGGCCGCGGGGTTATACGCCGTTTACCCGGACCTATACGCGCTGCCATACCCGATGTCGATAGTTTACCCATAAAGGACTTGATGACCAAAGCTGACGCCCTTATGGACAGCCACTTTAAGACCTCCATCAACGCCTCCACCCCTGACGAAGAGGATGCCTATTCAACGTCAACCGAAGCTGACATGAATGCCGTAGGACATACACGCCTACCCCGTGACGTGCCGAAGCAGCGACAAAGCCGCCCACCACCCACCAATCGCTCGCGCCCCAACGAACGACTTCTACAGCCACTTACTACCTCCCATCCGCCGCAGTTTTGCTACTACCACTTCAGATTCGGGGCAACAGCGAAGAATGTGCCAAGGATTGTCAGTGGCCAAAAAAACGTGTAAGTAGGCCATCGCTCGTGGCGGTGGCCTCCCGTTTCTAATCTTTTCTTTTTACAGGATGCAGGAACCGGCGTTCGATTTTTGGTAGACACGGGTGCTTGTCGTTCTCTTTTGCCAAGGAAACTCTTCAAGGCATGACGTAGTCTGTCTACATCTGCCGACGTCCGCTTGGTAGCTGCCAACAGATCTGCGATACCCACCTACGGTTACGAGAACCTCACATTATCGTTCGGAAACGGTAAATTCAATTGGAAGTTTCTCGTTGCTGACGTCACAATGCTAATCCTCGGCGTGGATTTCCTCTCTCATTTCCACCTTCTGGTCGATGTCGCCCACCGACGATTGGTCAACGCAGACTCGTACTTGTCGACACCTCTTCAACCCGCCCCCTCTAACCTCGCTCTCCACATCAGCGCACCCACGGATGCCTACGCCCACCTCCTCACGTCGTACCCAGAAGTTTTCCGTCCAGAACTTCGCCAAACGCCCACGGTTCCTGCCAAGCACGGTATTTATCACCATATCAAGACGACGGGACCCCCAGTCTTCGCAAAATTCAGACGTCTGGCACCGGAGCGATTGGCAGCTGCCAAACAGACGTTCGCCGAAATGGAGGAAATGGGCCTTTGCCAAAAGGCCTCCAGCCCATGGTCGTCACCCTTACACATCGTTCTGAAGAAAGACGGTTACGAGAACCTCACATTATCGTTCGGAAACGGTAAATTCAATTGGAAGTTTCTCGTTGCTGACGTCACAATGCCAATCCTCGGCGTGGATTTCTTCTCTCATTTCCACCTTCTGGTCGATGTCGCCCACCGACGATTGGTCAACGCAGACTCGTACTTGTCGACACCTCTTCAACCCGCCCCCTCTAACCTCGCTCTCCACATCAGCGCACCCACGGATGCCTACGCCCACCTCCTCACGTCGTACCCGGAAGTTTTCCGTCCAGAACTTCGCCAAACGCCCACGGTTCCTGCCAAGCACGGTATTTATCACCATATCAAGACGACGGGACCCCCCAGTCTTCGCAAAATTCAGACGTCTGGCACCGGAGCGATTGGCAGCCGCCAAACAGACGTTCGCCGAAATGGAGGAAATGGGCCTTTGCCAAAAGGCCTCCAGCCCATGGTCGTCACCCTTACACATCGTTCTGAAGAAAGACGGCTCCCTCCGTCCATGCGGGGATTACAGGCGCCTGAACATGCAAACAGAACCGGATCACTACCCCCTCCCAAACATTGCCGACGTGACCGCGCGAGTCGACTTCCGGGGTCACCAATGTGACGGGCCGAGAGAAAGGTTAGGACTGAAAGGCAGGAAGCAATCAACTGAGTAGTATTATTAAAGAACACTCTCCTTTATATACAAAACCTCAAGGCAACAGGAAAATACATGTTCGAGAAATGTCAATGTTACATAGGCGACACATAGACATGTTTGTTCTGGTTCTTTTTAGTGCGAGGGAAGAGCGCAGATACAAGCATAATATATAC
>NC_090731.1:146871207-146879693 GCF_036898095.1 Palaemon carinicauda
GAAGTATTATGGGTGCATTACAGTCGGTGTAAAGCAGGAGGTTGCACTGCAGGTAATACTAAAAGGTTTTTGCAACATTCCCTCGGTCCCTATACCAGCACCTACTATTTACCCTTCAACTCTCCAACAGGTTTTTTTTATCGTTGTGCTTTGTAACTCAATGGCCATCTTGGCCCCAGTGCCAGATATATGGCTCAAATTCCACAAAACAAACTACCAAGTTTGAGAGTACACTTGGTTACACCCCACTATTCTATCTTATTTCTCTCCCTTTTTGTGTTTTTTATATTTTCATAGTTTTACATACCCTATATAAAAGATTTATTTTAATGCCGTTACTCTTTTAAAATATTTTATTTTAACTGTTCATTACTTCTCTCATAGTTTATTCATTTTCTTATTTCCTTTCCTCCCTGTTGGAGCCCTTGGGCATATAGCATCCTGCTTTTCCAACTAAGGATGTAGCTTTGCTAGTAATAATAATATCAACAAGAACAAAAACAAGAACAACAACAACAATTATAATGACAATAATAATAATAATAATAATAATAATAATAATAATAATAATAATAATATCATGAGATTAAAATCTTCCTAAGTGTTGGCAAAATCCAGCGCATTAAAAATGAGTTCATTACAGAGTTATCATGTCCCTTATGGATGTAAATCACAAGACTACAACTGACATGAAATTGTTATAAAGATTTTAGAAAAGATTTTCAACAAGGAACTGCACTCTGTATTCGCATCAATATTGAACTTTTTCTCTATTTCTAATATTTGGTCTCCACTTATCTTCTTGGCAAACAAACGGATTTTGACATAGGAAAAATCTCTTTATCATTATTTCATTGCGGGTTGACCCTATTTCAAATCAACTATTTCCTTTGGTGATGCCAGTTGAACTTTACATTTATCGAGAATAAGAAAATCTGGTCAGGTGAGCCGTCAGATTTGGAAAAATAGGGAGATTTTTCTATGCTTAAAAATAAATCGCTTGGGAGAAGAGATATATGGGCTCTAGTCAGAGGAAACGGAAGAGCAATTCATCATTGTTAAAAACGGAATACCTCCCGGTATTTTTCTCTACACTTTTTTTGAGAAAGTGACAGAGAAAAGTGACGGTCTATTGGAAGTGAAGTCTCTTTTTGATTACGGGAAATGTATGATCAAAGCGTATTATCAACTGTAAGTTTTTTACAAGACGCTACGAGGCTGATTGGTATTCTAGATGAAAGAAAGAACAAACTCTTTATGTTGAAATCTAATTAGATGAATTTTGTTCGCGAAAAAGTTTTAATAAATACAGTGATCTTATATGCACATTATGCTTTGTTTTGTAGTCAACTATTGATTAATCTAACGTAACCTGGCCTATTTCTATTAATTGATAGCTATATTAGTTGTCTGCATATAACAAAATCATATATATTAAGTCAAATAGAAATGAATACTGATATTTGACCATTTTAGTGAGAATCACGTAATCGAGCCAACATTGTGTTTCATTACTAGTTAGTCATTGGTTGAAGAAAGAACACTGGAGGCAGATTCTTAGGTCAAACCGAAGGGAAGGGAATGAAATACAAATAAACGATCATTTGCTGCCGAATCTGCTCTACTTTTACTGCCCTCATGAAAGGAAATTTTGATAGTGGCCAGATTTTAATTCAACGATTTAATAATGTTTGCTGTCAAACACATTTGCATACAACTCTCCAATTGAAAGCCAAAGATAAGCATTAGCTTTGAAGTATTGGAAAAGAATAACCCCAGTGATTTAAACAAGCACCTATAGTTTCATATTAGTCTTACCTAGTCAACTGTTGTAGATTGGTTAGATACGGTATTAACAGTTATTAAAATTGTCTCTTCAGACTGTTTTTAGTAATGTGATATTTTTCAAAAAACAGGGGAAGAAAAGGGCCACTATTCTGGTTACCCAATAGTATGGCATGTTACTGCTATAAAGATGAGTTTAATATTTTTTTTTTTTATTTCAGAGAAGATATAAAGATTTTCGTTAAAATAGTGAAAATTTGGGTTTATTTCCTCTGCATTTAATTGAATATAAAGATAATGCAAAAAATTCTGTGAAATATACCTGAGTTAATCAATAACTTTTTATTCCAACGTATATATTACGATGCTTTGATAAATTTCATATCTAAGAACCAAAGGGAAAACACATTAAAATATGCAGTCCTGAATATAATACAATGCTACTGTTCTTAGATATACTCTGAAAGGAGTTTTTTTTTCCTTTTTTTTATCTTGGGGCATGAAATAGAAATGAATGAATGTGGCGTAATTTGAATCCAACTCCCCAAAAATCCCCGTGCAGTTAAAACACTGAAAATCAACTTAATGAAAGTAAAGAAAAAGCGACCGAGTTTGTAAAGATTATGAACGAATAAAATAAGCGTAACTGGGGAACTACAAACCAAGAAGGAAAAGGATTTTGTATTAAAAAATGGAAGATAAAACCAAGCCAAGTATTAACAGTCAGATATGAATGCGAGGGATAAATAATTGTTAATGAGGGATGGGTTAATTAGAAATTTTCTTTTATACAATGAAACTTTTTTTTTCGACGTTCACATTTTCATTTACCCCTCCTCATGTGAATGAGTCACATACAAACTTTAATGAGATGTGAAAATTGTCTGCGTAATTTATAAGATTTCAAGGGTTAGCAATTAGAGGGAAATAAAAGGGGAGTTAAGAGAAAGGTCAAGTTGATATTCAACAATCAAAATCAACAGGAATGGATAAGCCAAGATGAGGGTCAATAGCTCGTAACAATTCATCAATTTAAATTATCTTCTTTATATTTCGTCGTTTTTTTTTTTGTTCGATGATAGTGAATGATTATTATTATTGAAATTATTAAAATGATTATTATTTATAAATTTATTATCAATATCAAAATTATTAAAATGAATGAAATTATTGTTATCAGAATTATTGAAATTATCATGTAAAATGGATTAAATGAGCATGTTATAGAAGACAACAGTGCTTCACGTGTTTTTAATACTTTCCATTTCTTTTTCTCTCCGTTGAGTAACTCTAATTGAAGTGCATTAATAAAATACTTTGGTGTAAAAAACCTTTCTTTTAGTTTTAGAAAAAAAACAAAATAACATGAATAAAGCAAACATCGACACGTTAGGAATAGAGATCTTCCTAATTGGGTAGTTGAATCGTTGGAAGGTCAAAAGTTCAACCAGCTAATGTTATTATGTTGAACAGGTTAGAGTAAATCTCTTCACAGTTTATATATGAAAGATCTACTTTAATGCTGTTACTGTTCTTGAAATATTTCATATTAATGGTTCATTACGTCTCTTGTAGTATATTTACTTCCTTGTTTCCTTTGATCACTCGGCTATTTCCTTGTTGGAGGCCTTCAGGCTTATAGAATCCTGCTTTTCCAACTAAGGTTGTAGCTCAGCTAACAATAATACCCACAAAAATGGGTTTTAATGAAAACCTGTTTAAATGACAAGTTGTAAGCCTAATTAAACAGCAGTGATGAAAAAAGTGACCATTGATGAATAAACTGAGACTAGCATAAGACAGATGAAGGGAGTTCTGTCAGTGTTTTCGTTAATCCGCAAAAATGTATTTTTACTTTTCGATATAATTCTCTTCTGCCGCTTCCTACGAGAATAAACTTCATCTTGCCCTTTTCTACAATGTAGCTTAAATTACATTTGATTAATGTATAAAGTACCTTTAATTATGAACTAACATTAGGTACGTCACTTTATTCTGGGATTAACTAAGAACAAACATTAGGTAGATCAGTTTATTCTAGGACTAATTATGAAAAAAACATTAGGTAGGTCGCTTTATTCTGGGATTAATTATGACCAAACATTAGGTAGCTCCCTTTACTCTGGATTAATTATGACCAATCATTAGGTAGGTCACTTTATTCTGGGACTGATTATGACCAAACATTAGGTAGGTCACTTTATTCTGGGATTAATTATGAACAAATATAAGGTAGGTCACTTTATTCTGGGATTAATTATGACCAATCATTAGGTAGGTCACTTTATTCTGGGACTGATTATGACCAAACATTAGGTAGGTCACTTTACTCGGGATTAATTATGACCAATCATTAGGTAGGTCACTTTATTCTGGGACTGATTATGACCAAACATTAGGTAGGTCACTTTATTCTGGGATTAATTATGAACAAACATTAGTTAGGTCACTTTATTCTGGGACTAATTATGAAAAAAAAAATTAGGTTTGTTACTTTATTCTGGGATTAGAAAACGAGTAGGCCTATTAAATTAAGCAGAAATTGACTTCCATGAAAGAAAAAAGTTTAAACGTTTTAATATATAGACCAATTAATAGCAAAATGAATAAGATATGCAGTAGGAACTAGTGACGAATTATCGAGAGTAAGGACATGGAAATAGACGTTTGGTAGTAAATATCACACTTGAATTCGAAATAATGCCGTAATGTCAATATGTAATGAAACATTATGAACAGGTGATATGCTCAACAACAACTACTACATAATTTACACCATTTTTCTCATACAAGCCTCATACAAGATTAATATTATTGCTAAGTCCATCAGCTGTGTGGTTTTTCTTTTTTAAATTCTATTTTTTAGACTTTAGAGACCAATGCATCGAAAGAAAAAACAACAGAAGAGAAAAGGATAATCAAGGAATAGAAAACATATCAGGAAATAAAAATCAATAAAAACAATTAAAAAAAAGGAAATAAGAGACGAACTTTGGATTTAAAGAAATAAAAGAAATTTAGGGCTAAAGCAAATTACTTAATGAAATTTACAAATGACATTAATTATATGACTATAACTAGAATACCCCACGAAACTTTTATGTATGTGTTTAATAAAAAACGTGGTTTCGTGCATGTAAGAACTATGTTATTATGTGTAATGAAGGATATTAGATATTTATTATATAAAAGAATATCTTGAAAACTATACTATTCAATATCACCGCCCTCCATAACCCAAGTTAAATCCTGTATTATCCATGAATCACAGAATTAACATATTGTTTATGTTCATTATGCTACTGTATATCCAAATCATTTTTTAAAGGCTTTAAAGACCACTCATGAATGGCAAAGGCAAGCGAGAGTGACATTGCCTATCAAGCAGGGCAATGCTCTAGAGACTAACCATATATACATATGATCAGCGCCCAAGCCTCCTCTCTACCCAAGCTCGGACCAAGGAAGGTCAGGTAATGGCTGCTGATAACTCAGCAGATAGACCTATAGGCTCCCCTAAATCCCCCATCCTTAAATCACAAGGATGGTGAGGTGGCAGCGACCAAAGAAACTAACGAGGTTGAGTGGGACTTGAACCCAAGTCTGGCGTTTACCAGTCAGCGACGTTAACATATCGGCCACCACAACCCTAGAAAGTGTGCAAGTCACAAGGAGAATATTAAAAACGTCACAAGAAGAATATAAAAAAAATTCACAAGGAGAATATCGAAATCGTCACAAGAAGAATATCGAAAACGTCACGAGGAGAATATCGAAAACGTTTATTTTGCAATACCTGTCAATCTTCATCTTGAAATCATCCTTTGTTAAGGGCACAGAACAAAAATCCCTCATAAGAGACGTTATATCTTAATCCCTTTGTCAAATAGTACACTGTTTTTCCAGGAAGAAATCTGCAGACCATCTTGGGAAGGTCGTTTTCATAACTCCGAGCGGTCGAAACGGTTATTGGATATCTCTTTGCCACTTCCAGTACCGAGAAAAGATCGTCCCATAATGTTAGGTGTTGTCAAGACGATTCCTGCGAGGCCTGAGCCATCTAATGATATTGGATTCTTAGTTACGTACACGTGTGGCCCTGTCAAAAACAGCAAAGAGTGGAACGATATAAATTACTGGCTTTTCGTTCAGACCTGTTTTATGGTATACTAGTGTATGCGACCCGTCAAAAACGACTGCTACATTTTTAGATAGATGTGTACACACAAGCACATGCATTTTCCTCTCACAAGGTTTGACTCTGAGTAGTTATACATATCGATATCTATCTATCTACCTATCTATCTATCTATCTATCTTTCTATCTATCTATATATATATATATATATATAAACACACTTATAAATGTATATATATGCATATATATATATATATATACATATATATATATATATATATGTGTGTATAAACATATATATATATATATGTATAAACATATATATATATATATATATATGTATATATATATATATATATATATATATCACAAGCACACGTGATTTTAATTAATGTAAGTATCACCCACGAATGTCATTTAATACCGAATTATATCTTGGGAATATATATCCACTTGGAATTCATTTTATGGTAACAGCTTCTGGCCGGGTGGGGATTCGAACCACCACCTGTTCGGCTGGAAACCATGCCGGCAGAGACCCTATCGACTGAGCTATCAAGAGAGATAAAAGTTTATGACAAGTCCTCGTACATATTCCTGTCGAATTCAGGAATCTGTTCATAGACTTGAAATAAACCCATATCCACCATGATAGCTGAATCGTGAGTTTGCAACACGTGATTTTAATGAACATATATCACAAGCACACGTGATTTTAATTAATGTAAATATCACCCACGAATGGCATTTAATACCGAATTCTATCTTGGGAATATATATGGGTGACATTTTACATTAATTAAAATCACGTGTGCTTGTGTTATATGTTCATTAAAATAACCACGTGTTGCAAACTCACGATTCAGCTATCATGGTGGAGATTTGTTTATTTCAAGTCTATGAACAGATTCCTGAATTCGACAGGAATATGTACGAGGACTTGTCATAAACTTTTATCTCTCTTAATAGCTCAGTCGATAGGGTCTCTGCCGGCATGGTTTCCAGCCGAACAGGTGGTGGTTCGAATCCCCACCCGGCCAGAAGCTGTTACCATAAAATGAATTCCAAGTGGATATATATTCCCAAGATAGAATTCAGTATTAAATGCCATTCGTGGGTGATATTTACATATATATATATATATATATATGTGTGTGTGTGTGTGTGTGTGTGTGTAGCCATCAATTGCTCTTTATTATACAGGGGAAATATGTGGTCTTCGAACATGAAAAGTTAGAAATTATTCAATATATGAAATAGTGTTAAGCATTGCTATGCATAACATTTGAAAGCAGTTAAAAGTCACTTATGTTTTCTTACTACTTTCAAATAATCAATATGATTTTACATACAGAAATACGTCGTCCAATGACTAAAATTCCCATTTTTGAAACCACAAATGGAACATGGCAACTACTTTTTTACTTATTAATATCGCTTTCCTAAATGACATTTGTCTTTTTACCCTTTCATTGGAAACTGTCATTTAACTTATTCCCCCACTTTCTCGATATCTTTACCTGTGAAATGTTGTTTTATATTTTTATGGTATGGTAGTTAGCCCTAAAATGATTATGTAAAGGATGTACTATTATCGCTCATATCATTAAAACCTTAAAACACCAGAAACTCGAAGAAAATTGATAAAAAATTAGATTTTAACTTTTTTTAAACAGAGTTATGAGAAAAGGCTCTCGCAGTCATGCTATAATACTTTCCTGGATAGCTTTTCACAACTTTGCATAGTTTAAAACTTTCAAGTAAAAAAAAAGTACGAAGAGCGAAGGTAAGATGTCTACTACATGGTATCAAGTATAGATTTATTCAATCAGATATTCTATTGAGCAGTCAATTGTCAAATTTATAGCTGTATGTGTTATTGAAATAAAAAAAAACCGGTAGAATGTATATTGAATTCTCAAATATTTCCGCCATAGGTGTAGCTCAGAAATATCTAATCCCTTAATAGGTGCCATTTCTTGACGAATATTTCAAACATGAGTCAAAGATGTTAAATCACCAAATGAAAGTAAAAGAAACTTTTAAACGTTTAAGCAAATGCAGTTATCTTGGATCATAAATAATTAAAGAATCCATAAGAGAAAATGCTTCATCTATATTCTTGAGTCTATACACAATGCAGACTAGAAAAGCACTCTGAAAGAGCAGACCTCCGTCACGGAGGCTTATTTCTTGAGACCAGCTTGCCTTTCCAAGAATCAATTAGTCCGTAAGGCTTTTGAGGTCTGTGTGACAACCATGTGCGAACTTGGAGTTAAGGTTAGGGTTAATTCATTTGACCTTTTGCTCGACCTTGACCTTGAACTTTTCAACATCAAGTCACTTCCACGTCGCAATATAATAATTAATCACTGAAAATTTCACTACTCTATGAGTAAAATTGTGGTCAGGAAGAGGGTCACAAAACAAACAAACAGGCAAACGGAGAAACAGAATAACAGACAAATAGAGGTGAAAACATAACCTCCTAAAACTTCGTAGGCGGAAGTATTTACAGTAGGGAGTATAATGACGCTTTGATGGCACAATTTCATCAAGAATA
>NC_090731.1:146880193-146915193 GCF_036898095.1 Palaemon carinicauda
GGACGAGGATTGAAACTGATAGACGAGAATGATCAAGAATGGGAGGTAAATCAGTTGTTGTTTGAAGATGATACTGTGCTGGTTGCAGACACGGAAGAGAAGCTTGGCCGATTAGTGACAGAATTTGGAAGGGTGTGTGAGAGAAGGAAGTTGAGAGTTAATGTGGGTAAGAGTAAGGTTATGAGATGTACGGGAAGGGAAGGTGATGCGAGATTAAATGTAATGTTGAATGGAGAGTTACTTGAGGAAGTAGATCAGTTTAAGTACTTGGGGTCTGTTGTTGCAGCAAATGGTGGAGTGGAAGCAGATGTACGTCAGAGAGTGAATGAAGGATGCAAAGTGTTGGAGGCAGTGGAAGGAATTGTAAAGAATAGAGGGTTAGGCATGAATATAAAGAGAATTCTGTATGAGGAAGTGATTGTATCAACTGTGATGTATGGATCGGAGTTGTAGGGAATGAAAGTGACGGAGAGACAGAAATTGAATGTATTTGAGATGAAGTGTCTGAGGAGTATGGCTGCTGTATCTCGAGTAGATAGGGTGAGGGACGAAGTGATGAGGGTGAGAAGGGGTGTAAGAAATGATTTAGCAGCTAGAGTAGATATGAATGTGTTGAGGTGGTTTGACCATGTTGAGAGAATGGAAAATGTCTGTCTGCTAAAGAAGGTGGTGAATGCAAGAGTTGATGGAAAAATACAAGAGGAAGGCCAAGGTTTGGGTAGATGGACGGAGTGAAGAAAGCTCTGGGTGATAGGTGGATAGATGTGAGAGAGTCAAAAGAGCATGCTAGAAATAGGAATGAATGGCGAGCAATTGTGATGCAGTTCCGGTAGGCCCTATTGCTTCCTCCGGTCGCCTTGGATGACTGCGGAGGTAGCAGCAGTAGGGAATTGAGCATTATTAAGCTTCATCAGTGGTGGATGAGGGGGAAGGGTGGGCTGTGGCCCCCTAGCAGTACCAGCCGAATTCGGTTGAGTCCCTCATCAGGCTGGGAGGAGCGTATACAGGAAAGGTCCCCTTTTTTCATTTCTTTGATGTCAGCTACCCCCCCAAAAATTGGGGGAAGTGCCTTGGTATATAAATAGATATAATATATATATATATATATATATATATATATATATATATATATATATATATATATATATATATATATATACAGTATATATATATATATATATATATATATATATATATATATATATATATATATATATATATATATATATTTACATATATACATAGATATACATATATATGCACACACACACACACACACACATATATATATATATATATATATACATATATATATATATATATATATATATATATATATATATATATATATATATATATATATATGTGTGTGTGTGTGTTTATATATACAAATATGTGTTATATATATGCTTGTATATATACACATAATATATATATATATATATATATATATATATATATATATATATATATATATATATATATATATATATATATATATATATATATATATGTGTGTGTGTGTGTATATACAAATATGTGTATATATATGCATGTATATATACACATAATTGTATATATATATATATATATATATATATATATATATATATATATATATATATATATATATATATATACACTTATATATATACATATGTATGTGTATATATGTATATATATAAATACAAATATATATATATATATATATATATATATATATATATATATATATATATATATATATATATATATATATATATATAAAACGAATTTTGAGGGAAGCGAAAAATCTATTTTTGGGTGAGATCACCATGTCGTCCTGATGGAAGTTTCCTAAGGTAGCTTCCAAAGGGATATATTATACTGCAGTGATATTCCCAGAGAATTAACATTCATGTTCCACGAATTCTAACTCCTGGAGCGAATATCCTTGAAATTTTCTCAAGGATATCGCATAACATCAGAGGACGCATTCTTGACACGCCACATAGCAATCTGCACCCCTAATAGCGTTTACGCTTCGAGGGGGACGTGGCAAAAGAATAAAAGGGGGCCGTAACAAGTTTACCCCCGTTCCCGTACTACTATTGACCACCACCCCAGCACCATTCCCAAGATGGCGGACATTCCTAATTTTGTAGCGATTTCGCTCAGTGGTGTTCCCTGTTGATCTAACTTTTCGATCGATTTTCAAGGATTTTATTATGCATTCTCCAACTTCTTTCGCCTTTGGAAAGTTGAGTATTGGGTCTTTACAATGAATGATTTTCAGCTCCCATTTCACAGTGGAATTTGAGTAATTTATTGTGTTTAGAGCTAGCCTGTACCGGAGGAGCTATGAGCGCTGTCGTTCGTTGGGCATGTTATTTAGTTAGCATAACGACTTCCCGGTTTTTAAATAGCATCATATATCATTAATTAATAATTTAATCATGTTAGCTATTTAGGCAATATATTCTTGTAAAGATATTTACATTGTGCATATTTTTCCTTTCCATGTCGATCGTATAGTTAGAGTCTCGGAGAGTGAGGTAACCGAGATCTCGTCTCGCCTAGGTAACCTAACCTAGGCGTGTTATTATACGTTTAGACATTCCCCGGTTACCCTTGTGTATGGTGATTTCAATTATGCAGAGATGGGTATCTCTTTAAATTGGATGAAACTTTACACCTCTCTAAAAAGGGAGATTTAAGGGTAATCCCTCTTCCCTCTGAGTGTAGCCTCAGGCTACAACCTTAGCGGGTTGGCCTCGAATTTTTAATTTAGGCATGACTTTCCTACGGTTTTTCTGCCCTTCCCCTGTAACCGCAGACGCAGGTTTTTGGGGTTTGGCCAGAATCTCAGAGTATTTAGTCTGTGGTCGGTAACTACCTGGCAAGTTGAATAGAATTCTTTTGCTACGTTAGGCTACCGACATAGGAGGCTAGACCTCCCTAGGCCACTGCTGAAGGGTCTGTACGATATGACCCTTCTTCCTGTGACCTAGCAAACTAGTCCTGTGTTAGTGAACCCTAGGCTGAGGAATATAATTCTTCTAATGCTTAGGGGACACTGGCACTACAACCCCGTTTCCTTACCATTGGAGGTGGTGGCGAGGGTGCTATCAACCTCTTAATCGTATTAATCTAACCCTAGGCTAAGGAATAGAATTCTTTAGCCACATGGGATAGTTCTAATACAGGAACGGAGTTTGTTAGGTGGGGCAGGACAGGCTACGGCCGGCTCCTGCTGTACCTTTCACAGGACCCTCTTTTCCCTTCCCTTCTATCCCTTTATGTTGGCGATCCCGGCAACCTTACTGTTGCCGGTGGGTTGCCAGGATCGACCAGACTCCCCCTCTTACAGTTGATAGCTGCCGGCCGGCAGTCATGACAGCTGCCGACCGGCAGTCTTAACATATGTCGGCTGGCAGTAATGACAGCTGTGAGCTGCCGGCCATATTAGTTGCTGGCCGGGAGTCATGGTGACTGCTGGCAGGCAACCAGGGCAGCTGCCGGCTGGCAGCTGCTGGCCATGTTGGCTGAAAGTGGGAAGTCCCTTCCGTTTACAAAGGTTCTTCAGTTCTTTCTTGAACTGCTAGCAATAGTGGCTACTGTCGGGTGCTGCCTACCAGGCCGGCACAGAATGGTGCCTACTCAACCGGCAGCACGCCGACTGTACTGATACTGCCGGCCGGCAGTACTGGCCAGCGGTGCCGGCCGGCAAGGTTTAGACAGATCCTTGCCGGCGACAGTACTGTAGCTGGATGGAAGCTTGAATTTTATATACTCCCCTTCCATTTAAACCTTTCTGGAGAAGGTAGTAAAAGTAGACATTTACATCCCTTTTACTGTATATATATACAGTATTAGGTAGCCTGTTCTCCATGCTATCTCTCTTTCTTTTAGCTAGCAGGCTAGATGTGCTAGCATTAGCTAACTATGCCGAAGACAAGCTGGCTGAACTACAGTATATGTTTATACACGCAGTTAGTATTTTTGCAGTATAGGATATACTGCAAATAGAAAGCTTCTGTATATTTTATATTAGTAGCGTTTTCCAATATATTTGAAAATCCTACCCAAATATTTGTGGAACCTAATCTCATATTGAAAGAATTTAATTCTTCAATATTCTGATTAGAAATCAGTCTTCAGATTACCCTGCAATATTAAAATTTTAAGGGCTGGAGGTTACACTCCTAACCATTAAAGGGCAGAGCCCTTATCCTCGAGTCTCCATGATTAGGAAACTCTATGTTTTAATTTTGTAAGGGGGGGGGGGCATAGCAAATAAGTTGGGTGGGATATATACAAATATATGTCTTTCCTTTCCCCAGTCCAGTGGGCATCGTGCCAGCTGGATCGTACAGTCAGTTGCTTACCAGGAAGGCAGCACATTGGCTGGATCATAATAGATATAATTATACAGTAGCCAGTATATTGCAATATAGTGCATACTGCAAATAGAAAACTACAGTATGATTATACAGTAACTATTTCAGCATATCTTGGGTATCCTCATGCGAGCTTATGCTGCAGCCACTCCTACATTGAAGGAATAGTGTTTCTTCGTTAAGTTGATTGAGAAATCAGTCTTCCGTACCCCACAGTATTTAGCATGAAAGTGACGGTGAAGTATACACTTCCCTATCCCTAGGGGTTAGAAACCCCCCTTTTTCAGTTGGAATTCCTTCGAAAAGAAAATTCCTATCATTTAATACTGAGGGGAGGTACCAGCATTTGCTTGCAAGGGATACACAAGTATGTGTCTCCTACTATCCCTTTATAGCTTGCTATCCTAAACTATTCTGTTAAGATATGACCTTTGATATATTGGTTATCAGTGAGATAATCAATCTTATACTCATTTTGTTTTCCTTTCTTTACAGGAGGAACGCCAGATGTCATGTGTTGCAGTCTTCTGCAAAACTAAGAGTAAGTGTTTTTACAGACATAATGCATGCAGGTTTCATGCCCCCTGCAATATTATTTCTGAACACCTGCAGTATTGGAACCCGCAGGCCTGCAAAGTATGTCGGGCCCTATTGTCCGAAGGTTTCAAGAATCCCAAGTCAGTAGAGACTAGGGATGCAGCTCGTTTCAAACTACGCAACTGGGTGAGAGGCTTTCAGAAAATCTCTCCGGGACCTTACCTGCCTAATGACAAGATGCGTAGGTTACTATTTCCAACAGTGAATAAGGAAATAGTGGTACCCCAGACACGAGGTACATTTCCCGATGGCCAGATAACCTTCGGGAAGGAGGGCAAAAAGCGCCCACAGGAAGAAGGGGAGAATGTCGGGTTGGAATTGTCTCCATCCCAACAGGCTCATGAGCCAACAGCCTCGATATCTCTGCCTTCTATCCCTCTTTTAGATGGAATGAATCAGTTATGGGCCCAAGTCAAGAATCTAGTAGAAAATTTGTGCAAACAGAGCACAAAGCAGGAAGCAAAATGCAAGGTAGAGCTTGGTAAAGCTCCACTTGTCGCTCCTAAAGGGTCGTACAAACGACTCGTAGATCAAGACCTTCTGACATGCTCCACAACTAATCCCTGGAGGTTTGCGGAGCTAATGCTGATTTTAAACGACAAACTCTACATCTCGGAGAGGATGGGTGCTGTTCCTTTGGAAAAAATCCAGTTCTGGCCAAGCTTTGACGCTTTCCCGAACTGTTTCATTAGACTGAAGGATGAACCAACATCAGGAAAAGGAACGGAATCAAAGGAGGTTATGATTCTCGACAATGATAAAGCACAGGCTATCCTATCAAGCAGCATAGAAAAGGCGGGTTACTCGGTGTTGAAGGTATCCACACCAGGTAACAAGCACTCTTCCTTTCTTGCTCCTGTTTCAATTTCATTCCCCTTTACGGAGAAGGCTTTCAAATATGTCACTGAGGCAGTAGAGACAGGTAAACCGTGTCCTACACTCAAGGGGTGCGAGCCTCTGTCACTAGCATTTCCCAGACAGGAGAAGAACTGGAAGGAGGCCCATTTCACCTTTTCAATAGGAAAACTTGAGGCGGATGTCGCCAGTCGACAATCTTAGGAAAATCTTCCAAAATCATCTGAGTTTCTCTTACAGGATGAACAAGAAACAAAGGAGAGACTTGCAGCCTCCTTATCTCTACAGAACTACATAGAGTTCTGTTCGGCTCATCAAGATACCCCAGACGTGCTCAAGGTCTTAGCCAAAATACATATGGATACTTTGGTAAAAGACCTTTATGCCTTTATAAAGGCTAGAAGAGCATGTAGGGAGTTTGTGTTAGCTAACGCAACAGCGAAACACGATACAAGAAAGCTAATATCTTCTAACATACGGGGTAAAGACCTCTTTCCAGACGAAGTAGTCAAGAAAGTGATTAAGAACGCCTCCATAGAGAAAGTAGAACTTCTCCAAAAGTGGGGCATCCTTTCAAAAAGATAATCTTCTAAGGTTGTGGGTCCCCACCCTAAAAGGAAGATGGAGAGGTCTGGAAATCCATTTCGAGCGGTTCAACAACAATCCACAGTTGTAGTGACCGAGATGTCACAGACAGATGGTCAAAAAGATATTCCTACTGATCAGTCGAAGCATAGAAATGCTTCTAGTAGGAGGGAGATTCCTTTAGGATCGCTGGACCTTCGATCCTTGGGTCCATGGCCTAATCAAGATGGGACTAAGATGAGAGGTGGAGATATCTCTCTACCACCATTTCCTCAACTCCTCCGATAATCCAAAACCCTCCTGGAGGAGTTTACCTGAGAGTTCTAGAGCATACAGGTGGTAAGGAAACTTTAGTCCTCCAAATTCTAGGGAAGGCCGTTGTGTGTTTACGAGAAGGACTCAAGAAAATTCAGAGTCATTCAGGACTTATCGCCAATCAACAAGTCCAAATAAAACAACGAGTTCAGGATGTTTATCCTCCTGAACATAAGGACCCCGCTGTAAAAAAAGGGTGCCTATAGTCTTACCAGACCTGAAAGTTGCCTATCGGCAACTTCCAGTCAATCATCCTTTCCCCTCTTATCTAGGATTCAAGTTACACAAAGTAACGCACTTCCTAGGAAATATACTCGTCAGACTAGACAGAGTCCTAGCTGCCTTCATAAAATTGGCAGACACAGTCATGCAATATTTAAGCCTAAGAAATATTCAGGCAACAATGTTCCTGGACGAGAGGTTGGGGTGGGCAGCACCCAAGGTGGCTGGTCTATGAACATCCGAAGAAATGATCCGGTCCCCGGAACATCGTGGATGAAAGATAAACTTCAAGAAGTCTCGATTCTCTCCGGCTCAAAGGTTTCAATGACTGAAAAGCCATTGAAGCCTGTTGTCACTACAACTCTCTTTTTCTTTGGGAAGGTAAAAGGAGATGGCAAGGTCTGTCAAGAGACTCCGGTAATCTGTCAGATTCCCAAAACGAGAACAGGGAGGAATCCTGATCTCTCTCCAGTTCGCAATAGAGGCAGGCCCTGTGCTAAGAGCACTGCTGCAAGATGCGCTGGGAGCCTGGAGAAAACAAGCATCAAACGCCCGAAGAGGCCTTAAAAGACCGATAGCGGTCCTTTCTTAATCGCTTCCCTAACAAAGGTCAAAGCCCGAAAATCCCAAGACCAAGTTGGTTCAGTCATGAGTAGGGAAACTCTCTCCAAGCGATATATATACATATATAGATATATATACTTTATATACAGTATCATAAAAGTTGTTATCATAGCAAAAGCATGTGGCAGAGTATGAACTCTATTCACAGAGGAAAGGCACATATTTTGATGTAAAAATACAATGAACCTTGTAATTTACGTGCAACAAGCAGCGCAAATACAAATGAAGAAGGACGCACCATCTACGTTTTCTTCAATACTACAACCATCAGACTCCACATTATAGTGTCGATGAATGCAATAGGGTAATTTAAACTCTATTATAATTCCGTTTTTAATGTTATCTAATTTTATGCCCCTGTCAACCTCACCGACACAACCCATTGATTGTAAACAAGCAATTGTCACCGTTATGTTACTTATAGCGGGCCTATAAATACTTGTGTTGTCTCTGGAATAAGGTTAGTTGGTAGGGAGCTGCCTTTGTTTCAACTCTTACTCCGCTCCCGTCATAACTTCAAGGCAAAGAAACGTATAGTTAATGTGTGTGGAACCCTTTAAAGGTTTAAAGTCCGATCATGAATGGCAAAGGCATGGGAAAGTGACATTGCCCTATCAGGCAGGACAATGTCCTAGAGACTGACCGTATCTACATATAATAAGCGCTCAAGCCCCCTCTCCATCCTAGCTAGTACCAATGAGGGCCAGGCAGTGGTTGTTGACGACTCAGTAGATTGACTTATAGGCTCCCCCAAACACCCAATTTTTAGCTCACAAGGATGGTGAGGTTGAAACAACCAAAGGAACTAACGAGTTTGAGCGGGACTCGAACCCCAGTCTGGGACGCCCATCAAAACATAACCTTCACAACGAAGTTGGCGAAGGTAATAAGTCCAAGAAAGGGAATGTGAATAATAAAATAAGACGCTGTTCACGTCTTAGCCCTCTCTCTCTCTCTCTCTCTCTCTCTCTCTCTCTCTCTCTCTCTCTCTCTCTCTCTCTCTCTCTCTTCATCTCACTTCCTACCCTTTACTCCTTTCTGCAGCTCTTGTCGTTTAATGAATAAAACGATAACTTATCGAGTCTTGCTCAATGCCACGCAAGTAGAACTTTTATTCTTGACTTTGCAATGTTGCAAAGAATATAAAATATGCAATATCACATTTACATTTCCTTGTGAACTTTGGCAGACAAATGGTATCAGGCATTCAAGTTTCATCAAAACATCTTCTACTTGAAGAGTTGCTGTTTGAACAGTATAATTTGAATTTTAGGAATAATCCATAACATTCAATAATCGCACAGCCAAATAACATTTGTTTGTTTGATATATATTGTCAGAAACGTATATATCTATAGCTTAGGTAAATACTTAAAACCTGAAATGATTTGTGTTTGATAAAGGGAAGTTTGTGACATAGTTGAGAGCTATAGGAGGTTCAAGAGCTTCCTAGTTCAATAGTTGTTTGTAATTAGTAGAAGTGACAAATTTAACGTTTTCATGATATAAGAAGAGTTAATATTCAGGCATACGCATACATAAAAGTGAGAGAGAGAGAGAGAGAGAGAGAGAGAGAGAGAGAGAGAGAGAGAGAGAGAGAGAGAGAGAGAGAGAGAGAGAGAGGTTTTGAGCTTTCGGGCATGTGGAAATCGAAGGTCGTTGACGCCGATATCGTTGGTTATAAATAAAGAATAAAAGGAAATAAAATTTAAAGACATAACGGGGAAGATGAGAGAGAGAGAGAGAGAGAGAGAGAGAGAGAGAGAGAGAGAGAGAGAGAGAGAGAGAGAGAGAGAGAGAGAGATACCACCAGTTTAGACATCTTATACCATAAATCATCTCACAGAAAACACATACCAGAAAGCAAAAGGAAGTTACTGAATGTATATGATATAGAATTATAGAGGGCCACATATATCTTAACAGGAAACAAGGAATGATGAAATACCGATTTAATCATAAACTAGTAAAAGGTTATTGATTAATGAAATAGTAAGACTGATGAACTATATAAGTTAATGCAAACTTACTTCAATTTCTCTTCGTTTATGAATGTACACGACTAAATGGGATCACGGCTTGATGAGCAACTTCCTGTTAATATATAAAATATTTGATGCAAATTTCAGATTTATTTTGAAATTATATCTGAATCTGACTTTGCCAAAATCAAAGGTTAGGAACTGAGATTTATCTGATTGTATGGCTGAGTGCGAATTCTGGTTTTCAGTAACAGTTTGGGAACTAGCTATATCACCTTTATAGATTTTTTTTATCGGTAAATCCTGTAAATATGTGAAATATTTGATCAAATGGATAGTTACTATAAT
Organism: Palaemon carinicauda; assembly: GCF_036898095.1. Classification (NCBI taxonomy): domain Eukaryota; kingdom Metazoa; phylum Arthropoda; class Malacostraca; order Decapoda; family Palaemonidae; genus Palaemon; species Palaemon carinicauda. Next base: position 146,890,101 of record NC_090731.1, read on the forward strand.
TGATGGGCTGCATATTTCAGATTTATTTTGAAATTATGTCTGAATGTGACTTTGCCAAAATCAAAGATTAGGAACTGTGAGGTATCTGATTGTATGGCTGAGTGCGAATTCTGTTTTTTGGTAACAGGTGTGGAAATAGCTATATCGCCTTTATAGATTTTTTTTTTTTATCGGTAAAAGAACAAGGCACCAATTATGTGATTCTTGTTATTGGACATTCTTTTTCTGTAGGTTTCCATAGTCTCTGTAACATTTTCCCTTGTGACTTCTACCTCCTTGGATCCTGTTTTGTTACTAAAACTCCCTGAAAGTATTTCGTTATATTACTGAAACCCTTATCATACTTGGTTCCTGAGACTTTCCATTACTACCATATTTTCACGCTTTCTATAAATTTCTTCTCCTTGGATATTTTCTTTCAGCCTATTTCCCATTTCGCCTTTGTCTAATTCTTTTCCCTCTTCTTCATATATCCGAATATTTTCCAATGCCTTTTACCATTCTCTTAATTTTCCTTTGTTGTTCCATCTTCACTTTACCCCTTCCATTGAAGTTCGTTAACATGTAGTCATTTATTCTTTCCTGATTATATCCACAATTTCTCCTTGTTTCAAGCATTATCTGCATAGTTATTTTATTTCCATTTTATGTTTTCAAGTCAAAATTTCGACCCCTTTCTTATCTTATATTCTGTCTATCCGTTAATTCATAGCTGATCTATTTCTCCTATTTCAATTAACGTAACATTTTTTCTGTATTTTGCGGTTAATATTTACTATTGCATTCATGTTTACCTTCCTATATTCATCATATTGGGGTTAGATTTCTCCTATCCATTATTATTATTATTATTATTATTATTATTATTATTATTATTATTATTATTATTATTATTATTATTAGCTAAGCTACAAACCCAGTTGCAAAAGCAAGATGCCATACGCCAAAATGCTCCAACAGGGAAAAATAGCCCAGCGAGGAAAGGAAATAAGGAAACAGACAGAATAGTGTGTCTCAAGACAGTGGAACACCAAAGTACAGAGGCTATGGCAGTAACCAAGACTAAAGAACAATGGTTTGATTTTGGAGTATCCTTCTTCTAGAAGACCTATTTACCATAGCTAAAAAGCATCTTCTACCTATACTAAATGAAAAGTAGCCAATGAATAATTACAGTGCATAAGTTAACGCCTTCAGTGAAGAAGAATGTTTCGGTTAATTTAGTATTGCTAGATGTATGAGGAAAAGAATAGGCCAAACTATTTGGTGTAAGTGTAGACAAGGAAAAATAGGCCGTAACGAGAGAGGGACCCAATGTAGTACTATCCGACCAGTCAAAAGACCCAATGACTCTTTAGCGGTAGTATCTTATAATTTCTTTTCAATAAGCTAAACATGTAGTACCTGATAAAAGATGTATAAGGGTCATTGTAATTCACACCTTCACTTACTAAAGTTAATCATTTACTCGAGTTAACCCATGTATTCTAATTATCTTAACCATCCTTTTTTTTTTAATTCATGGTGTAGCTATTACATTTATGTAACGCGTGTTCTGATAGTACTGTATTATGGAGAATTAACTATCTATGGTTTAGGAATCTATCTAATAACTTGATAACAAAATATATAATATATAATAACATCCCTGACACTATATTCGAACACTGTCGCTTCACATAATTTTTAAAATCTTTATTGCCGACTAAAGTATCAGTAACATATTAAGACTCTAACAATAGCAACTCGTCGGAATTATTCATTATCATTTATCAGTAAATAACAAATAAATTTGAACTTTGACATCATCAAGGTTCACTTGTCTACATCAACGTAGCCTACACTTACGGACTCATTCTCGAAATAGCATTCGGCGAACATTTGAATATATGAATAAAAGGTCACTTTATAATGTGTAGTGGGGATCCAGTGTATAATAAGCGCAGATGCAATGTGTCACAGGCTATTTTGAAATCCTGCATAACTTCAGCTGAAACCGAGAGCAAAATATACAGCTTTTCTTAAATTGAACCAGCAAAGGTAAGTAAAATAAAATGCTTCCATTTGGTACGAATACAAGAGAAAAGAAACAGATATTGAATACCTTCTATTTTTTGTCTGCTTCAAAATGTTCGATTATTGCAACTTACAAAAAATGCTCAATCAATTCTATCTGAAAACCATATTTTTTGTATATTGATGCTATTTAGAAAGAATATGGGGGGATAAAGAGTTATATGTACATTATAAAAGGCCTATGTTATTTGGAACCATATTGGTTTCCAGAGAGAGAGAGAGAGAGAGAGAGAGAGAGAGAGAGAGAGAGAGAGAGAGAGAGAGAGAGAGAGAGAGAGAGAGAGAGAATTCTTAACTGTTGATTTATAATAGAGTTGGCTTATTATTTATCCATCATCTATTCCATTTAATTATTCCTTTCTTCATCAATTCATGATTGGATATCTAATTATTTTCAGTATAACCCTCCAGATTTGTTGAAGTTTATCGGTAGCATTTCATAATTCCCTGTAAAATACAATAATTATTGCAATAATAATTCCTTTATATAAGATATGACACCGCTATTGTAAGTCTTTGAAAATAATTCGGATATGAAATATATTTAAATTCATATTAATCAAAATCAATTTTAAATATTCGATATAATAAATATATTAAATATTTTGAATGTTAGATTAAATTTAATAAAATTAAATATCAAATTAATCAAGTGTTAAAACGCCTGACGCAATAAGGACTTTTTGCAATTTACCGTTAGGAATAATTCAGGTTTTGATTAAATTGATCAAGAACCACAGGATGGATTCCATGATGTTTATCTAAAATTCAGAATTTTCGAGACCAAAACAGGTCATAACCTTCGTCATTAAAAAAACCTCATGGATGAAAATAGACTCAAAGAAACTTAAATCAAATCCTAACGAGATTCCAACTCGTATTTGAAAACCAAGCGTCAATACAATGCGCCCACCAAAGGGAATTCAGTGCAACAACCTCGTTATCACTTGCATGCGAATCCTTTGGGTCTTGGCGCCTACTATATCTGTCGTCTTTCAAATCCTACACACAATGACAAAACGGTGGCTGGATTTCGAATGAGGGTTATTAGATATAATATTCAATTCCTATTGATAGTACAAATCATTACATGGTATAATACAAAATATATAAGCTTTTGCAGTGGATGGTTTATTTATGTTCTATAAATAAGACGTGTAGAGGAATGGTTTGATAATACCAAAGCGATGTAATTTAGAAACAGTTTCTGTAGAGAAAATTCATCGGGATGCATTTCCAATTTTCTATAACATATTCCTCAAAGAACTCTGCTTTAAGAAGAATTTCTTTTTATAAAAGCAACGACAGTTCAATTTTCTAAAAAAAAAAAGAAAGAAAAAAAATGAAAGAAAGAAAGCTAAAATGGCAGCTATAAGGAGAAAAGTTTCCTAAATGGTAGAATTTCTTTTTCCATTAACTCTTACCCCTTCAGCAAGCCCTTGTACAAATAATGAAGATACAAACAATCCTCTTAGTGTGCTATTTTTAGGAAGCAGGTGCTACAGGATCAAGATCAAATTCTGGAATTTTGTTACAAACTGGGGATTGTGATAAACTGGGAGAAATAGAATCTCATACCAAAGCAGAGGTTGAGGTACTTGGACATACTGATAAACAAGGCAGAAATGTGAGTCTTTCCATCAGACTATCGCATCAGTAAGCTCAAGGAGGTTGCGCACCGTTTCTGTTTAAGACAGAAGTACCAGCTTGGCACTGGCAGAGAAGCTTGTTCTAAACGAGCACCTCCACGAGAGATCTCTTCAGTGGTGTTTGAAGGATCACTGGTCAGACGCCTTCCTGTCCTGTTCCGGTGGGACAGGAAGCTCGTGCTGATTTTACCTGGTGGATGAATAAGGGAAACCTCTTAATGGAATCCCACTCAACTCTCCACCTCCGGCCACCCAGCTGTGTTGAAGGAAGGGTGGCGGACACACCTGAATGACCTGGCTGTCCCAGATGTTTGGTCATGAGAAGAAATGCATCTGTACATCAACATTCTCTATATGTATTTAGCCTTTCTAGCAGTATAAACCTTCCAAAAAAGGTATTTGGTAATGTTGATGAGTGACAACACCACCGTAGTGACCAAAGTCAACAAGCAAGGGGACACAGTTTCGCGTTCTCATTGTAAGCTGCACGTCTGGATGCACGTCTGGGAGGTGTTCTGTGCTGCAGAGTTGTCATCTAGATACATTCCGGCAAGAGTAATGTACTAGCAAACACATTTAGTCGCCAGGGACAGGTTGTAGGGTTGGAGTTTTCCTTACATCGTTGTGTAGCGGAGAAGATTCTTGCCTTGTGGGGATCCCCTGAGATTGACCTGTTTGCCAAACAGTTAAAGAAGTTACTTGCGTTTTACTCCCAAGTTCCAGACCGTAGGGCAGTATTTAAAGACACCTTCCAACACCCATAAGATCACCAGGATGTGTACACCTTTCCTCAGTTCAGCATGATCTGCCTTTTCATCAACCATGTGTTGATTGCAGTTGGACTCAGGATAACTCTGATGGCTTCCAGATGGTCCGGAGAGACTTACCCCAATGGACCGCACTCTATTGTCAGCCACACCTTCAAAGGTACTATTAGCCGTGAAGTACTTAGAATTTCAAGGTAGGAGGCTATCCTGCATCTCCTGTGGGCAATAGGTTTTTTTTAAAAGGAAATGCACAAGACATAGTCTTCAGCAGCTGTCTGCCAGTGGATGTGGGCCATCAACTGCAATTGGAGTCATAGAAGGGATAATTCTCCATTTGGAACGACTATAGTATAGTCAAAGGCTACTGCTCAGCCTTAGGAATGATCTATTGACTCGAGAGTATAGACATCTCGTGGAACCTATCTATGCTCATGAGGAGCTCTGACCAGTCTAGCCTACCCTGGGACCTCGGGCCACTGGAGTGCGACGTGACCCTCATCTTCAAGGCTCTTAAGCATTCCCTGTGTGAGCCTTTGACATGGACATCAGACAGATCTGACTCTCAAGATTGTCTTTTTGCTAGCCTCAGCATTGGCGAAGGTAGTAGGGATATTGCATGGTCTCTCTTATTCAGCCACTCACGCTGAGGTGTGGAAGGAGCTCTCTTTAGCTTTATGCCAGAGTTTGTGACCAAAATGAACAACCTGTCAGTGCATGAGTCTCAGTCTGAGACCTTACCCTTTACCCCTCTCTATATAAATTGTTGGGTAGTATTCGAGAGGAGATGCTTTTGTGTCCTGTGAGGGCTCTGTGGTGCTATCTGAAGAGGACCCATCACTTAAGGCCTGAGCATCAGTGACTCTTCGTTAGTGCTGGCAGGGCCAAGAGAGAGGTGTAAAGAAACAATCTCTTTCTGGCTCTGTGAAACAACTTTACAGCGTACTCCTTGACTGCTGAGAGAGTCGAGCTACCAGCTAGGATCAGACCACACGAAGTCAGGGATAAGGGTCTCACCTTAACCTTCAAGAGAAACTTATCAGTCGGTCAGGTGTTGAAGACTGGGGTTTGGAAGCGTCAAACCACCTTCACAACCTTTTTACTATCGGAAGACACTCACAAGTCACTTGACACCTTTGTGCTTAGTCCTGTGGTGACTGCTCAAGTAGTTGTGTAGTAGGCCCGCCTCCCACACGGTACAGGAAGCATCTCGTGTATGTCAACATGTAGATGTAAGTCTGGAATAAATTGTAGAATGAATAGCCTTTCTCCATCTTTTCTTCTCGTGGAGACGAAGCGGACGAAATGTTGCATGCAGGATCTGATTTTACTTCTTAGCTCATTTCCTTGATTCTAAAGAAATATCTTCCCTTATGCTCCCTAACAAGGGTGTGGATGGTAGAATTTATACAAAACCATTGAACATCATACAAGAGGTATGTTATTCTGGACTAAATTCCCCTTCGGGGGAAGGTTTATCTTTAGTTAACCATGTACAATTATTCATCGTGGACATGCCGGGCCCTATCAGTTTTCTCGCCTCATATTTTATGATTTACTCACTAATACAATGATTCCCCCTAATTTGAGAAAAAGTTAAATTTATGTTTTTATTAACATGATTGATTATCACAATTGAAATGTATGTGTATAGGGAATCGGTATGGAACTATTGACTCAAACATTTGTCAATTCACTTAAAATCAACAATTTTCGTTATGTATTTTCTCGTAAGCTTAGAAACCAAATTATGATTATGCTAATCTAATTTTAATTATGTGTTACTCTACCCAAAACTAATTAAATGCGAGGTAAATCTAAAAAAAAAAAAAAAAAAACATGTTGAATAACAATATTGCCAATTTCCATCGTTTATTTACTAAAACACTGGCATTTCTCAGAAACCTCCAAGATTTTGCCTATAATAAATATCTGCTCGGTACGAAAAACAGAAACCATATTTGCATAATTCCTATAAACAACGCTCTTAATGAGTAAAGGAAAAGGGTGATAACTTGAGAATTCTGCAGAGCTTATATAGCCCGTGTGTATAAATAGGAAAAATGAAAGAAGGATAATACAAGTGAACATTAATAAATATGAATCAACAAACAAATAAATGCATTTAAAAAAAAAAAAAAAAAAACTCAAATAACAATATCTTATCTTAAATATTTCCAGCATTTTGAAGTGTTAGATTTATAAGTTTGTTATTGAAGAGTTTTTACAAGATATAAACATTCATATTTAGAATATTACTAATATATCTAAGGTACTCATAGACTGACATGAAATAGCTTTCGACATTTATTGGTATATACCTGATTTATGGAGAGAGTAAGAGCAAAACTGCCTTGAAAATGATTTAGAGAGAGGGGGAGAGATATGTAGGTTGACAGAGAGAGAGAGAGAGAGAGAGAGAGAGAGAGAGAGAGAGAGAGAGAGAGAGAGAGAGAGAGAGATAGAGAGAGAATTCAAGTGGGTGTTAGGAGCCTGAGGTACTTTTTGCAAACAAGATTTAATTAGAGTGAAGATACGCTTTCCGTGGCGCCACCAAGGGATTAGACTTGTTCGGAAGCAGCGAAGGTATGGTGGGACCCTTTTGCATTAAGGAGATCCGTCATATTTAACTTAATCAACTCTGAATATTTACATAAGGACAAACAGGATGTAGATTCTATTCGGATGAAGTTATTACATCCTGAGATTCACAAATTCGTATTCATATCATCACGGTGCCTTGGCCATATGGATTGCTTCATTTCGGGAAATGGAACCTTGGTGGAACATCGTAAATATTGACGAAAGAAACTCGAGCGAGTGTGGAAATATAACGAATTTTTTTTTTTTTTTTTTTTTTTTTTTTTTTTTTTTTTTTTTTTTTTTTTAGAGCAAATGTACAAGTGAGGTATTTTGCGAGGATCTAAATCTATGTTCATACAAAGGTTTCCCTTTTATTCCTGAAGTAGTCTTAGAAAGTAGAAAGATATTTCAAGATTTTGCTTTTTGATTATTTCCTATATATATATATATATATATATATATATATATATATATATATATATATATATATATATATATATATATATATATATATATATATATATATATATATATATATATATATATATATATATATATATATATATATACATTTATTTTTCTTTTTGAGCAAACGATCTGGTGAAGTATTTTGCAAGAATCTAAATCGACGTTCATATAATGATTTTCCTCTTTTTCCCTATAGGAGTTTTAGAAGGTAGAACGGTACTTCAAGAATTTCCTTTTTGATCATTCTAAAATAATTGAAATTATTAACACACATACAACACACACACACACACACACACACACACACACATATATATATATATATATATATATATATATATATATATATATATATATATATATATATATATATTATTATATATTAGTTTCTCACATATAAAATATTGGAATGTGTATAGAAATGTACAAATGAAAATCATACAAGAAATTTTCAAATCATATCAACCTATAGAAAATGAACTTTAGGCAATTGGCCCTAGTAAAATTCAAAGGACAACTCATTATGAGGCATCTCAAAAATGCATTGATACCAGGTACCTGGGATCTGTATTTTGATACTGTTGACGTTAATACTAAGCTATTTAAGTGTCTAGTACTCTAGGCAATGTGCCAATAGGTGAAAAAAAGGACATGTGTATGATGTCTGACTAGCAGATATATATGATTATTTTATTTGTAGCCAGGAAAATATGTTCACATCATAAATAGTATTTTCTTTCAAATTATGCAGCTAATTCTAAGCTTCATTGTTTATGTTTAGTTATAACAGTAAACAATAATTTATTCCTAATAATGGAGAATATTGAGACGCTTTTCCTCCCATAAACACCATACGAAGTTATAGCTGTATTACATTTAGACATATTCCAACACTATCTATCTTCAGTGATAACATGCCTTATATATATATATATATATATATATATATATATATATATATATATATATATATATATATATATATATATATATACACACACACACACACACATATATATATATATATATATATATATATATATATATATATATATATATATATATATATATATATATATATATATATATGTATATATATATATATTCTACAAAAAATGCATGATTTTGGATATAGTACACCAAAGTGTAATGACTTTTATTCTTTTTGGCAGTTCAGACAACTTGATATACACGATATTTCATAAAACATAAACCCCATTACACATTCTGCGCTCAATACAATACCCATTAATTTCGTTAGTATTTATTTCATTAATTTTCTTTTGTTATTAGTCTCAAACACTCAGAGGTAAAATACTTAGAGCACTTATACCATAGTGTTTATATAATTTATAAACGGATAACTCATTCCCCATATAAAAATCTTGATTTGTGCCTTCCTTTTTTTCTTGTTTATTTGAAGGTATTAACTTTAGGCTCTACTGGGTTTCCCTCGCTTCCGCCTTTTTTTTGAACACCTTCCTTAATTGGTTCTCATAAGCATTGAATTAATGAATTCAAGTATGAATTTAATTACGACCGAAACCGTGGCGTACTAAAAATCAAGTTTAATTTTACGTCGGAGCAAATTCACCCCTTTCCCTTTTTAATTAATCCGGTCTGAGACGGATTTCCTGTTGACCTGGAAAGTCAAGATGGGATTGGATGTATGGTCGTAGAGGGAGGTACGGCAGATTAAAGCGAGGAACGGCCTTTATTGTTAAAGGCGAATAATTAAAAACCAACAGTTGTGAGTCTATTGCTGAAATACGTCGGGTATAAGGTTAATTATTTAAAGGGCATATCATCATAGTCTTGCCTTACTAAAGGTGAAAAAGGTTTGTACATAATAAGAAGTTTGTAAGGATATTTTTTTTTCTCTGGGAAGTTGGGTGATAAAAACCGAACAAAAATAATAGGCATCCATTAGTGGAACGTCTTTTTGGGCTGTCAGATCGGAGTTTTCTGTTGCTAAAAATTTTGATAGTCTTCAAACCAGAGAGAGAGAGAGAGAGAGAGAGAGAGAGAGAGAGAGAGAGAGAGAGAGAGAGAGAGAGAGAGAGAGGCTTGGTGTTTTAATGCATTCATATACGAAGCTTAAAGAAATCTACCTTCAATGATAATTCCTGTTTAAGTGATTGGTATACGTGTTATCTTATTTCTCTATATACTTAATACTACCCATTTACCTGGGTTTTTCATATACGTTAATGGACCAACCTTTTTGTATATATTACCTGGTGTAAGTAGGTAATAATTACTATGAATATCCAACTAAAATGGTTTCAAAATGGATTAGTAAATGTGTATCAAAGCTATTATCGGCATTAAAAATAGGCGACCTTCATAATAACAGTAAAGAATTACTGAAGCTGAATTGATAAGACCAAATAAAACGAGTCATAAAGTTGCCATTGATATAAAGCCTTTATTATATTGAGTAATATTACGGGAAACTTAAAATCATATCTCAAATCTTGTCTAAATATAAACGCAAAGGGCAGGGACAATAAAGTTTATCTAAGATAGAATAAAAAACAGAAAAAAGAATACAACCATATTGTTGCTTTAGAGAAAATTATATATAAAGGGTTGATTTTTTAATTGCATTATTACGTATATCTCATGAAAGAATAATCAAAACTGATTTATCAAGCAAGAAAATGTTTTCTCATAAGTAAAACAGCGAAAGAAGTCTCCATTAGTATTTTCCTTCGTAATTTTGAATATTATAAAAACTTCTAAAGCTTCTTATAGCATTGTTTCCCAAATTCACTGTTATGATAAAACCCTTTTACTTGCTTGGAACAAAAATCTTATAATACTCACGTATAGATTTATCTTATTGTTTGTCCTATATAGTAAAATATAAAATATAAAATATATATATAAAATATACTTTAGAATATGAAAACAAGGAGGAATAAAATATCGATAATTCAAGGGAAATTAGAAAATGATTTTGCTTACAATTAACAATTATAGTAAATGATGTATTAAAAGTGAAAAGAGAAAGATATAATATATCTTTACCCATCTTTGTTGAAATAAAAAACTGATGTTCATACGTAACTGGCTAGTATAGTAATGAATACATACATATCTATCTATCTATCTATCTGTGTATCTATCTATCTATCTTCTATCTATCTATCTGTCTATCTATCTATCTATACCTATCTATCTATCTATCTATCTATCTATCTATCTATCTATCTATGTGGTGTATGCAAATAACGAAGTATTATGGGGGTATTACAGTCGGTGTAAAGCATGAGGTGCTCTGCAGGATATACTTGAAGGTTTTTGCAACTTTCCCTCGGTCCCTATTACTGCGCCTACTATTTAGCCTTCAACTGTCCAACAGGACTTTTTATCGTTGTGCTTTGTAACTCAATGGCACTCTTGGTCCCAGTGCCAGATATATGGCTCAAAAAAATACCAAGTTTGAGAGTACAGTTGGCTACACTATTCTATCTTATTTCTCTCCCTTTTTGTGTTTTTATATTTTTATAGTTTATATACCCTGTATGAAAGATTTATTATAATGCTGTTACTCATCTTAAAATATTCTATCCTAATTGTTCATTACTTCTCTTGTAGTTTATTAATTTTCTCATTTCCTTTCCTAACTGGGCTATTTTTCCCTGTTGGAGTCCTTGGGCTTATAGCATCCTGTTTTTCCAACTAGGGATGTAGCTTTGCTGGTAATAATAATAATAATAATAATAATAATAATAATAATAACGTGAGATTATACTCTTCCTAAGCGTTGGCAAAATCCAGCGCAATCCATTCGAAAACGTAAAAGCTTATAACCATTTGCAGGTCACTTCTATTTTGGTTAAAATTAACCCATTAAAGGGTTAGCGTGTCCCTTATGGATGTAAATCACCTGACTACAACTGACATGAAATTGTTATAAAGATTTTAGAAAAGATGTTCAACAAGGAACTGCACTCTGTATTCGCATCAATATCTGACCTTTTCTCTATCTCTAATATTCGGTCTCCTCTTCCCTTCTTGGCAAACAAACGGATTTCGACATAGGAAAAATCTCTTTATCATTATTTTCATTGCGGGTTGACCCTATTTTAAACCAACTGTTTCCTTTAGTGCTCCCAGTTGAACTTTACATTTATCAAGAATAAGAAAATCTGGTCAGGTGAGCCGTCAGATTGGGAAAAATAGGGAGATTTTTCTATGCTTAAAAATAAATCGCTTGGGAGAAGAGATATATGGGCACTAGTCCCAGGAAACGGAAGAGCAATTCATCATTGTTAAAAACGGAATACCTCCCGGTATTTTTCTCTACACTTTTTTTGAGAAAGTGACAGAGAAAAGTAGCGGTCTATTGGAAGTGAAGTCTCTTTTGATTACGGGAAATATATGATCAAAGCGTATTATCAACTAGTAAGTTTTTACAAGACACTACGAGCTGATTGGTATTCCAGATGAAAGAAAGAACAAACTCTTTAATTGAAATCTAATTAGATGAATTTTATTCGCCAAAAAAAGGTTTTAATCAATACAGTGAACTTATATGCCCATTATACTCTGTTTTGTAGTCAACTATTGATTAATCTAACGTGCATTGGCTTATTTCTATCAATCGATAGCTACATTAGTAGTCTGCATATAAGAAAATCATATACACCAAGTCAAATAGAAATGAATACTGATCATTTTAGTGGGAATTACGTAATCTAGCTAACAATGTGTTTAATTACTAGTTAGTCATTGGTTGAAGAAAGAACACTGGAGGCAGATTCTTAGGTCAAACCGAAGGGAAGTAAATGAAATATAAATAAACGATCATTTGCTGCAGAGGCCGCTTCACTTTTACTGCCCTCATGAAAGGAAATTTTGATAGTGGCCAGATTTTAATCCAATGTTTTTATAATGTGTGCTATCCACCATATTTGTATGTAACTCTCCAATTGAAAGCCAAAGATAAGCATTAGCTTTAAAGTATTGTAAAAGAATAACCCCAGTGATCTATACAAGTACCTATATTTTCAAATTAGTCTTAACTAGTCAACTGTTGCTTTAAGATTGTTTAGCACCTGGATTCTGAAGATATTGATTAGATACTGTAATGACAGCACTGAGACTTATTTGAAATAGTTACTTGTTAAAATGGTCTCTTCAGCCTGTTTTTAATAATGTGATATTTTTCAAAAACAGAAGACAAAGGGTCACTATTCTCGTTACTGCTATAAAGATGAGTTTAATATTTTTTTTATTTCCGAACAGATATAAAGATTTTCGTAAAAATAGTGAAAAATTGGGTTTATATCCTCTGCATTTAATTAATTCAATTAATAAAATCTTAGAAGCTCCAAATATTGATTAAAAGTAGTGGCTATTTTAGGTTTTTAAAAATATTTTGAATTCAATTATCATAGATTTTTTGTTCCTTCTCGGTCCCTGAAGTGTATAAAGTTAATGGAAAAAATTTCTGTGAAATAAACCTGGGTTAATCAATAACTTTTTATTCCAACATATATATTACGATACTTTAATAATTTCAAATCTAAGAACCATAGGGAAAACACATTTAAATATTTAGTCCTGAATATAATATTGTGGGGCATGAAATAGAAATGAATGAATGTGGCGCAATTTAACCCCCCCCCAAAAAAAAAAAAAATCCCTGTGCAGTTAAAACACTGAAAATCACCTTAATGAAAGTTAAGAAAAAAGCGACCGAGTTGTAAAGATTATGAACGAATAAAATAAGCGTAACTGGTGAACTACAAACCAAGAAGAAAAAGGATTTTGTATTAAAGAATGGAAGACAAAAGTAAGACAAGTATCAACAGTCAGATATGAGTGGGAGAGATAAATAATTGTTAATGAGGGATGGGTTAATTAATTTTCTTTTATGCAATGAAACTTTTTTTTTCTGACGTTCACATTTCATTTACCCCTCCTCATGTGAATGAGTCACATACAAACTTTAATGAGATGTGAAAATTGTCTTTGTAATGAGATTTCAAGGCTTAGCAATTAGAGGGAAATAACAGGGGAGTTAAGAGAAAGGTCAAGTAGATATTCAACAATCAAAATCGACACGAATAGATAAGCCAAGATGAGGGTCAATAGCTCGAAACAATTCATCAATTTAAATTAACTTCTTTACATTTCGTCGCTTGTTTTTGTTCGATGATAAGTGAATGATTATTATTATTGAAATTATTAAGATTATTAAAATGAATAAAATCATTGAAATTATCATGTAAAATAGGGACAAATAAGGATGTTTTAGAAGTAAAAGTAGTGTTTTCATGCTATTTTTCTCTCCGTTCAGTAGCAATCATGGTGTCAAAAATCTTTCTCTTCAGTTTTAGACAAACATAACCAACACGGATAACGCAAACAACTACATACACGCCAGGAATAGAATGATCTTCCAAATCAGGTAGTTGAATCGTTGGAACTTGAAAAAGTTCAACCAGCAAATGTTTTTATGTTGATATATGAAAAATCTATTTTAATGTTGTTACTGTTCTTGAAATATATTATATTAATCGTTCATTACATCTCTCGTAGTTTATTTACTCAATTGTTCCCTTTCCTCACTCGGTTATTTCCTTGTTGGAGCCCTCGTGCTTATAGCATCCTGCTTTTCCAACTAAGGTTGTAGCTCAGCTAATAATAATACCCACAAAAATGGGTTCTAATGAAAACCTGTTTTAATGACAAGTTGTAAGCCTAATTAAACAGCAGTGATGAAAATAGTAACCATTGATGAATAAACTGAGACTAGCATAAGACAGATGAAGGGAGTTCTGTCAGTGTTTTCGTTAATCCGCAAAAACGTATTTTTACTTTTCACATCAATTCTCTTCTGCCGCTTCCTCCAGGAATACATTCCATCTTGTCCTTTTCTACAATGTAGCTTAAATTACATTTGATTAACACTAGAATGCCCGATGGAGTCATTTTGACTCCTTGCTACTATTCAAATAGCTCCCGGCTCGGTTCCTCCATATATTTTTACGAATCCTTTCGTGACTTTTATTGATTTTGAGTGTATTACATCCTACAAGCCAAGAAACTTTTATCGGATTACTTTAAATATCATTTTTTTCCAGATGTTGTAATGGATGCCCAAGGGAGTCATTTTGACTCCTTTCTGTGAAACTCTTCTTAAATCATATGAATCGCATTTTCTGATAATTTTACATCATGTGTTGAAGACTATAAAATAATTTTTGCTTTATTACAAGCTAACAAATGTTTTGCTTTCACTATTTTCTAATTTTATGAACCCATTTCCTTGTGATTCTAGTAAATTTTCAACTGGCAATTTTCAAGGAACATAACATTTTGCATTTTACTGATATTCATTGAATGACTACATACTTTCTCTCCTCGTTTTTATTATCCTTGTATGAATGCAACATTCATACATCTGGCAGCAGTTGCAGAGGCTGATGCTAGTTCAACTGTTTATTTCATTACAAATAAAGAAACAGATGAGTGTATTTTGGAAGATATTGTCGCTTCGGATGGTACATAGTGGGAGCAAATTCTGGCTGATAAATGCTCAGGTGGCAGACGGTCAGAAAAAAATATTTTACGAGAAATACCTGGACCTACAGGCCATGCAAAAAGATGTATCACTGTTGGTAGCCCAGCAAGTGCATGGTAACTAATGACTGACAAATTCATAATTGTACAATTGCTGAAGCTCAGACAGAATATATATTCCATTATGCAAGCAAGCCATGTCAAGTAACATATTCTGTAAAATTCTACGTTTTTTTGCGATTTGACTATAAATCTACAGGTTCAAAGAGACTCAAAACTGACAAATTTGCATTATTTTCTACAGAATAGAATAGATTTATAGATCAGCATTGCTTGCTATAAACCGGGTCCTAATATAACTCTTGACGAACAGCCCTTTTACACAATTTATGGCATCAAAACCTGATAAGTACGGTCAGAAGTACTGGTTAGTTGTAGATGAAGAGAGTAAATATCTGGTGAATGGACTTCCTTATGTAGGTAAAGAAGAGCATCGTGCTACAGAAGAGAGGGTCGCTGATTGAATAAAGGGAGAAATATCACAACAGATAATTATTTTACATCGGTCAATTTAGCCAAACGTCTAAAGAAAAAGGGAACCCGTATCATAGTGACCATGAATAAAATAAGAAGAGAAGTGCCTGCGACAGTAAGAACCATGAAAGACAATTTGTATTCTACCAATCTTTACAGGTCTGGTGACATGACTCTTACAGTTTATAAGGGAAAACTAAAAACAAATATTGCAGTTCTTAGCACTCTCCATCAAGATGTTTCTTTAGAAAATTATGCTAAGAAAACAACGGAAACAATCAAATTTTACAACGAAACAAAATATGGAGTTGACATTTTGGACCAAATGGCTTGAAAGTATTCAGTGAAGACGTGCACAAGGCTATGGCCTATTCATTCCTTCCAAACTACCTTAGACCTGGCAGCTATAAATGCATGGGTTATCCACAAGGAAGTGACAAAAGAAAAATTACCAGGAAAGAATTCCAAGAACAATTATCCGAAGAATTAGCAAATATAAATATACAGTCAAGGAAGAAATTGGATCAGGGGGGAAATCAAGGAAATGAGAAAACAAAGACCAAAGCAGAGACCTGAAGAAATACTGCAAGAAAAACCGTACAGTTGCACGAGATGTGAAAAATCTTTATGTGGGATCTGCACCTCAAAGGTTGAACGTGGGTAAAAAATGTGATCTGGAATAGATTCAAATGGATATTCATGTAGTTGTCTATTATGTGATTACCAAGATATCTACCTCTTTATTTTCAAGATTTTTTCAGTTTCTTCATTCATATATGCTTTGGAATACAAAGGGTATTAAAAAAAAATATGGTAAAATTAAAAGATCTATTAGCCCAATCAAACGTTTATCATTTTCTTCCTAAGACCAATATTATGAGACCTAATACTGAATTAAATTAAGATTTTTTATGTAATAATGAATATAAGAATCAATATATAAACTTTTATTCACACAATTAAGTTTGAAAATATATAAGAGTCAAAATGACTCTCCGTGGGTATCCATGTTGGTAACTAAATTTGATTATAAGTATTTCCAACCAAAGAACATTGAACACAATAATATTACAATGTTTGTATACAAAACTTGTTATAACATTAAAAAGAAATGATAGAAAACTAATTATTTCCTGAAATAATCAAAAAATCCCGTGGGAGACAAAATGACTCCCTTTGGGCATCCAGGCACATTGCTAAAGCCGGGCATCCTAGTGTTAATGGATAAAGTACCTTTAATTATGAACGAACATTAGGTAAGGCACTTTATTCTGGGATTAATTATGAAAAACATTAGGTACGTCACTTTATTCTGGGATTAATTATGAACTAACATTAGGTACGTCACTTATTCTGGGATTAATTATGAACAAACATTAGGTGGGTCACTTTATTCTGGGATTAATTATGAACTAACATTAGGTAGGTCAGTTTATTCTGGGATTAATTATGAACAATCATTAGGTAGGTCACTTTATTCTTGAATTAATTATGAACAAACATTAGGTTTGTTACTTTATTCTGGGATTAGAAAAGGAGTAGGCTTAGGCCTATCAAATTAAGCGGAAATTGCCTTCCATGAAAGAAAAAGTTTAAACGTTTTGATATATAAGACCAATTAATAGCAAAATGAATAAGATATGTAGTAGGAACTAATGACGAATTATCGAGAGTAAGGACATGGAAATAGACGTTTGGTAGTAAATATCACACTTGAATTAGAAATAATGCCAAAATGTCAATATGTACTGATACATCATTAACAGGTGATATACTCAACAACAACTGTTATATAATTTCCACCATTTTTTCCACACAAGCCTCATACAAGATTAATATTATCGCTAAGTCCGTCAACAGTTGTTTTTTTTTTTAATTCTAATTTTTAGACTTTAGAGAGCAATGCATCGAAAGAAAAAACAACAGAAGAGAAAAGGATAATCAAGGAATAGAAAACATATTAGGAAATAAAAATCAATAAAAACAATTAAAAAAAGGGAAATAAGAGACGAAATATGAATTTAAGGAAATAAAAGAAATTTAGGGCGAAAGCAAATTACTTAATGAAATTTACAAATAACATTAATTATATGACTATAATTAACTAAATTAGAATACCCCACTAATCATTTATGTATGTATTCTAATAAAAAAACGTGGTTTCGTGCATGTAAGAGCTATGTTATTATGAGTAAATGAAGGATATTAGATATTTATTATATAAAAAAAAATATCTTGAAAACTATACTATTCAATATCACAGCCCTCCATAACCCAAGTTAAATCCTGTATTATCCATGAATCACAGAATCAACATATTGTTTATTTTCATTATGCTATTGTATATCCAAATAAATTTTTTAAAGGCTTTAAAGACCACTCATGAATGGCAAAGGCAAGGGACAGTGACATTGCCCTATCAAGCAGGGCAATGCTCTAAAGACTAACCATATATACATATGATCAGCGTCCAAGCCTTCTCTCTACCCAAGCTCGGACCAAGGAAGGTCAGGTAATGGCTGCTGATAACTCAGCAGATAGACCTATAGGCTCCCCAAATTCCCCCATCCTTAAATCAGAAGGATGGTGAGGTTGCAGCGACCGAAGAAACTAACGAGGCTGCGTGGGACTCGAACCTGGCGTTTACCAGTCAGCGACGTTAACTTATCGCCCACCACAACCCTAGAAAGCGTGCAAGTCACAAGGAGAATATAAAAAAACGTCACGAGGAGAATTTCGAAAACGTTTACTTTGCAATACCTGTCAATCTTCATCTTGAAATCATCCTTTGTTAAGGGCCACAGAACAAAAATCCCTCTGAAGAGACAATATATCTTAATCCCTTTGTCAAATACTACACTGTTTTTCAAGGAAGAAATCTGCGGGCCATCTTGGGAAGGTCGTTTTCATAACTCCGAGCGGTCGAACGGTTATTGGATATCGCTTTGCCAATTAAAGTACCGAGAAAAGATCGTCACATAATGTTAGGTGTTGTCAAGACGATTCCTGCGAGGCCTGAGCCATCTAATGATATTGGATTCTTAGTTACGTACATGTGTGGCCCTGTCAAGAACAGCAATGAGTGGAACGATATAGTTACTGGCTTTTCGTTCAGACCTGTTTTATGGTATACTAGTGTATGTAACCCGACAAAAATGACTGCTTATTTTTTAGATAGCTGTGTACACACAAGCACATGCATTTTCCTCTCACAAGAGTATGACTCTGACACACACACACACACACACACACACACATATATATATATATATATATATATATATATATATATATATAGTATATATATATGCATACATACATACACACACACATATATATATACATATATACATACATATATATATATATATATATATATATATATATATATATATATATATATATATATATATATATATATATACATATATATATATATAAACACACGCACATACACACACACACACACACACACACATATATATATATATATATATATATATATATATATATATATATATATATATATATATATATATAGCTATCGCTTGCTCTTTATTACATAGGGGAGATATGTCGTCTTCGAACATGAAAAGTTAGAAAATATTCAACATATTAAACAGTGTTAAGCATTGCTATGCATAACATTTGATAGTAAGTTAAAAGTCACTTATATTTTCTTACTAATTTCAAATAATCAATATGATTTTACGTACAAAAATACTTCCCATAATGAACAAAAATTCCCATTTTTGAAACCACAAATGGAACATAGCAACTTCTTTTCATTTATTAATATCGCTTTCCTAAATGACATTTGTCTTTTTACCCTTTCATTGGAAACTGTCATTTAACTTATTCCCCACTTTCTCGATATCTTTTCCTGTGAAATGTTGTTTTATATTTTTATGGTATTTAGGCTTAAAATGATTATGTAAATGATGTACTATTATCGCTCATATCATTATAATCTTAAAACACCAGAAACTCTAAGAAAATTGATTGAAAATTAGATTCTAAATTTTTTAAATAGATTTATGAGAAAATGATACTGTCATGCTATAATACTTTCCTGGATAACTTTTCACAACTTTGCATAGAAAAAACAACTTTCAAGAAAAAAAAAAAACGTACGAAGAGCGAAGAAAAGACTTAGTCTACCACATGATTTCAAGTATAGATTTATTCAATCAGATATTTTATTGAGCAGTCAATTGTCAAAGTTATTGAAATAAAGAAAAAAAAACATGTAGAATGTACATTGAATTCTAAAATATTTCCGCCATAGGTGTAGCTCAGAAATATCCAATCCCTTAATAGTTGCCATTTCTTGACCGAATATTTCAAACAGGAGTTAAAGAAGTTAAATCACCAAATGAAAGTTAAAAAGAAACTTTTAAACGTTTAAGAAAAGGCAGATATGTTGGATCATAAATAATCAAAGAATCCATAAGAGAAAATGCTTCATCTATATTCTTGGGTCTATACATAATGCAGACTATAAAAGCACTCTGAAAGTGCAGACCTCCGCCAAGGAAGCTTATTTCTTAAGACCAGCTTGCCTTTCCAAGAATCAATTTAGTCCGTAAGGCTTTGGAAGTCTGTTTAACAACCATGTGCGAACTTGGAGTTAAGGTTAGGGTTAATTCATTTGACCTTTTGCTCGACCTTGACCTTGAACTTTGACCTAGGATTTACAACATCGAGTCACTTCCACGTCTCAATATAATAATTAATCACTGAAATTTTCAGTACTCTGAGTAAAATTGCGGTCAGGAAGAGGTTCACAAACAAACAAACAGACAAACGGAGAAACGGAATAACAGACAAATAGAGGTGAAAACATAACCTCCTCTCGACTTCGTAGGCGGAGGTAATTACAGTAGGGAGTATAATGAAGCTTTGATGGTACAATTTCATCAGGAATAGAGTTATCATAATTACAACTATTGCTTATGCATCAACAAAAGAACGAACATAGCTTTAGTTACTGAACTTAATAGCTGTTATACTTGAAACCCAACCATGACACGATCAAACATATTTCTCACTGTTAAAACCCGTATTATACTTTTTGTTACTTCTTATTGGATGCCACTAAGCCTAAAGATAAGAAAAATATGAAGAATATACGACGATACATTTGCATATAAGTGATATCAAAATTCAATTTTTTGTCATCTCCTATTTGATGTTACTAAATATAAATATTAAAACAATATATAAAAAACCTTGCAAAAAGGATACTCAAAACGTTTATCTAGAGAGAGTCAAATAAAATGGAAGTTATAATGCGCAAAGTCGGAAAATCAAAGCATTATTTGCGTCACGATCGCTAAGCTCGTGGAAAACTGACTTTGTTTACAAATTTTGCAATTAAATCGGATGGGAGTTCATCGTCCCATGCGTGGGCTTTCTGTAAATACGTCAAATATTTTGGTATTTAGCAGGAGAAAAGCTAATACGGTCGTTTATTCAACTTTTCAGATTATTTTGATATAACATTCATTCCTGTTTGTTTCGAAATTGCAAAGCAGATGCAAAGCCCCGCTCAAACTATTATGAAATGGGATGCAAATTAAAACTGGACGCATCGGATGAGAGTAGTTAGAAACTTTATTCCTCTATGAATTACCGAATGGCGATAAAGATTGGAGAAAGAGTAACCAGCTGAATTTGGATTCTTTTTGAAAAAGCATGATTAACTACTAAAGTTTGTTTCAAAACCATTCATAAGATATGTTAATTTTTCTTTTATTGTTTTATGATACATTTTATTTTTTATTGACTGCAATATATTATTGCCATGAACCTCTATTTCTGTATTATTGTCTCTTCAATGTCTCTACCGCAAAACTTTGTTTCTCTTATTTATTTGCAAATATATCATAGTCTGTATTGCCTTTTTTTTTTGGGGGGGGGGCCTTCGCCATAGATAATATTATATCTGCCTTTCATTTGATTAGTTTGTTCCTTTTAAAAGTAAGGTTTCACTCAATCTATTAGGGGACAAGCATATATTAAAATACAGATTTGTGTTTCTTTTTAGGAAGCATGCGAAAACAATCAGCTCCAACAGCATAGTTGTCAGGAAAAGTTTCTGATTTGGTCTTTATTCACCGATAGGAATGATTGAGGCTTCACTTTGGATATTTATTTTACTATAACGATGTCCTTGTTTTCGTGATGGAGGTGTGTAGTGCATAGATAAACATATCCTATTGGTTGACAGGCTCATTAAAGACACATAATGACACATATATATCTAAAAAACGCGCCATATATAAATAAATAAATAAATATATATATATGTATACTGCACACACATATATACATACATACATATATAAACATATGTATTATATATATATATATATATATATATATATATATATATATATATATATATATATATATATATATATATATATATATATTTATAAATATATATAAGTATATATATATATATATATATATATATATATATATATATATATATATATATATATATATATATATATATATATATATATATACACACACACTCACACACACACACACACACATATATATATATATATACATATATATATATATATATATATATATATATATATATATATATATATATAAAGTATATATATATTCTCCCCACATAATATGAAGCTACAAAGTTCACAACTCCCAATATCCTGAAAGGATGATGGTAGAAATGTATTATGGATTAAAATGGGAAAAGAGCCCACCAGCAACGGAGAAAAAAAGAATTGAGGTGAGAGAAAGAGAGTAGAAGCAAATGGTGTGAGAAAGTGATAAAATGGAATGGGTGGAGGTCGGGTTTGTTAAGCCATCATTCAGTGGCGTGAGTTTAAGACAGAGGCAAGGGACAGTGACATTGCCCTTTTAAGCAGGACAATGCCCAAGAGAATGATCATACATACATATGATCAGCGCTTAAGCCCCCTCCCCACCCAAGCTAGAACCATGAATGGGCCAGGCAATGGCTGCTGATGACTCAGCAGATAGACCTATAAGCTCTCCCAAACTCCCATCATTAACTCACAAGGATGGTGAGGTTACATCGACCAAAAGAACTAAAGAGTTTGAGGGGGACTCGAACTTCAGTCTGGTGATCACTAGTCAGGAACGTTACCACATAGGCCACCACAATAACTGATGTAATCTCCATTATTAAATAATTACTGTAGTAATTGATGTTTTTGACAGTAAACAGAGTAATGAAAAACTTGAACTTCCTCATTCCTGTTTTCCTGAGGCTAAACTAACTAGTTTAGCTTTTCGATCTCGTGAGATTAAAGCTCTGTTGGTGGACCTTGATGCTTATGGAGGTGTAGACCCAAATGGTAGTTTTCCTTTGTTTTTATAAAGACAGCAGATTTCTTAGCTCCAAAGTTATCTGTTATTTTGCGCAAGTTAGCAAGAAAAGGAGCTTTTAGCACTAGTTGGAGAATTGGTAATGTTACTCCTCTATGTAAATGTTTGTGGTAGCTCAAATCCCACTGATTACCGCCCAATTTCCATAACTCCCATATTATCTAAAGTTTTTGAACGTCTTCTGGCAAAACGTCTTAATAGGTTTGCTGAAGGTAATCATCTACTCCCTAGTTTGCAATTTGGTTTTCGTAAAGGCCTTGGAGCATGTGATGCCCTTCTTACAATCTCCAATGCTGTACAGAAATCCCTTGATTGTGGTCGGGAAGTTCGTATGATTGGCCTTGATTTTAGTGCTGCCTTTGACTGTGTTAATCATGAGGCCCTTGTTTTCAAACTCAAACAGTTGGGAGTGGGTGGGTCGTTTCTTAGCATTATTATTGATTTTTTAAGTAATAGATCTCAAAGAGTTGTTGTTGATGGGCCCCATAGTGATTATAGGAA
Organism: Palaemon carinicauda; assembly: GCF_036898095.1. Classification (NCBI taxonomy): domain Eukaryota; kingdom Metazoa; phylum Arthropoda; class Malacostraca; order Decapoda; family Palaemonidae; genus Palaemon; species Palaemon carinicauda. The sequence goes on from NC_090731.1 coordinate 146,913,610, forward strand.
TGTGATATCCGGTGTTCCACAGGGTAGTGTTCTTGGCCCATTACTTTTCATACTATTTACACATGGCATGTGGTTTGGCCTAGAAAACAAGCTTGTTGCATATGCAGATGATGCTACTCTCTTTGCATCAATTCCATCCCCTGAATGTAGATCTGGGGTTGGTTAATCCCTTAATAGAGATTTAGCTAAAATTAGTGCATGGTGCAAATTCTGGGGTATGAAGTTGAATCCTAACAAAACTCAAAGTATGATTGTAAGTAGGTCAAGGACGGTGGCTCCTCAACATCCGGATCTCAGTATTGATAATGTTTCTTTAAATATGTATGACTCTTTCAAAATTTTAGGTGTGATTTTCGACAGTAAATTTACTTTTGAGAAACATATAAGGTCTGTGTCTTCTTCAATTGCACAACAAATAGGCTTATTGAGAAAGTCTTTCAAGATTTTCGGTGATCAATCTATTCTGAAGAAGTGTTTTAATTCTTTCATTCTACCTTGTTTTGAGTATTGTTCTCCTGTCTGGTCTCCAGATGCTGATTCTCATCTTAATTTGTTGGACAGAAACTTACGGTCTATTAAATTTCTTATTCCTGATCTAGATATTAATCTCTGGCAGCGTCGTTCAATTAGTTCATTATGCATGTTGCATAAGATTTTTCATAACTCTGACCATTCTATACATTCAGATCTTCCTGGACAATTCTATCCTGTTCGTAATACTAGGCAGGCAGTTAATTCTAATAGCCAGGCCTTCTCCATCACGAGGCTCAATACTACGCAGTACTCTAGAAGTTTTATTCCAGCTGTTATCAAGTTGCGGAATGATCTTCCTAATCGGGTGGTTGAATCAGTAGAGCTTCAAAAGTTCAAAGTTGGAGCAAATGCTTTTTTGTAGACCAGGCGGACATGAGTCTTTTTATAGTTTATTTATGACATTGTTTTTGATGTTGTTAATAGTTTATATATGACATGTCTGTTTTGACGTTGTTACTTATTTTAGAATGATTTATTGTTAATTTGTTCTCTTCATTTATTTATTTCCTTATTTCCTTTCCTCACTGGGCTATTTTTCCCTGTTGGAGCCCCTGGGCTTATAGCATCTTGCTTTTCCAACTAGGGTTGTAGCTTGCATAGTAATAATAATAATAATAATAATAATAGGAGTTCGTAGTTTCCGAGTCATGTAAATAACTGATTCAGATTTGGCTGAGTTTCAAATTAATGTACTTCTAAAAATTTTTTGTTATTGTTTAATTGACTAAGAAAATCTTTATTTATTTTACTAATCTGTATAACGTGTTAATATATAATAAATAAGAACATTATTCTATTGTCTCATTGGAGATTCATAAAAATCAAATATGTTGAAATGAAATTGTTTGAAATTGTTTGTAAAAGTTTCATGAATCGTGTAAAGGTAAAACAACCCCTTCACTGTTGCTTCTGCACAGCCAGAATTTGGCAACCACCTTAAAAAAAAAAAAGATTGATTTGACTTTGCAGCAGCGGTCACTCCCTCCCTTGACACACTAATCCAGTTTCCCTGAAATGCAACGAAGGTCAGCAATTTGCCATCCCATTTAC
>NC_090731.1:146930193-146932693 GCF_036898095.1 Palaemon carinicauda
ATGAACTAAAGGTATAATAACGATAAATTTAGTTAATAGATTCCCTAAAATGTTTAAGTTACCTAGAATATTTAATAAGACAATTTTTAATAATGCCAACTTTCTTGTTAGAAAAAATTCGGGTCTAGAAAAATAGAAATAGATTTATCTGGAAACATTTTGCGAAGGACATCATGTTGATAACATCAATGTTGCCAGCGGTCTGTACGTCTCAATTATATTCAATTTATGAAAAATCTCATTCCTTTAATAAATTGAATCTCTGCAAATATGAAATATACAGTCATAGATATTAAAAAAACTCAACAGGTGTGATATATATATATATATATATATATATATATATATATATATATATATATATATATATATATATATATATATATATATATATATATATTTTGTTTTGTTTTTTGTTTTTTGTAAATGCAAATTACTCGTGTTTTCAAATTTTAAGGATATTGTAAAGCGCATATAAACTTGAAGGTATCCGAGTATTTTAGGTTCTTCAACCATACAAACCTTACAGATATGTAAGTCAACATCAAAATAGACACATTCCTATAAATGTCGAATGAGTCTCAAAGTCCTTTTGTCATCTAAATATACTTTTACTATCGTTCGCGACCCGTCAAAATTGACGGCTATTATTTAGACAGATATGCATATACACGCACACACACAGATTCAATCTTTCTCACCCCTCCTCATAGCCTAACTACTACAAGAAAGTTTAGGCAATTTTGGTATATTGTGGTTTCCGAGTGTACAGTATATCTCTAAGGGTACCCCCCTCTCACCAGGGTATGAGTACACCCTCTCCCTGCCAACAGAAGGACGGCAATGCCATTCACCGTGATAGGATATATATATATATATATATATATATATATATATATATATATATATATATATATATATATATATATATCAACTCCTCCTACTCCTATTGACGCAAAGGGCCTCGGTTAGATTTCGCCAGTTGTCTCTATTTTGAGCTTTTAATTCAATACTTCTCCCTTCATCATCTATTTAGCGTTTCATAGTCCTCAACCATGTAGGTCTGGGTCTTCCAACTCTTCTAGTGCCTTGTGGAGCCCAGTTGAGCTTTTGGTGAACTAATCTCTCTTGGGGAGAGAAACTTGCTCTTTATTATATCGAAATGATTAGATGTTTGACAATTAATATGAAAAAATACCTGACTGTTTGGTAATACGTACGACCAATTCAAATCATCATCAAAGGAATTCGTGATTAAAAATAGCATGCAAATAGAAACACGAGATAAAAAAGGACATTAAATTGCTCAGTAATTTCATTATGTAATGAACATTTAAGTTTATGAGGGAAGTCAGTCTCGCTCTGTTAGCGGTTAGGTCATCGTAATTTCAGAAATAGCAGACAATATTTAAACCCTTTTTTTAAAGGAATTGAAACTTGAATGTTATCTGTTTGAAATAATATCCTTCTATTTTCTCTGAGTAATTAACCCATTCCTATTATCACAGGCTATTCATGCATCTCAGAATACCTGTAATAAAAGTTATTGACGTTCACGTGTAATGGACTAATAAAATCAAGTTAATAACCGAGTTGGGTTAATGCGCCATTAAAGACCGATCACACGAGCTATAGAAAATATAGGTGGGGATAGTAATTTGCGACGGTTACCGTACGCATACCAAATGTTTTCGAAAAAATGATCGTACTTTTAATGTATAAGTTTTTTCTTATATTGTTATTCAAGATAAAAATAGTGTATTGCTTGAATGCTAATAATGTCTAACTTGATGTTATCTATTTATGGAACTTCGCCCTCTTATTTACATGTGGTGTTTTGTTTCCCTGGATGATTTTTTTTTGTTAAGATCAATTAAATTTTTTAATAGAATTATGTATTCCATAACGAAATAATAATAATAATAATAATAATAATAATAATAATAATAATAATAATAATAATATAATAATAATAATAATAATAATAATAATAATAATAGTGATATTATTATTATTAATAATAATAATAATAATAATAATAATAATAATAATAATAATAATAAAAAAAAAAAACTGAAGGAATGATAATGTCAATATAAGATCAGACTTTAAGAACCAGATATATTTAACGAGCTATAGACGGAAATAGCATCATCAAAGGGAAGGAAATGTATGGCAAAAGAAGAAACCATCAACTATATTGCTAGTGAATGTTAAGCACTTGCTTAGCATCAATACAAGAAACGACAAGATAAAGTGGCTAAATCTCTCCGTTGGAGTCTCTGAAGAAAATATGAAATACTTTGCAGCAACAAATGGTACGAACATCCACTTCTAATTGTAATATAATATGATCTCGGACATTAGAAAAAGGACGGGCAGGGTGATACAAGTACATCGACCAGACATCACTCTGGTCGACAAGACAACGAAGAAAGTATCACTCCTGACGTCGCATAACCATGGGACTCAAGAGAGGAAGAAAAGGAGAGAAATATGC
>NC_090731.1:146935193-146945193 GCF_036898095.1 Palaemon carinicauda
AATTCATGCCAATGCCCCGAGACTTAGCCTCCTCTGTGAACGAAACTTTAAATGACAAAACTGAAGAGAAAAATTCTGGTTTTCCCTCTGCCTCTTTCTCAGCAATTCAGTTTGTGATTTCTTCGCAAAGTGCTGAAGTTTAAGTGAGAATGAGAGATGGAAAATATTCGCCAACTTTTCCACTTAACATTCTGTTTTAGTTGCATTTAGCAATGATACTTTGCCTTCCCAGAATACTTTGCAAGAAGTCTTAATTACTGAACACCGAAATGTTTTGGCTGTATTTCTGCCCAAATGGTTTAGGGATGAAAGCACCGAATTGCTCTCCCGGGAATACTTACTGAATCTCCAGAGTAAATTGTAGAGGAAATTCTAATATTTAAAAAAAAAAAAAGTTTTCAAGGTCCACCAGACGATCCGGGTGTAAGCATGCTCCTGCTGCTTGCTCAATATTATTAAATGCAATATGCAGTCTTTTAACTTCAGTATTTTTCAGTTCTTGATAGTTATACATTTGAAATGTGGCAATGTCTATTAACCTGGTAGAGATACATAAACAACTTGTATATATATATATATATATATATATATATATATATATATATATATATATATATATATATATATATATATGTATATATATATATATATATATATATATATATATATACATATATATGTGTATATATATATAAATATATATATATATATATATATATATATATATATATATATATATATATATATATACATATATATATATATATATATATATATATATATATATATATATATATATATATATAGATATATATACATATATATACATACATATATAACGGATTTTGAGCGAAGCGAAAAAATCTATTTTTGGGTGAGATGGCCATGTCGTGCTGATGGAAGTTCCTATAGGGTAGCTTCCTAGGGTATATTACAACTACGGCGATATTCCCAGAGAATTTACCTTAAGGTACCAGAATTCTAACTCCTGGAGCGAGTATCCCTCGTGAAAGGGATATCGCGACATATCAGAGGACGTATTCTAGACACGTCACATGGCAATCTACAACCTGGACAGAGATTTCGTCTCGTAGGAGGTGATTGACGAGATACGAATTCGGGAAAGAAAAAGGGGAGCCGCTCCCAAGGCTTCCCTATCCCCCGATTCGTATGCGTGCCTGGCGCCAATCCTGGCGCCATCTGTATTCCTTGTAGCGTACACGAGGTGCTACAGATACTGTATGTAGGGAGGGGTCCTACAGCCCTTTCTTAGAAAGGCAAGGGCGGGTCCATCAGGACGATATGGCCATCTCACCCAAAAATAGATTTTTCGCTTCGCTCAAAATCCGTTTTTTGGGCTCAAGCCATGTCGTCCTGATGGAAGTGTATCAGAGCATTACTGTATCTGTGGATTCTCAGAACGTGCCGTACTCCCCAGAGGTAATTTTTTCCCGGTCGACTAGACCTAGAGACCTAAGATGTTACCGTTATACATCTTTTCAACTAACTATAAACTATGTTAGAGCTTCCTGCCCCCTACAGGGAAGAGTCCTACTAGACTCTGGAAAGTCTCGAAGAGTACATATATCTATGTATGAATACCAGGCAAGCTAATATAGTGGTCTCGCCCTATATTAAGTAAAGCATAGTTTGTATAGAACCACTGCGTCAATATATATTGACCAGAAATCCGCACAATACTTGTATTGGACAAAGGTTTATATCCGCATAGGAAGAAACTAATAAAACCGCCCTCGTCCCTTTATGGGACGGAGTCCTCCCATTAGGGGACTACATAAACCAATGCAACATAGCTTGCATAACAACAATTCTATCAGAATTATCCCAGATAAGATACATAGAATAAAAATGCTCAATTATACCAATAAATTGACACAGGTGAAAGAGACGCAAGGTTCTCAAGAACATATAAGTTTATTGACAGATAATAAACAGACAGGTTAACAACAAATATATATATATATATATATATATATATATATATATATATATATATATATATATATATATATATATATATATATATATATATATATATATAAAAGAGGATAACCCAAAACTTTAAGCATAAGTATGATAGTAAACAGAACTTGTTTATCTGAAAGAAAAACCATTAAACACCACTTTAATAAGATACCAAGGTATCAAGTCATAAAAGTCTGTATTACAAATCAATCACATTAGCGTTAGAAACGCTCGGCACACATGTCTGAACTTATGCTAGGTTCACCTTTGAAAGAAGGAACAGTCTATATGGGCACTTGGTGCCCTCATTTAGTTTGTAGTACAGTATGTATCTACACACTCACCCTGGACTTAATCGTCCCAATTAAGACCACTGTTCCTCGCAGAGTTAAACAGTAGGGTTAACTACACGACCCACTGCTACCACAGATCTCTTAAGTTCCTCTACTTGCTTCGCATAGTGGCGAAAGAACACCCTGGAAGACTTCCAGCCCGTGTATGAACGGAGATGTTCAAAATCCATACCATTAAAGAAATTTAGGGATGAGGCAACTTTCCTCGGATCGTGACCTGCGGGTGTACTGTCAGGATCCGCTCTGCGAATAAAATATGTGATTTTCGCTCTGAGTTGATTCAGAGATAAATTTGAGCCTGATGTTTCTCCCCTGAATAGTTGACCACCCTTGAAGTCTGAAGTTCTACGAAGATAGACCTTTAGGCATTCTACTGGACATAGAGATGCATCTTCTTTCAGAGGGCAGATTCTCCAGGGACCCCACCTGTTGGTGGGTAACTCATTCTTGGCGAGAAACGTAGGATCCGGAAACAGGTTCAGATCCCCCCCATCCAGGAACTGAACACGACCTGCCTCTCTCGAGAGGGCTACGATCTCACTAACCCTGGCCCCGAACGCGAGTGCAAATAGGAAAATAACTTTTTGCGTCAAATCCTTTAACGCACATTCTTCATTGCTCAACAGGGAGGCGAAATGAAGAACGTTGTCTAAAGACCATGAGATGGGCTTTGGAGGTGCTGAAGGTCCGAGCCTAGCGCAGGCTTTCGGAACTTTATTAAAGATCTCGTTACCTAGGTCGATCTGGAAGGCAAATAAAATGGGTCTCATCAAAGCAGATTTACACACTGAAATCGTGTTAGCTGCCAACCCTTGGCCATGGAGGTGGATGAAGAAAGATAAGCAGAAGTCTGTTGAGATCTCCTGCGGATTCTTTGCCTTTACAAAGGCCACCCATTTTCTCCAAGATGACTCATATTGCCTTCTAGTCGATTTGCACTTGTATTCCTCTAGGAAGTCTATGCTGGCTTTCGAAATCCCGAAACGCTTTCTCACCGCAAGGGCGAGAAAATCATGAGCTGCAGGGTCCGGGTTTTCTGTAATGAAGCGCAGACAGTCGACTTCTGGACTCGCTGGGTCAGAACTGGATGTGGTAGCGGCACGAACTTCATCTGTAGTTCCAACGCCAAGGGGAACCACATACTGTTCGGCCACTTGTGGGCCACTATTGCCGCTACCCCCTTGAAGGATCTCAGTTTGTTGAGGACCCTCAACAGAAGGTTGTGAGGAGGGAACAGATAAATCCTGGACCATCTGTTCCAGTCGAGGGACATTGCGTCCACTGCTTCCGCTAAGGGGTCCTCGTACGGGGACACGTACAGGGGTAACTTCTTGTTGTCTTTCGTCGCAAAGAGGTCTATTTGCAGTTCTGGGACTTGATTCAGAATGAAGGAAAATGATCCTGCGTCTAAGGACCATTCCGACTCTATCGGTGTTGACCTGGATAGAGCGTCCGCTGTCACATTGCGGACTCCTTGAAGGTGAACTGCCGACAGGTACCACTTCTTCTTTTCCGCCAATCGGAAAATGGCTAACATCACTTGGTTGAGAGGTGGTGACCTCGACCCTTGTCGATTCAAGCATCTCACAACCACCTCGCTGTCCATCACCAATCTTATGTGGATCGAGTGACGCGGGGAGACTTTCTTTAAGGTAAGGAGCACTGCCATAGCTTCTAGAAAGTTTATATGAAAGGTCCTGAATAGCTTGGACCAAGTCCCCTGGACTTTTTTCCGATGAGAGTGACCTACCCATCCCTCCTTTGAGGCGTCTGAGTGAATCGTCATCGACGGGGGAGGTGGCTGAAGAAGAACCGACTTCTTTAGATGTCTGGCTTGGGACCAAGGTTTGAGAAGAGTACGTAGCCGAGGCGGCACTGGTCTTCTCAGGTCTCTTCGCGCGTTTGATGCATACCTTCTCCAAACTCCGGTTGCATCCTTTAGCTGTGCTCTTAGCACTGGGTCTGTCACTGAAGCAAACTGGAGAGAGCCTAGTACCCTCTCCTGTTCACGTCTTGATATCCTTTCGGAATCTAGAAGTCTCTTGACAGAGCCCGCTATCTCCTTCCTTTTCTTCGTCGGGATGGAGAAACTGTGTGACAAAAGGTCCCAGTGGATTCCCAGCCACTGGAACTTTTGGGATGGAGAAAGTCGAGACTTTTTTCTGTTGCTCTTGAAGCCTAGGTACTCTAGGAACTGGATCACCTGACTGGAAGCTTGCAAGCATTCGGTCTCGGATGCTGCCCACACCAGCCAGTCGTCCAGGTAGGCTACTACCTGAATTCCCTTTAGGCGTAATTGTTTGAGAGCTGCGCTCGCAAGCTTCGTGAAAATCCTTGGGGCTATGTTTAGCCCGAATGGCATGGCTCTGAAGGCGTACAGTCTCCGTTGTAGCCTGAACCCTAGGTAGGGGGAGAATCGACGGCTGATTGGAATGTGCCAATAGGCGTCTGACAAGTCTATAGAGACTGAGTATGCCCTCTTGGGCAGTAAGGTCCTTATGTGTTGCAGTGTTAGCATCTTGAATTTGCAATTCACTATGAACTTGTTGAGTGGTGACAAGTCTAGAATGACTCTGAGCTTTTCCGAGTATTTCTTGGGAACACAAAACAGCCTCCCTTGGAATTTGATGGACTTCACCTTTCGGATCACCTTTTTCTCCAACAGTTCTTGAACGTACTCCTCCAAAACGGGGGTGGAGTGTTGGAAAAACCGAAGGCACGGGGGTGGAGTGCTGTACCAGCTCCAACCCAGTCCATTCTTGAGTAGGCTTTGGGCCCAGGGATCGAAGGTCCAGCGATCCCAAAATTTCATCAGTCTCCCTCCTACCGGTATCGTTTCACTTGGACTGCCGTCCAGAGGTCTTGCCTCCCTGACCACGACCACCTCTGAATCCCCTTCCCCTTGAGGGGCGCCTAGACGAGCCTCTGGCTGCTCCTCTAGGTTTTGCACGAAAGGAAGAAGACTGTCCTTCGAACGTTGGGGTGAATGTGGTTGACTGACCTGGCACAGCCTGGGGTACCCACTGAAAAGTAGTCGGGGTTTGTGCCACCATCTGGGGCACTGGAGGCAAAGGCAATTGCAGTTGCTGTTGCTGTCTATAAGGCTTGGCTGGCCGAGACGGTAGCCTAGTCCTCATATTCTTCCTCTTTGGTTGAGGACCCTCATCCGGGGAAGATTTTCTTTTGATAGCTAGGCCCCACTTCTGGAGAAGGTTTCTATTCTCCACGGCGGCCTTATCAACACCCTCTTTGACCACATCGGTAGGGAAAAGGTCTTTTCCCCAAATGTTGGAGGAGATTAACTTCCTTGGCTCGTGTCTCACCGAAGCCCCGGTGAACACGAACTCCCTGCAAGCTCTCCTTGCCTTGCCGAAGCCATAAAGGTCCTTCGTCACTGTGGCTAGGTGAGACTTAGCCACTACCATGAACATTTCATGGACCTTAGGGTCACTTGCCATCGTCTCAAGAGTAGTCTGATGAGACATTGAGGCAGCCAGTCTTTCTTTTGTCTCGAACTCTCTTCGTAAAAGAGATTCGGACAGCTTAGGGAGGTTCTCGCCGAATTGCCGTCCGGCAATATCAGCCTCCAACTTTCCCACTGAGAATGTCAGATGGACATCCTTCCAGTCTTTGTGGTCCATAGGCAGGGCCAGCGACAAGGGTTTACACTCCTCCAGGGAGGGGCAAGGCTTGCCGGCCTCGACTGCCTTTAGGACAGCCGCAAACCCTTTCTGTAAAAAGGGGAAGGCTCTATCAGGAGAGGACACAAAAGAAGGGAGCTTCTTGCTCAATGCAGCTACCTTCGAGTTAGAGAAGCCCCTCTCTTTCATCGAGGATGAAAGTAGGGCTTGAGCCTTGGCGTGGTCCATAATAATGACCTCCTTCGGCTCTGTCTCCTCCCTTGAAGCTGTTTCTTTTCTCAGCCGGACATAGCAGTCCGGATATGATGCCTTGCTGGGCCAGAATTCTACCTCCTCTAGGGGAACTGAACCCAGCTTATCCAAGATGACGATCTTTCCAGTCGTCATCGGCATGTGCTCAGCATACCTCCATGGGTTAGCATCTGAGCATATGGGAAGGTCTTTCACATTGAGCCTTTTCTGGGGCCCATGTGATTCTGCCAGGGACTGTATACGCAGTTCCATTGCAGCCGCCTTCTCCTGATTCTCCTTCTGCATTTGTTGGATCATTCCAACAATCGAAGAGAGGGCCTGTCCCAGTTCTACTGGGAGACCAGCCGATGTTGAGGGGATAGGCTCCGGCATCTGAACCAGAGTAGCCGACACCTCGTCGACCTCATCCTCTACGACATCCGGGGTTTGAACTTGATCCTGACCTTCTGCCAGGAGGTCTTCTTCCAAACGTTCGTCCAGGTCAGACATCCTGTCATCCAACTGGATGTCTTGCATCGCGACTGCGACTTCCACGTCCACCTGGACTTGATCTTGAGGGATCTCCTCTTGAGGCTGGGGAATCACTGCCTCAGCTGATGCCTGGGGAAAAAGATACGCCCTCATCTTCTCACTTGGAAGATAAGGGCCAGAGGTGTTCTTCTTGAAGCCCCTTACCCAAGTACGAAGCTTTTCCCTTGCTATATCCCTTGATTCCGCCGTTCTAGGGGAATCAAAAGCCTCAGTAATCAGGTTAGTGCATACAGTACATACCTGAGGGTCCCAATACTGGAGATCATCCTTGGAGACAGCGCATGCTGCGTGTCTCCTACAACACTCATGTCCGCAGAGGTTCTTGCTGCGGACATTGCAGAAAACATTTCTGCACTTCGGAGGGTCCTCCTGTAAAGAGAAGAAATTTCCATGAGTATCAAGTGAACTATGTATCACTGGATATGCATAGTATAGCATAACAATTCATAAAGGAAAGACACACACTTGTGTTTCCCTCACAACCCATTGTTGCAGCCTTCCAGATAATAAAATCAAAATGGTTTATCTCTTCTAGAGTAACCAATGCAAGGTTTCCAGAGGAAACAGGTGGAGCTCACACCTAAGCAATGATTTTAAAATCCTGGATAATAGACAGGGAAGAACTCTGCTTCCTATCTGAGGGCAACAGCAAAGGGCTGTGCAAGAAAACACAATAGTGTTAGAAGATACAGTGCTGTACCTAAACCTTTACTATAGTTTTCTTCTTACTGTATATGCTATACAGATGAATACTAGTACAGTATAGGAGGATGTGTGCCAGCCTGCCTTTGCCGGCCGGCACACACCACAACTAGCTTTAAAGTATACTACTTAACAGCTATAGGGCGGCAGCACTCTGGTTCAAATGCCTGTGCCAGTCGGCAGCAACTGCCGGCCGGTAACAGCCAGTGTTGGCCGGCAATGGCTGCCGACCAGCAACTACACAAGGTAGTACCCAGCTGCCGGCCACACTCTTGGTGACCGGCAGACAAGGACTGACATAAGCCGGCCGGCAAAGGTACAAGACCGATGCCAGCCGGCAGCAAAAGAACCAGAAGACTACACCTGCCCGGCTGCCGACCTCATAGGCCGGCAGCCGGGACAGGTACAGCACTAGAAGAAAATAGAATGGATGTCGGGATAAGAGTGTACACAACCCCCAAGCCCGGCAACCGAAAGAGTGCATATAAGGAAGGGGAGAAACTAATTCAGGCTTCCTTGACCAATGCCGTCCGGCTCTGCCGGCAGGCATGGATGAGGGACCAAGAGAGGTCCGGGCAGCACTCGAAAACATAAGACCCTTGCCGGCCAGCAGCTCTGCCGGCCGGCAATGGGCTGAGTCAATTCCACATCCCAACCTATACTAGGTCCAGAAGTAGAACGACGTACAGTACAGTAAGACCCCTGCCGGCCAGCTCTGCCGGCCGGCAAGGTATAGTACAGTAATGGCTAGGCCATTACGGAGATAGAGGGGGAAGGGACAAGAGGGTCCTGCCAACCTTGCTTTAGTGACAGATCACCCGCAGCCAAGAAACTTATCTTAGCCTAAGGGAGATCTAAGGGGAAAGGCCAGCAATACTTGCCAGCTTCCAGAGCACCAAAGCAAGGAAGGCGTTGCTACTCCCAAGGGAAGAACTTATCCTCCCCCGAGAACAGCAACAGGACTTAGTCTGGTCGATCACAAAAGAAGGAATCATAACTACAGAAACCTTCGGTAGTGACCTAAGGGAGCTAAGCTCCCTTTGTATGTGTTAGGTAAGCGAGGGGGACTCTGCCCCAAGCCAGACAACACAGACTCAGACTAAAAACTCTGTTGTTCTGTCCCTCTTGAACCATAACTACAGGAACAGGAAGGTACAGTAACACCCTAGTATAGTTTTATCGAAAATAAATTCGGAAAAAACCACTTAAGGATAAGCCCAAGGCTTAAACAGAGGGAAAGGGATTGCATACCTACTCCGAAGAAAAGAAAGCAACCGGGGAGTATGATAAAGTATACTAAGGCTCCATAAGCAATTAGCCTAGGCACCAAGAGAATCGATTACCTAATTCACCGAAACTCACACGTATACAATCTTGGAAATATTCCACACAGTCTAAAATGTATAAAATATAGCCTAAAGCTTCAATAAAATTTTAATTACACTCGGAAAAACCAAAATCATGCATGAAGTACTAGGACCAAACGACTAGGCTACATGGCCTAACGTAGGCCAGAATGGCGAATACTTCGCCAAATAATACTAAGCACGAAAGGAAATCCTATGTAAAGCTAAATAGATAAAATTTATTAAAGCAAAACAACCAGGAATGTCGCTCTGACTAACTAATTTATACCTAGCGAGCGACAGTGTCCAGGACACCTCTGGTAGGCTACGGCTCTTGTATCAAAGATTAATCCTATTAATCACTCAAAATTTTACCAAGAGCCTACATTTATACATAACAGACACTATACTCAACTTATCAGAGGCCAACGAAGACGGAGAAGCCATGAAAAGCCGAATAAATCCAAGATTTGCGAGAAAAACAGGAAAAAACACCGAGTTGTTAAGCTACGCAAAAAGGAATACAGATGGCGCCAGGATTGGCGCCAGGCACGCATACGAATCGGGGGATAGGGAAGCCTTGGGAGCGGCTCCCCTTTTTCTTTCCCGAATTCGTATCTCGTCAATCACCTCCTACGAGACGAAATCTCTGTCCAGGTTGTAGATTGCCATGTGACGTGTCTAGAATATGTCCTCTGATATGTCGCGATATCCCTTTCACGAGGGATACTCGCTCCAGGAGTTAGAATTCTGGTACCTTAAGGTAAATTCTCTGGGAATATCGCCGTAGTTGTAATATACCCTAGGAAGCTACCCTATAGGAACTTCCATCAGGACGACATGGCTTGAGCCCAAAATATATATATATATATATATATATATATATATATATATATATATATATATATATATATATATATATATATATATATATATATATATATATATATATATATATATATATGAACAATTGGATATGTATAGGCATATCAGGATATTACCCATCACTGGAGTTGGTATAAAAAGCTAATTAACGGTTCACTAACCAACTTGATATCCCAGTCATGCAAAACCGCTTAAATTCATGGTCATGGCCTGGGATCGATCTGCTGCCATGCCAATGATAGGCGGACACATTACAACTGTACTAGACAGCTGGTTCATTAGTTTTCGAATATGACATAGGTTG
>NC_090731.1:146955193-146972693 GCF_036898095.1 Palaemon carinicauda
TTCAGAATTGTTTTAATAACCATTTCAAAAAAGGTCTAATTGAAAAATTTAGTGAGGAATTTCTTGAACACTTTATCGTTGGCTTTATATATTTCCCTGGAGGATTCCTGAAAGTTTATTAACTCGATGGTTTTGCAGGATTTTAAAGCAGAATTGTAGGATATATTTATAGGATTCACCAAATGTTATCTATGTATATACCTTGTATATTCTTTGGTATTTTAATTACTACAGTTGATATATTGATTACTAAAACGACATACTTAAGACTTTCTCGTGATTATTTGTTGCAATTTTCCGTGAAGGATTAAAGAATTTCATGAATGAGTTTTTATCAAAATACCTGTAAAATTCCATATTGATTTCCTGCAGTATTGTCAGTATGATTTTCCTTCACGGTGGGGAGTGAACTGCAATAGGTGAAGATCGTCATTTTTTATTTGGAATATAGATATAGATATAGCTATAGATATAGATATAGATATAGATATAGATACGGATTATGATGAACTAATTGCACTGTTAGATTTAAAAAAAAAATAAAATAAAATTAAACTATCATCTCACAGAATTAGTTTTTGTTTTATGGCTAAACATGTTAAAAATATTTAAAGATTTGTTATTAAAGGGTAAATTAAGATAGTTATAGGGAAATGAACATTAATATTTGATTGAAAAATAACTAAATATAAAAGGCGCAACAAACCAGAAGACCTTATAATAGAAGAAAATGTACATTCCGGTTGAAGAAACAAACTTCTTTTAAAAACAAATATTTTCCCCGACGTTCGATTGTAAGGAAATTTATTTTGCAACTCCTTTTGTATCTTAGTCTTCAACTGATTTTAATTACCTTGTTAGCAAACTTTGATGAAAGGATCAAATTCTTTTTGAAATCTGAAAGATTTTGAATTGTTTTGCAAGAGCTGATCACTGAACTGTGAGAAATGTGTGTTTTTTATTAAAGTTGTAAATTCCTTGATCAAAGTACCTAGGCGTTTCTTGTCTGGCCATTTATACAGACTTTGCTATCAGAGTTACTGTGAATTAATTTTTCTTCCATTCATATATATATATATATATATATATATATATATATATATATATATATATATATATATATATATATATATATATAAATATTTATATATATATATATATATATATATATATATATATATATATGTATATATATATATATATATATATATATATATTACGGAATTCTTCTTCCATTTGAGATACTTATTTCTCCTGTCTTCCTCAGTAACATGTTCATAAATTGAAATTTAGCTGTATATATATACATATATATATATATATATATATATATATATATATATATATATATATATATATATATATATATATATATATATATATATGCATATATATACTGTATATAAGTATATATATGTATATATATACACATATATATATATGTATAAATATATACACAGTATATATATATATATATATATATATATATATATATATATATATATATATATACATATATATATTTTTTATTCTGAGATAGAACTGAGGCACAACGTATAAAAAAAGTATTGATATCCCCCTTGCTCTCTTAGTCAGTAGTACAGGATTCGTTTCAAATCCCGTTATATTATTCTTTGTCAGGAATAGGGAAAGACTGAAGGGCTGGAAGGAGTGAAACCCCAAATTAAAAAAACAAAAATTTGTTTGAAAACTTTACCTTTAACGACAAAAACGCAGACAGCTACTGGCAAGCAAGGGCTCTAAATCAGGGAGACATGGGCAACAATTTCCACTCTGAGAGATAGAAGTGTATAGAGAAATTGTGGAATGGCAGAAATGACTCAATAGGATTAGGTAAAAAAAGGTGGCTAACAGACTTGGAAAACCCATTTCCTCTCTTTGAGTGATTTGAGATTTAAGATCTTATGTAAGAGACTTAAATGGCCGCTGTTATTTATATTCGTACAGGTATATGTGTTGCTTGCTTAGAGTCATATGCATTGATGTTCTGATAAAATTACGGTAGGTGACACATGACTTATATATATATATATATATATATATATATATATATATATATATATATATATATATATATATATATATATAATGAATATATATGCATATATATATATATATAATAAATATATATGCATATATATATATATATATATATATATATATATATATATATATATATATATATATATATATATATATATATATATATATATATTTATCTATCTATCTATCTATCTATCTATATATATATATATATATGTGTGTTTATATATATATATATATATATATATATATATATATATATATATATATATATATATATATATATAATATATATATATATATATATATATATGTATATATATATATATATATTTTTGGGCTCAAGCCATGTCGTCCTGATGGAAGTTCCTATAGGGTAGCTTCCTAGGGTATATTACAACTACGGCGATATTCCCAGAGAATTTACCTTAAGGTACCAGAATTCTAACTCCTGGAGCGAGTATCCCTCGTGAAAGGGATATCGCGACATATCAGAGGACGTATTCTAGACACGTCACATGGCAATCTACGACCTGAACAGAGATTCGTCTCGTAGGAGGGAGATTGACGAGATACGAATTCGGGAAAGAAAAAGGGGAGCCGCTCCCAAGGCTTCCCTATCCCCCGATTCGTATGCGTGCCTGGCGCCAATCCTGGCGCCATCTGTATTCCTTTTTGCGTAGCTTAACAACTCGGTGTTTTTTCCTGTTTTTCTCGCAAATCTTGGATTTATTCAGCTTTTCATGGCTTCTTCGTCTTCGTTGACCTCGGATAAGTTGAGTATAGTGTCTGTTATGTATAAATGTAGGCTCTTGGTAAAATTTTGAGTGATTAATAGGATTAATCTTTGATACAAGAGCCGTAGCCTACCAGAGGTGTCCTGGACACTGTCACTCGCTAGGTATAAATTAGTTAGTCAGAGTGACATTCCTGGTTGTTTTGCTTAATAAAATTTAGCTATTTAGCTTTACATAGGATTTCCTTTCGTGCTTAGTATTATTTGGCGAAGTATTCGCCATTCTGGCCTACGCTAGGCCATGTAGCCTAGTCGTTTGGTCCTAGTACTTAATGCATGATTATGGTTTTTCCGAGTGTAATTAAAATTTTATTGAAGCTTTAGGCTATATTTTATACATTTTAGACTGTGTGGAATATTTCCAAGATTGTATACGTGAGAGTTTCGGTGAATTAGGTAATCGATTCTCTTGGTGCCTAGGCTAATTGCTTATGGAGCCTTAGTATACTTTATTATACTCCCCGGTTGCTTTCTTTTCTTCGGAGAAGGTATGCAATCCCTTTCCCTCTGTTTAAGCCTTGGTTTTTTCCGAATTTATTTTCGATAAAACTATACTAGGGTGTTACTGTACCTTCCTGTTCCAGCAGAGTCTGGTTCAAAGAGGGACAGAACAACAGAGTTTTTAGTCTGAGTCCGTGTTGTTTGGCTTGGGGCAGAGTCTCCCTCGCTGACCTAACACTTACAAAGGGAGCTGAGCTCCCTTAGGTCACTGTCGAAGGTTTCTGTAGTTATGATTCCTTCTTGTGTGATCGACCAGACTAAGTCCTGTTGCTGTTCTCGGGGAGGATAAATCTTCCCTTGGGAGTTGCAACGCCTTCCTTGCTTTGGTGCTCTGGAAGCTGGCAGGTATTATACTACTGCGCTGGCCCTTTCCCTTAGATCTCCCTTAGGCTAAGACAGAGTTCTTGGCTGCGGGTGATCTGTCACTAAAGCAAGGTTGGCAGGACCCTCTTGTCCCTTCCCCCTCTATCTCCGTAATGGCCTAGCCATTACTGTACTGTACCTTGCCGGCCGGCAGAGCTGGCCGGCAGGGGTATTACTGTACCATATGTCATTCTACTTCTGGACCTAGTATAGGTTGGGATATGGATTGACTAAGCCCATTGCCGGCCGGCAGAGACGCTGGACGGCAAGGGTCTTATGTTTTCAAGTGCTGCCCGGACCTCTCTTGGTCCCTCATCCATGCCTGCCGGCAGAGCCGGACGGCATTGGTCAAGGAAGCCTGAATTAAGTTTCTCCCCTTCCTTATATGCACTCTTTCGGTTGCCGGGCTTGGGGGGTTGTGTACACTCTTATCCCGGCATCCATTCTATTTTCTTCTAGTGCTGTACCTGTCCCGGCAGCCGGCCTATGAGGCCGGCAGCCGGGCAGGTGTAGTCTTCTGGTTCTTTTGCTGCCGGCTGGCATCGGTCTTGTACCTTTGCCGGCCGGCTTATGTCAGTCCTTGTCTGCCGGTCACCAAGAGTGTGGCCGGCAGCTGGGTACTACCTTGTGTAGTTGCTGGCCGGCAATCATTCCCGGCCAACACTGGCTGTTGCTGGCCGGCAGCTGCTGCCGCCGGCACAGGCATTTGAACCAGAGGGCTGCCGCCCTATAGCTGTTAAGTAGTATACTTTAAAAGCTAATTGTGGTGTGTGCCGGCCGGCAAAGGCAGGCCGGCACACATCCTCCTATACTGTACTAGTATTCTTCTGTATAGCATATACAGTAAGAAGAAAACTATAGTAAAAGTTTAGGTACAGCACTGTATCTTCTAACACTATTGTGTTTTCTTACACAGCCCTTTGCTGTTGCCCTCAGACAGGAAGCAGAGTTCTTCCCCGTCTATTATCCAGGATTTTTAAAATCATTGCCTAGGTGTGAGCTCCACCTGTTTCCTATGGAAACCTTGCATTGGTTACTCTAGTAGAGATAAACCATTTTTGATTTTATTATCTGGAAGGCTGCAACAATGGGTTGTAAGGGAAACACAAGTGTGTGTCTTTTATTTATGAATTGTTATGCTATACTATGCATATCCAGTGATACATAGTTCACTTGATACTCATGGAAATTTCTTCTCTTTACAGGAGGACCCTCCGAAGTGCGGAAATGTTTTCTGCAATGTCCGCAGCAAGAACCTCTGCGGACATGAGTGTTGTAGGAGACACGCAGCATGCGCTGTCTCCAAGGATGATCTCCAGTATTGGGACCCTCAGGTATGTACTGTATGCACTAACCTGATTACTGAGGCTTTTGATTCCCCTAGAACGGCGGAATCAAGGGATATAGCTAGGGAAAAGCTTCGTACTTGGGTAAGGGGCTTCAAGAAGAACACCTCTGGCCCTTATCTTCCAAGTGAGAAGATGAGGGCGTATCTTTTTCCCCAGGCATCAGCTGAGGCAGTGATTCCCCAGCCTCAAGAGGAGATCCTTCAAGATCAAGTCCAGGTGGACGAGGAAGTCGCAGATGCGATGCAGGACATCCAGTTGTGTGACAGGATGTCTGACCTGGACGATCGTTTGGAAGAAGACCTCCTGGCAGAAGGTCAGGATCAAGTTCAAACCCCGGATGTCGTAGAGGATGAGGTCGACGAGGTGTCGGCTACTCCGGTTCAGATGCCGGAGCCTATCCCCTCAACATCGGCTGGCCTCCCAGTAGAACTGGGACAGGCCCTCTCTTCGATTGTTGGAATGATCCAACAAATGCAGAAGGAGAATCAGGAGAAGGCGGCTGCAATGGAACTGCGTATGCAGTCCCTGGCAGAATCACATGGGCCCCGGAAAAGGCTTAATGTGAAAGACCTTCCCATATGCTCAGATGCTAACCCATGGAGGTATGCTGAGCACATGCCGATGACGACTGGAAAGATCGTCATTTCGGATAAGCTGGGTTCAGTTCCCCTAGAGGAGGTAGAATTCTGGCCCAGCAAGGCATCATATCCGGACTGCTATGTCCGGCTGAGAAAAGAACCAGCTTCAAGGGAGGAGACAGAGCCGAAGGAGGTCATTGTTATGGACCATGCTAAGGCTCAAGCCCTACTTTCATCCTCGATGAAAGAGAGGGGCTTCTCGAATTCGAAGGTAGCTGCATTGAGCAAGAAGCTCCCTTCGTTTGTTTCCTCTCCTGATAGAGCCTTCCCCTTTTTACAGAAAGGGTTTGCGGCTGTCCTAAAGGCAGTCGAGGCCGGCAAGCCTTGCCCCTCCCTGGAGGAGTGTAAACCCTTGTCGCTGGCTCTACCTATGGACCACAAAGACTGGAAGGATGTCCATCTGACATTCTCAGTGGGAAAGTTGGAGGCTGATATTGCCGGACGGCAATTCGGCGAGGACCTCCCCAAGCTGTCCGAATCTCTTTTACGAAGAGAGTTCGAGACAAAAGAAAGACTGGCTGCCTCAATGTCTCATCAGACTACTCTCGAGACGATGGCAAGTGACCCCAAGGTCCATGAAATGTTCATGGTAGTGGCTAAGTCTCACTTAGCCACAGTGACGAAGGACCTTTATAGCTTCGTCAAGGCAAGGAGAGCTTGCAGGGAGTTCGTGTTCACCGGGGCTTCGGTGAGACACGAGCCAAGGAAGTTAATCTCCTCCAACATTTGGGGAAAAGACCTTTTCCCTACCGATGTGGTCAAAGAGGTTGTTGATAAGGCCGCCGTGGAGAATAGAAATCTTCTCCAGAAGTGGGGCCTGGCTATCAAAAGAAAATCTTCCCCGGATGAGGGTCCTCAACCAAAGAGGAAGAATATGAAGACTAGGCTACCATCTCGGCCAGCCAAGCCTTATAGACAGCAACAGCAACTGCAATTGCCTTTGCCTCCAGTGCCCCAGATGGTGGCACAAACCCCGACTGCCTTTCAGTGGGTACCCCAGGCGGTGCCAGGTCAGTCAACCACATTCGCCCCAACGTTCGAAGGACAGTCTTCTTCCTTTCGTGCAAAACCTAGAGGAGCAGCCAGAGGCTCGTCTAGGCGCCCCTCAAGGGGAAGGGGATTCAGAGGTGGTCGTGGTCTGGGAGGCAAGACCTCAGGACGGCAGTCCAAATGAAATGATACCGGTAGGAGGGAGACTAATGAAATTTTGGGATCGCTGGACCTTCGATCCCTGGGCCCAAAGCCTACTCAAGAATGGACTGGGTTGGAGCTGGTACAGCACTCCACCCCCATGCCTTCGGTTTTTCCAACACTCCACCCCCATTTTGGAGGAGTACGTTCAAGAACTGTTGGAGAAAAATGTGATCCGAAAGGTGAAGTCCATCAAATTCCAAGGGAGGCTGTTTTGTGTTCCCAAGAAAGACTCGGAAAAGCTCAGAGTCATTCTGGACTTGTCACCACTCAACAAGTTCATAGTGAATTGCAAATTCAAGATGCTAACTCTGCAACACATAAGGACCTTACTGCCCAAGAGGGCATACTCAGTCTCTATAGACTTGTCAGACGCCTATTGGCACATTCCAATCAGCCGTCGACTCTCCCCCTACCTAGGGTTCAGGCTACAACGGAAACTGTACGCCTTCAGAGCCATGCCATTCGGGCTAAACATAGCCCCAAGGATTTTCACGAAGCTTGCGAGCGCAGCTCTCAAACAATTACGCCTAAAGGGAATTCAGGTAGTAGCCTACCTGGACGACTGGCTGGTGTGGGCAGCATCCGAGACCGAATGCTTGCAAGCTTCCAGTCAGGTGATCCAGTTCCTAGAGTACCTAGGCTTCAAGATCAACAAGAAAAAGTCTCGACTTTCTCCATCCCAAAAGTTCCAGTGGCTGGGAATCCACTGGGACCTTTTGTCACACAGTTTCTCCATCCCAATGAAGAAAAGGAAGGAGATAGCGGGCTCTGTCAAGAGACTTCTAGATTCCGAAAGGATATCAAGACGCGAACAGGAGAGGGTACTAGGCTCTCTCCAGTTTGCTTCAGTGACAGACCCAGTGCTAAGAGCACAGCTAAAGGATGCAACCGGAGTTTGGAGAAGGTATGCATCAAACGCGCGAAGAGACCTGAGAAGACCAGTGCCGCCTCGGCTACGTACTCTTCTCAGACCTTGGTCCCAAGCCAGACATCTAAAGAAGTCTGTTCTTCTTCAGCCACCTCCCCCGTCGTTGACGATTCACTCAGACGCCTCAAAGGAGGGATGGGGAGGTCACTCTCATCGGAAAAAAGTCCAGGGGACTTGGTCCAAGCTATTCAGGACCTTTCATATAAACTTTCTAGAAGCTATGGCAGTGCTCCTTACCTTAAAGAAAGTCTCCCCGCGTCACTCGATCCACATAAGATTGGTGACAGACAGCGAGGTGGTTGTGAGATGCTTGAATCGACAAGGGTCGAGGTCACCACCTCTCAACCAAGTGATGTTAGCCATTTTCCGATTGGCGGAAAAGAAGAAGTGGTACCTGTCGGCAGTTCACCTTCAAGGAGTCCGCAATGTGACAGCGGACGCTCTATCCAGGTTCACACCGATAGAGTCGGAATGGTCCTTAGACGCAGGATCATTTTCCTTCATTCTGAATCAAGTCCCAGAACTGCAAATAGACCTCTTTGCGACGAAAGACAACAAGAAGTTGCCCCTGTACGTGTCCCCGTACGAGGACCCCTTAGCGGAAGCAGTGGACGCAATGTCCCTCGACTGGAACAGATGGTCCAGGATTTATCTGTTCCCTCCTCACAACCTTCTGTTGAGGGTCCTCAACAAACTGAGATCCTTCAAGGGGGTAGCGGCAATAGTGGCCCACAAGTGGGCGAACAGTATGTGGTTCCCCTTGGCGTTGGAACTACAGATGAAGTTCGTGCCGCTACCACATCCAGTTCTGACCCAGCGAGTCCAGAAGTCGACTGTCTGCGCTTCATTACAGAAAACCCAGACCCTGCAGCTCATGATTTTCTCGCCCTAGCGGTGAGAAAGCGCTTCGGGATTTCGAAAGCCAGCATAGACTTCCTAGAGGAATACAAGTGCAAATCGACTAGAAGGCAATATGAGTCATCTTGGAGAAAATGGGTGGCCTTTGTAAAGGCAAAGAATCCGCAGGAGATCTCAACAGATTTCTGCTTATCTTTCTTCATCCATCTCTATGGCCAAGGATTGGCAGCTAACACGATTTCAGTGTGTAAATCGGCTTTGATGAGACCCATTTTATTTGCCTTCCAGATCGACCTAGGTAACGAGATCTTTAATAAAGTTCCGAAAGCCTGCGCTAGGCTCAGACCTTCAGCACCTCCAAAGCCCATCTCATGGTCTTTAGACAAAGTTCTTCATTTCGCCTCCTTGTTGAGCAATGAAGAATGTGCGTTAAAGGATTTGACGCAAAAAGTTATTTTCCTATTTGGACTCGCGTCCGGGGCCAGGGTTAGTGAGATCGTAGCCCTCTCGAGAGAGGCAGGTCGTGTTCAGTTCCTGGATGGGGGGGAGCTGAACCTGTTTCCGGATCCTACGTTTCTCGCCAAGAATGAGTTACCCACCAACAGGTGGGGTCCCTGGAGAATCTGTCCTCTGAAAGAAGATGCATCTCTATGTCCAGTAGAATGCCTAAAGGTCTATCTTCGTAGAACTTCAGACTTCAAGGGTAGTCAACAATTCAGGGGAGAAACATCAGGCTCAAATTTATCTCTGAATCAACTCAGAGCGAAAATGACATATTTTATTCGCAGAGCGGATCCTGACAGTACACCCGCAGGTCACGATCCGAGGAAAGTTGCCTCATCCCTAAATTTCTTTAATTGTATGGATTTTGAACATCTCCGTTCGTACACGGGCTGGAAGTCTTCCAGGGTGTTCTTTCGCCACTATGCGAAGCAAGTAGAGGAACTTAAGAGATCTGTGGTAGCAGTGGGTCGTGTAGTTAACCCTACTGTTTAACTCTGCAAGGAACAGTGGTCTTAATTGGGACGATTAAGTCCAGGGTGAGTGTGTAGGTACATACTGTACTACAAACTAAATGAGGGCACCAAGTGCCCATATAGACTGTTCCTTCCTTCAAAGGTGAACCTTGCATAAGTTCAGACATGTGTGCCAAGCGTTTCTAACGCTAATGTGATTGATTTGTAATACAGATTTTTTATGACTTGATACCTTGGTATCTCATTAAAGTGGTGTTTAATGGTTTTTCTTTCAGATAAACAAGTTCTGTTTACTATCATACTTATGCTTAAAGTTTTGGGTTACCCTCTTTTATATAAATATATATATTTGTTGTTAACCTGTCTGTTTATTATCTGTCAATAAACTTGTTCTTGAGAACCTTGCGTCTCTTTCACCTGTGTCAATTTATTGGTATAATTGAGCATTTTAATTCTATGTATCTTATCTGGGATAATTCTGATAGAATTGTTCTGTTTTGCAAGCTATGTTGCATTGGTTTATGTAAGTCCCCTAATGGGAGGACTCCGTCCCATAAAGGGACGAGGGCGGTTTTATTAGTTTCTTCCTATGCGGATATAAACCTTTGTCCAATACAAGTATTGTGCGGATGACTGGTCAATATATTGACGCAGTGGTTCTATACAAACTATGCTTTACTTAATATAGGGCGAGACCACTATATTAGCTTGCCTGGTATTCATACATAGATATATGTACTCTTCGAGACTTTCCAGAGTCTAGTAGGACTCTTCCCTGTAGGGGGCAGGAAGCTCTAACATAGTTTATAGTTAGTTGAAAAGATGTATAACGGTAACATCTTAGGTCTCTAGGTCTAGTCGACCGGGAATAAATATCTCCGGGGAGTACGGCACGTTCTGAGAATCCACAGATACAGTAATGCTCTGGTACACTTCCATCAGGACGACATGGCTTGAGCCCAAAAAACGGATTTTGAGCGAAGCGAAAAATCTATTTTTGGGTGAGATAGCCATGTCGTCCTGATGGACCCGCCCTTGCCTTTCTAAGAAAGGGCTGTAAGACCCCTCCCTACATACAGTATCTGTAGCACCTCGTGTACGCTACAAGGAATACAGATGGCGCCAGGATTGGCGCCAGGCACGCATACGAATCGGGGGATAGGGAAGCCTTGGGAGCGGCTCCCCTTTTTCTTTCCCGAATTCGTATCTCGTCAATCTCCCTCCTACGAGACGAATCTCTGTTCAGGTCGTAGATTGCCATGTGACGTGTCTAGAATACGTCCTCTGATATGTCGCGATATCCCTTTCACGAGGGATACTCGCTCCAGGAGTTAGAATTCTGGTACCTTAAGGTAAATTCTCTGGGAATATCGCCGTAGTTGTAATATACCCTAGGAAGCTACCCTATAGGAACTTCCATCAGGACGACATGGCTATCTCACCCAAAAATAGATTTTTCGCTTCGCTCAAAATCCGTTATATATTTGTTTCATGATGTTGTTAGGGATGAGGTTGCTAGCACTACCAACGTGGACTTCTGAGCAATACCTTAAATCGAACAGGCTCCTAAAGATTCGCAGTCTGAGCCCTCCACCACTCGAGTGTTGGGGTAGTGATTCATTTGATTTCATCAAATTGAAAGGAAAATTAACCTAGGGCTTTACTACTTACCTACTTAACATACCTATATACATATATATTCATATATATATATATATATATATATATATATATATATATATATATATATATACACATACATATATACACACACAAACACACACACATGTATATATATATATATATATATATATATATATATATATATATATATATATATACATATATATATGTATATATATATATATATATATATATATATATATATATATATATATATATATGCTATTGCTCTGAATGTTTTTCTATAGTGTGAATCTGAACTTGCCGAAATTAGGTGATGCTGAATTTGACCTCTCAAGGTCACAGAAGGTCAAAGGTCATGGTGTCATTTAAAAGCCCATATGTGGTTTACTATTTGTCAATAATATTAACCGGATGTGTATTTGTTGGCGATTCGTTTGAGAGTTATGGCTCTGAAAATCGATGACCTTGAAAATTCGGCTCCCTTGAACTTTGAACCTACCTATTTTCAGACTTTTGACAAATAGGATTATATTTTCGGCACCGAGAAACGAAGATTTTGCTCTTTTATTCAAGTTAATTGGATAATATTCTTAGAGTTTTAGTTAAAAATCTATTCCGACCTTTCGAGTCACTATGACCTTGACCTTGATCATAAGAGGCCCAAAATGTAATGGAGGTCCAATTCTATTGTGTGTCACATTACATCTCCCCTAAAAAAATTAAAGCAATCGGTCTAATTGATTATCGGTAAAGTTGCTAACAAAGAAGCAAAGAAACAAAGAAACAAATATATAGACAAAGAAATCTACCTAACTCAATACCCATCACCCACCTCGTTGGGGACAGGGAAATAATAGGTCCCCCCCCCACCAAAAAAAAGAAAGTATGAATTACGGACATATTAGTCCCCTCCCCCCCAAAACAAGTATGAATTACAAAGATCTAAGCTATTTCAAACCATTTTAGTATTATAAAACTCGATTATATCTGATAAAAGACAGATACTAATAATCACAAATACGTGGTAAATACACTTCTATCTTCACGGAACAAAACTATACTTTAATAAGAAAGCTTAGATGATTTTAATATTGAAAGTTTACCGATTTAATAAAACAGTTTAAAGGTAATATTTACTTTCAGTACGAAAACTCCTTTTCCACTTGTATTGATAGAAAATCTGCGAATATAAATTCACCCTGAAATTCCCCTCATTTCGAAATCCTTATGCATCCGTCTTAGGAGTGTTTGTATGACTAAACAGGAATCAATTAACTCCTTTGATTTGAAATCCAATCAACACTGGGGTCAAGTGGTTACCTAAACAGAGATCCCCAAAAGGCTTGCATGACTGGTAATGTATTTAAATCTGTTGGTGTTCCTTACTATAAATAACAGCTTACAACAAAGATGAGAGGTAAGGTAAGAGGAAGCGTTGGGATAATCGAAAAGTAGATAAAATCTCTCATTTTGGTGAATGCGTTCGTCGGATATTAACTCAGATCATCTTATACCACTTGCATAAGAATTAGATTATTATTACTCATGTAAAACACTTGCATAATAATTCAATAATTATTATTCATGCAGGACTGGAAAATTGTATTGCCCACTTTTTACCTGTAAAAATATGATGATAAACAAAATATCAAAGGAAAACACACACACACATATACATACATATATATATATATACATATAGATATATATATATATATATATATATATATATATATATATAGTATATATATATATATATATATATATATATATATATATATATATATATATATATAGATATACATATATATGTGTATATATTTATATATATATGTATGTATGCCTATATACATACATACATACATACATACATACATACATATACAGTTAGTGGCTCTCTATTTGCACAGTGAAAAAACCCTAAACCTGAAAAACAAAAGCGATAATGTTTATATTTTTGCATAAAACTTTAAGTGAACACTCACCAATATCTCTTCTGATATTTAGATGGTAGTCATTTCTTCTGAAAACCCTGTTGATGAGGTTACGGAAGGTTTGGGGGTTAAAAGTAGCCTAGCTCTCCTTAATATCTGGTAAAAAATATTTCAATCATTAGTTTATATATTCTATCCAATTTATCTTTTTTAATTTTTGAGGGGAGCCCAGCACCCCTTAAAAGTTGGTAAAAAAATATTTTAATCATTACTTTAGTATATAAAATGTATTTTTTTTTTTTTTTTGCCATTATTATGGTTGATACAAACTTTAATACAGATTAATCTACTTTATAATTTAGAAATGTTTCTTACAAAAGGAAAATGGCTAACACCTTGAAAACTCGGCGGTCCAGTAGCATATTTATTTCCCTAATTTGACGGCAAAACACTTATAGGTGAATATGAATTAGTTGAAATAAAAAGTTGTTTGATTAAATGTTTCCATGCAATAACAATTTTGTATCCCAACATATTTTGTACCAATCGGTAATATACATAATGAGTATTAAATCCATACTTTTTTAAATAACTAAAATCTCTTAATGATTGAGTAAACATAACTGTTTATATATAAGTGTCTTTTAATCATGAATTTCCACTCCAACATATACGAGTCCTTTTGGATATATAAATAGAAAACATTATTTTTTTTTTTCATCGAGATATTTCAAAGAATCTATTTAGCAAGGAAAGCACCGATGTCAATGAGTGCCCTTCCAACACTGGACATATGAAGTATGAAAAGTTAGATAAACTGCAGGATGAAATGAAAAGTTAAGATTTCTTAAAATAAAAAAGGGATGTGTTTATATTTTCTGGAATCTGATATTTTTCTTAGAACATTGGTTTTAGTTTTATACGGATTTTAACTATATCAGCAGTATCATAGCGCAAATAATTATCAAAATAAGAGCTACATCTTTAGGATGAAATCATAATATCTTTGTTTCCTCTTTTTGTCAAGATTCCATCATCTTTGGGAAGAATTGTTATAAAGCAATGTTTCAATAATATAGTCATTCATAACAGGATATAGATTTTTATTCTAAAATATGACTTTCCCAGCAATAATGTACCCTCTCATTTGTACGTAATTCAACTGTTTGAATTTTTATCTCTCTCTCTCTCTCTCTCTCTCTCTCTCTCTCTCTCTCTCTCTCTCTCTCTCTCTCTCTCTCTCTCTCTCTCTCTCTCTCTTTCTCTCTCTCTCTCTCTCTATATATATATATATATACATGCATATATATACATGTGTGTATATTTATATGTATATACATATATATATATATATATATATATATATATATATATATATATATATATATATATATATATATATATATATCACAAGCACACGTGATTTTAATTAATGTAAATATCACCCACGAATGGCATTTAATACCGAATTCTATCTTGGGAATATATATCCACATTTTATGGTAACAGCTTCTGGCCGGGTGGGGATTCGAACCACCACCTGTACGGCTGGAAACCATGCTGGCAGGGACCCTACCGACTGAGCTATCAAGAGAGACTAAAAGTTTATGAAAAGTCCCCCTACATATTCCTGTCAAATTCAGGAATCTGTTCATAGACTTGAAATAAACCCATCTCCACCATGATAGCTGAATCGTGAGTTTGCAACACGTGGTTATTTTAATGAACATATATCACAAGCACACGTGATTTTAATGAACGTAAATATCACCCACGAATGGCATTTAATACCGAATTCTATCTTGGGAATATATATCCACTTGGAATTCATTTTATGGTAACAGCTTCTGGCCGGGTGGGGATTCGAACCACCACCTGTACGACTGGAAACCATGCTGGCAGGGACCCTACCGACTGAGCTATCAAGAGAGACTAAAAGTTTATGACAAGTCCCCCTACATATTCCTGTCGAATTCAGGAATCTGTTCATAGACTTGAAATAAACCCATCTCCACCATGATAGCTGAATCGTGAGTTTGCAACACGTGGTTATTTTAATGAACAAATATCACAAGCACACGTGATTTTAATTAATGTAAATATCACCCACGAATGGCATTTAATACCGAATTCTATCTTGGGAATATATATCCACTTGGAATTCATTTTATGGTAACAGCTTCTGGCCGGGTGGGGATTCGAACCACCACCTGTACGGCTGGAAACCATGCTGGTAGGGACCCTACCGACTGAGCTATCAAGAGAGACTAAAAGTTTATGACAAGTCCCCCTACATTTATTGGCGTGCTACTGTTATAAGCACACATTGAGTATGTGTTGTTTCAGATGTATGTAAATGGATAACTGAATACATCTTAATAGTTTTTAAGTATTTATTCTATAAAAACAACAGAGTTAAACATCTCCATCATTGGAGGAAGCTGGGTTGGTCCAGATGACCAATTCTGGTGAAGTATAGATATGAACTGACTAAATTATCGATATCACAGATATCGTATGCTCAGTTTATATTAGTCACGTCACAAACTCGGAAGACACCTGCATCCGGTGACGTCACAAACTTTCACACGCTTGAGACAATGTGTTGACGTTAAGAAGAATGTCAAATTGCTGAGGTTTGCATTGTATGTCCTGTTTACGATTTGAATGACTACAGCAAATCCCAGGGTTAGCTCCTTCAACCAACATGACATATTACGTCATTTGTTTTAAACATGTAATATTAACTATTCTAGTTATTACACAT
This sequence comes from Palaemon carinicauda, assembly GCF_036898095.1. Taxonomy (NCBI): domain Eukaryota; kingdom Metazoa; phylum Arthropoda; class Malacostraca; order Decapoda; family Palaemonidae; genus Palaemon; species Palaemon carinicauda. The sequence continues at coordinate 146,971,210 of NC_090731.1, forward strand.
ATTCCTGTCGAATTCAGGAATCTGTTCATAGACTTGAAATAAACCCATCTCCTCCATGATAGCTGAATCGTGAGTTTGCAACACGTGGTTATTTTAATGAACATATATCACAAGCACACGTGATTTTAATTAATGTAAATATCACCCACGAATGGCATTTAATACCGAATTCTATCTTGGGAATATATATCCACTTGGAATTCATTTTATGGTAACAGCTTCTGGCCGGGTGGGGATTCGAACCACCACCTGTACGACTGGAAACCATGCTGGCAGGGACCCTACCGACTGAGCTATCAAGAGAGACTAAAAGTTTATGACAAGTCCCCCTACATATTCCTGTCGAATTCAGGAATCTGTTCATAGACTTGAAATAAACCCATCTCCACCATGATAGCTGAATCGTGAGTTTGCAACACATGGTTATTTTAATGAACAAATATCACAAGCACACGTGATTTTAATTAATGTAAATATCACCCACGAATGGCATTTAATACCGAATTCTATCTTGGGAATATATATCCACTTGGAATTCATTTTATGGTAACAGCTTCTGGCCGGGTGGGGATTCGAACCACAACCTGTACGGCTGGAAACCATGCTGGCAGGGACCCTACCGACTGAGCTATCAAGAGAGACTAAAAGTTTATGACAAGTCCCCCTACATATTCCTGTCGAATTCAGGAATCTATTCATAGACTTGAAATAAACCCATCTCCACCATGATAGCTGAATCGTGAGTTTGCAACACGTGGTTATTTTAATGAACATATATCACAAGCACACGTGATTTTAATGAATGTAAATATCACCCACGAATGGCATTTAATACCGAATTCTATCTTGGGAATATATATCCACTTGGAATTCATTTTATGGTAACAGCTTCTGGCCGGGTGGGGATTCGAACCACCACCTGTACGGCTGGAAACCATGCTGGCAGGGACCCTACCGACTGAGCTATCAAGAGAGACTAGAAGTTTATGACAAGTCCCCCTACATATTCCTGTCGAATTCAGGAATCTGTTCATGAGATCAAAAGCATTTTTATAAATCTTACGAAATGCTATTAGGCAAATAGCAATATATATATATATATATATATATATATATATATATATATATATATATATATATATATATACATATGTATATATAAATATATATATATATATATATATATATATATATATATATATATATATGTGTGTGTGTGTGTGTGTGTGTGTGTTTTATAAATAGCCCTGCTTATGATCACATATTTACAAGCCCAGTGACTTTGTTCTACAGGCAGCGTTGGCTACAGTCTATCTTTCACGAAGCACAGGGCTACTAGCTGCAATATATAGACATCTCCTTGGCTTCCCCTAAAGTGGACCAGAATTAATGAAGCCCACTGTACCTTATATTAGAGTTGAAACAGAATAGCCAGGTATCAGGATCGACTGATTAGAGAACATAAAATTCATTCTCTGAACTCG